>NW_016814192.1:120232-222528 GCF_001698545.2 Rhinopithecus bieti
TTTTTTTTTTTTTTTTTTTTTTTTTTTTTTTTTGAGACGGAGTCTCGCTCTGTCACCCAGGCTGGAGTACAGGGGCCAGATCTCAGCTCACTGCAAGCTCCGCCTCCCGGGTTCACGCCATTCTCCTGCCTCAGCCTCCGGAGTAGCTGGGACTACAGGCGCCGGCCACCTCGCCCAGCTAGGTTTTTGTATTTTTTTAGTAGAGACGAGGGTTCACCGTGTTCGCCAGGATGGTCTCGATCTCCTGACCTCGTGATCCGCCCGTCTCGGCCTCCCAAAGTGCTGGGATTACAGGCTTGAGCCACCGCGCCGAGCCTAGACTTTTCTTTTGCCTGAAATGATTTTGTTTTAAAAGCGTATGCCGGGGAATACCATTCTAACCCCCATCAAGTCTACTGAGGATTGGTAGAATAGTTGAAAGCTAGGATGAAGTCCCTTTGACAAATTCTTCATCACGCACTTTTACCTGAGTCCAGGTTATTGCTACCTGTAAAATTCGGTTTTTAGCTCTACCCTTTTTATTCTTAGTTCTGTAGAGTCTTTTACAGTAATATCGAACAAGAGAAAGTTACCAATAGTTGTTACCCTGCAAAAAAAGCAAAGAGTGTTTTTTGTCTTGTTTTTTTTTTTTTTTTTTGGAGACAAAGTCTCGTTCTATCGCCTAAGCTGAATTGCAGTGGCGTGATCCCGGCTCACCGCAACCTCCACCTCCCAAGTTCAAGTAATTCTCCTGCCGCATTCTCTCCAGCAGCAGGGATTATAACCGCGCACCACCATGCATGGCTAATTTTTGTATTTTTTAGTAGAAGCGGAGTTTCGCCATGTTGGTCAGGCTGGTCTGGAACTCCCGGCCTCAAGCGATCCGCCCAGTTCGGCCTCCCGAAGTGCTGGGATTACAGGTGTCAGCCACTGTACCCAGCCTGAGTTTTAAAGGAAAACGACCATAGCAGCTTTTGCAAGGTTATTAATGAGGTCCCTGGTCAACTTGCCTTCACAGTAATGGTAATAGCTGCCTTATTGGGCCCATACCAAGCTCAGTGCTAATAATACCTCTATTTGCTATTTCTTATTTAACACAGTGACTAATTTTGCAGATGAGGAAATTGAGGCTAAAAGGGGTAAAGAAACTTTCCCAAGCTCACAAGTTTCTCTGAATAGCACAACCAGGAATTTTAACCTAGATCTGTTTCCAAAACCTTTTTAATCACCATGACTTGCCTAGTGGCTGTTCATAATTCCCAACTTGCTTTTTTTTTTTTTAATCCTGCAGTCATAGTAAGAGACATTTCAGTTGTTTTAAGAAGATTTATTTATTAAAGAACCACCTTTTCTCTTTTGTAGGAAGTAACAACCTACCTTTGGGGAAGTAACAACCCACCTTTGGAGAATTGAATTGCTCGAGTACAAAATTTTACAGTCACTACGCCTCCCCCTACAGTAGATTCTTCTTTGGTTCTTTTTTTTTTTAAGAGACCAGGTCTCACTCTGTCACCCATGATGAAGTACCATGGTGTGATCACAGCTCACTGCAACCTCAAAATCCTGGGCTCAAGCGGTCCTCCCACCTCAGCTTCCTGAGTAGCCATCACACCACCATGCCCAGCTAATGGTTTTTTTTTTTGTAGAAACGAGTGTGTGTTGCCAAGGTTGGTCTTGAACTCCTGGCTTCAAGCTATCCTTCCATCTAGGGCCTTCCAGAGCACTGGGACTATAGGCATGAGCTGCCTCAAGCAATCCTTCCATCTAGGGCCTTCCAAAGCACTGGGATTATAGGCATGAGCGGCCACACCCTGCCTAGTTCAATTTATTAAAAAATATTTCATTATTGACATTTAATGATACTGTATTAAAACATTGTTTCATCTTGTATAAGGAAAGTATATTCTGTTAATGGCAAAGAGTAATTCTGAAAAAAAAATCCCGGTGGCCATATGCTTGTGGTAAACTCTAATAGATATAAACTGACATATGTAAGAATGTACTAGTTACTGTAATACAATGTGTGGTGTGTGCTGCGTGTGTGTGCATGTGTGTGTGTGAGAGAGAGAAAGAGATGGAGTCTCGCTCTGTCACCCAGACTGGAGTGAATGGCTCAATCTTGGTCACTGCAACCTCCACCTCTCGGCTTCAAGTGATTTCTCGTGCCTCAGCCTCCCAAGAAGCTGGTATTACAGGTATGTGCCATCACACCTGGCTTATATTTGTGTGTTTTTTTAGTAGAGGCGGGGTCTCACCATGTTGGCCAGACTGGTCTCAAACTCCTGGCCTCATGTGATCCACCTGCCTCGCCCTCCCAAATTGATGGGATTACAGGTGTGAGCCACCGCACCCAGCCTGCTATGTTGTATTTATGTAGTAAGTGCAGATTGAGCAAGTTACAGTGAAAATTATTACCTCATGCAATAGAGAAAATAACATGTTTTGTCTCAAATTGACGAAAACTGAAAGCTAATCAACTTCAATTGAGCTTCTTTATGAAAAAGTAGTTATAAATACTTATATGAGAATTAACTCCATTTCAGTTGTTTTAAGGAGAATACATTGAAAGCAAAAATTCTAACTCTTTTCCAACACTGGCATTTAAATCAAAGTATTTGCTTTTTTAGAAAAATTGGCTTTATATACATTACCAAAATAATATGAAATGAATGTCTCCTGTGTCGAAGCTGCAGACTACTGCACAGCTACCTTTTGGAATGGAATTGTCTAGCTAGTATTTATTATATTCATTTTATTTATGTGATGAAAGCCTTCCCTCTTCAAACTTCTTTGCTAAATGCAAAAAGAAACTGAAGAAACCAAATTTATGTTAAACCTAAAAATCACATTGGCCAAAGGGTACTGTTTCGTTTCATAACAGAAAGTAAGACTGTTATCAAAGTATAGCGCAGCTTGTCTCTACCATTAAAATTTATAAAGACATAGATAAAAAGTACAATTGATGGGATGAATTACTGAAGTCTGAAATTATAGTAAAAGTAAATTGAGTTAATTTGTGCAGATTTGCAAGCACATTTGTTTATAAAATGGAGTCAAGTAAGAGCAAAGTGTATTTGTTTAGCAGACATTCTAGGAAGTTTCTTTTTGTGTAAAGTAACAAATTTAGCCTATTTCAAATTGTATTATGTTTATCTTTCAGAATATTGCCTTATCTGTGGGGGCTGCTATCTTATGGTAAAAGTTATTTATTGAGAGAACATTTTAGCTTTCTTTAAAAATTTAGACTTGCAATTTCACATTTGTTTTCTCTTCAGGCCTATCATTCATTGCCAACTTTAAAAGTAGTTAGGAAAGGACATTCTTTTTTGTTTGTTTTGCCTTTTGTTCTGAGACAGAGTCTCACTGTGTTGCCCAGGCTTACTGCAGGTTTGACCTCCCTGGCTCAAGGGATCCTCGCACCTCAGCCTCACAACTAGCTGGGACTACAGGCACCTCACTTTTTTTTTTTTTTTTTTTTTTTTGGGGGGGATGAAGTTTTGCCATATTGCCCAGGCTGTTCTCAAACTCCTGGGTTCAAGCAGCCCACCTGCCTTGGCCTCCCAAAGTGTTGGAATTACAGGCATGAGCCACGATGCCTGGCCAAGAAGACATTCTTTTCTTTTCAGTGAAGGCAGTACATATTTTGCATTTTATTGATAGTTTCAAATGTGGCTTTGAAATTTGTATTATGTTGTTATTAGAGTCGTATATGGTCATTTTTTCTAATGGAGAAAGTGCATTGTCTTTGGAATAATGCATTTGTATATTCTTTGTTTTCTCTGCTTCTCTTATATACTTTTGAATCGTGAAACAGCTTGCTCTAGGAGATTTAATATTTGATTCTAATATTTTCTGTCCCCCCCCTGCCCTTTTTTTTCCCCCAAGATAGAGTTTCACTTTGTCACCCAGGCTGGAGTGCAGAGCTTACTGCAGCCTCAAACTCATGGGTTCAGGTGATCCTCCCGCCTCAACCTCCACCCCATGCCCCCCAGTAGCTGCGACTGTAGGCTCATACCACCACGTCCAGCTAATTGTTTAATGTTTTATAGAGACAGGATCTCCCCATATTGCCCAGACTGTTCTCAACTCCCAGGCTCAAGCAATCCTCCCACCTCAACCTTCCAAAGTGCTGGGATTGGCCAGGTACGGTGGCTCATGCCTGTAATTCCAGCACTTTGGGAGGCGAAAGCAGGCAGATCCCATGAATTCAGGAGTTCGAGACCAGCCTGGGCAACATCTTGAAACGCTGTCTCTACAAAAAATACAAAAATTAACTGGGCGTGGTGTGGCATGCACTTGTGATCCCAGCTACTCGGGAGGCTGAGGTAGGAGGATGGCTTGACCCCAAAAGGTAGAAGTTGCAGTGAGCTAAAATTGCTCCACTGTACTCCAGCCTGGGCAACAGAGCGAGACCCTGAGGGGCTGAAATTACAGGTATGAGCCACCACACCCAGCTCTCTCTATTTTCAACACAAAAAAATTTTAATCCCCAGATTTAGGAAAAATTTTTTTTCCTCTTATATGAGGGCTTTTTTTAAATGTTAGTTTTATTTACTTGAACGTGGAAGAATTAGTAAAAAAAAAAATTATCAAAATGCTTTTAATTTGGGGTTTTCCAGTTTATTTCATATATTATAAAAAGAAACAAACAAGGGTGGTGGTAAACCAATCCTGCTTATGTCATTTTCAAAAAAGCACTATAATACTGAGATGTGTTTATTGGTTGTTTTTAAATCAGCTGGAAGTGTTTCCTATTATTCACAGTGATTATTACTCCTAACCTTTAAAAGCTAGTGCAGTATTCTTGCTCTGTTTTCCAAGATTAATGTGTTCTCTGACTTAAAGTCTCAGATTTTGTATTAATTGTATGGATTTTATGTTTTTTTTTTTTTTTTTTTTTTTTTTTTTTTTTTTTTTGGCTTTAAACTAGTAAAGTAATACACAAGTAAAGTTAGGGCACCAAACACTATCTTTATGTTAACACATACACTACTGAGTAAGTCTGTTTTAAAAACAATTTCAATGAAAATCCACGATTTTAAAATTTTACTTTTATCCACCCCTCCCCACCCACAATTTTGTTCAATTGGATTCTGCTTGCAATTTCATTTACTTTAAAAAGGGAGATACAGTAAATGTTTATAATTGGCAAATACAGTTTATACAGCAAAGCTTGCCTACAGTTTTAATAAGACACAATATGGTCTCTGAGACTTTATCCTTAAACATCAACTTAAGGAGAAAAATCTGAATAATTTGGTAGTTTGTTAACAATCACAATCAATAGATTGTTAATTTAAAATTTGATACTTAGATTTCTAGACCACATATTTATACTCACAATTTGGTAAGTGCTAGTTTAGCTTTCAGAATACCTTCAAGACTGCTCACAATTTTTTTTCTACTTGAGGTTGTTTTTTTTCCATCGTTTGCAATATCACAGTTACATATACTTAAATATTTTAAAGGTATGCATCATTGGAGTGTTGAAATACTAGTGGACATTTAAATACTTGGTACCTATGATGCAAATCTGTGAACCCAGCCATCATCATTCTAGAGGTACATGTTTTTCACTCAACACTAAATTTATCAGCCATCAATACAACTTTATGGCCATCTTAGAGGTGCTGACATTTTGCTTTTCTTTTAACTCATTTCCTAGAAATATTACATCTCTACCATCTCATCCCTCCCCTAAAATAATTACTTAATCATTATCTCCAAGTGCTTTAGACTTCAGCCTGAGCTAATTGTGGCTTGAAACTAACAACAGTTTATTGTTTCAAGTGCCTGGGGTGGCAATTGGGGAAAGAAACATGGCCCTTAAAACTGCTTACTGTACTTTATTTTAGGAACTAAAATTGTTTAATTTTAGTAAAATTGTGAGTAGTATTTTACTTTTTAAAAATTTATGCTTTGGTTATTTGATAGTTTTTTTGTTCTGACCCATGTCACGGCACTTTTAATTAATTAATATTTATTTATTTATTTATTTATTTATTTATTTTTGAGATGCAGTCTCACTCTGTCACCAAGGCTGGAGTGCAGTGATGAGATCTTGACTCACTGCAACCTCCACCTCCTGGCTTCAAGCGATTCTCCTCCCTCAGCCTCCCAAGTAGCTGGGATTATAGGCACACACCACCACACCCGGCTAATTTTTGTATTTTTAGTAGAGTAATTTTGTATTTTTGGGGTTTTGCCATGTTGGCCAGGCTGGTCTCGAATTCCTGACCTCAGGTAATCCACCCACCTTGGCCTCCCAAAGTGTTGGAATTACATGTGTGAGCCATTATGCCTGATTTTAATTTAATATTAATCAAAGATAGGTGCAATTGTTTTGTGTCTTTTTATATTGGTGTCATGTTTGCATTGCAGTAGCCTATTTAAAGAGACGGGGCATCTAATAATGGTATAATTCTTATCTTTACTATAACTTAACTGTTTATAGGGTATGTTCTTATCAATTTAATTTTGACAATAATGCTGTAAAGTAAGACAAGTATTACTGTTGTTAGTCATCAATTGAAAAGATAAGGAGGCCGGGCGCGGTGGCTCAAGCCTGTAATCCCAGCACTTTGGGAGGCCGAGACGGGTGGATCACGAGGTCAGGAGATCGAGACCATCCTGGTCTACACGGTGAAACCCCGTCTCTACTTAAAAAAAATACAAAAAATCTAGCCGGGCGAGGTGGCGGGCGCCTGTAGTCCCAGCTACTCGGGAGGCTGAGGCAGGAGAATGGCGTAAACCCGGGAGGCGGAGCTTGCAGTGAGCTGAGATCGCGCCACTGCACTCCAGCCTGGGCGACAGAGCGAGACTCCGTCTCAAAAAAAAAAAAAAAGAAAAGAAAAAAGAAAAGATGAGGAAAGCCAAGTGTGGTGGCTTATGCCTGTAAACCCAGCACTTTGGGATGCCCCGGTGGGAGTTCAAGACCAGCCTGGGCAACATAGGGAGACCCTGTCTGAACAAAAGTTTAAAATATTAGCTGGGTGTGGTGGCGTGAGCCTATAGTCCCAGCTACTGGAGGGGTGGGGGTAAGGGGCTGAGGTAGGAGAATCACTTGAACCCATAAGTTTGAGGCTGCTGTGAGCTCTGCACTTCAGCCTAGGTGACAGAACAAGACCCTGTCTCAAAAAAAAAAATTAAAAAGAAAAGATGAGGAAATTGGAGAGTTGGAAACTGACTTTCCTATAATGACATGTAACATTTGTTGGGTGCCTATGTGTTGGGCACGCTGCTGAGTGCTTTGTATTCATATTTTTAATCTTAGAACTTCAAATGGCATCATTATCCCCATTTTTCACATAAAGGACACATTAGCTCATGTGGCTAATTAGAGGAAGTATTTATTACAGTAGATGAGAACACACATAGGGGAGTAGAATTAGGGAGTAGAATAGAAGCCGCTTATGTTTTTTACAGTCAGATAGTTTGAGTATTTAGCATTAAACTTATTGCTTTATAATTTTTAACATGCACAAAAAAACCTATTTTAAAATGTGAAATCTAAACAAGAAACTGTTCTCACTATGTAAACTAACTCCTGAGTTATATCTTTCATGTGAGTTTAAATTTTTCTGGATTTATTATGAGAAGACATAGTAGGAGACAGTACAACATAGTGGAAATACAGGCTTTGGCGTGAGATGTAGTACCTGGTTTGGTTTTTTTAATCCCTGCTCTACTATTACCTGCTTTATATGTTAGACAAGTTGCTTAACTTTTCTAAGCCTTAGTTTCTTTATTTGTAGAATAGTCATTATAATAGTAATTTATTCTAAGCATTTGTATTAGTAGTCTCACTTATTATCCTCATAACAACCCCAATGAGGTGGGCATTATTATTACACTCTTAGTTTAAATAAGGAAATTGAAGCACCAAGTAATGAGCTGAAGTTCACACAATTATCTTAATTGGTAGAGCCCCTTCAGGTTGACTCTAGGGCCTGCATTATTAATCACTCCAGCACCTTTTAAGTGTTATGAGGATTGAAGGTCGTTTTAAAAGCATTCAATTAATGTAATTCAGCCTTATTAATGAAATGTACTGATTTGAGTACACTTTCATTTTTTTTTCCAGTTTTAAGTAAGTCTTTAAAAATAATTTTCCTCCATGAAGAGAAAGTTAATTTTACTGCATGGGGGAAAAAAACCATAAAAGGTCAAATGGTGCATGTGTTTAATTCCTTGATTACGAAAAGCTAGTATTAAAATGCATGAAACTATTAGAGGTAAAGATACATATAACTCTACTGGATATTTTCTTTCATTGAAGTTTTTTTTATTTTTTAAGATTGTGAAGCATTCCTTCCAATGGCTTTTTGTCAGTTAAGACTCCAAAAGAATCTTTTATAACATAGAAGATAGTATTGAGTAATCAGTGTCTGGAGCTTCCCCAGCCAAATGTTTCTTTTGAGCTGATTAAATAAAAAAGCCAAGCAAATCTGTACAAATAAACTGATTCTGATTTTCCAAGCAATACATGTGCACTATAGCTGAGAATACTGTGCATACGATGCAAGCAACAGTACCTTAATTCTCTACCACTTTTTCCCTCTATGTTAATCATAAAACAAAGCTGTGAAAAATGGTCACAGATAGATTTTTACCTATAATTTTAGGGTGTTCACAGACCCTGCTCTGTCAATTTAAAAACATACATACAAAATCCTTGCTATTGGAAGACAATATATATTAAACGATATGAAAGAAGTATTTGAAAATAAACATAGTTAAACTTTTTTTCTGTCCTGGTATGTGTGTCCATGTGTTCTTTTGTCTGTCAGTCAGTCCCCTAGTGCTAACTCATCCTTATCCTCTCCCCTTCATTTAGATGAAGAAGAAATGGGAGCATGGGATTTACAATTTGATTTTTAAATACATCTGCAGATAAATTTTTTTTTTTTTTTTTTTTTTTTTTTTTGAGGCAGAGTCTTGCCCTGTTGCCTAGGCTGGAATGCAATGGCACAATCTCAGCTTACTGCAGCCTCTGCCTCCTGGGTTCAAGCGATTCTCCTGCCTCACCCTCCAAATAGCTGAGACTACAGTTGCACACCACCATGCTCAGCTAATTATTTTTAGTAGAGGCCGGGTTTTGTCATTTTGGCCACGCTAGTCACTCCTGGCCTAAAGTGATCCGCTCACCTTGGGCTCCCAAAGTGCTGGGATTATAGGCATGAGCCACCGTTCCTGGCCTGCAGATAAGTTTTTTAAAACTTACGGATTTGTAACCAGCAATTTATTTCCTAGGTTTTTCTTATTGCTCTCTATAGCCAAAGGGAAAAAAAAAATTATAGCCAAATACTTTGAGAATTTGCTCAACCAAATTTCCCTCTAAATGAAACAAATACATTACCATCTTCATTCACAAAGCCTTTACTGCAGGCATTCCCTTAATATACTTTAGTGATAAACCATCTGCCTTACAAGAGTTGAGCAGATTGTATGAGGCATTTGTAAAGTTTCTAGCACATAGGTGATGGTAGATTTTTGTTTAATGCTGGACTTGTTCCAGTATAATATTGTTAGGTATCGGAAACCCAAAGACTGATAAATTGACTTTTCCAGCCTCAAAAAATGTATTTGCTTGGGGTAGAGGGAAGAGCTGTTTAACAACTAATTTCATAAAAGTCCTGTTGCTTGTGGCGATTTGCAAAATTGTGTTAATTGGAAGGACTCCACCGTCTTTTCCATTAGTGTGAACAAAAGTGGCTAACAAAAAGTGGTTTGATTTATCCAACTGGAAACAAGGTGTCCAGTGGGTAGAGGGATTATGCATACCTGTGTCTGCTCTTTTTTTTTTTTTCTTTTGAGACAGAATTTCGCTCTTGTTGCCCCAGGCTGGAGTGCAGTGGCACAATCTTGGGTCACCACAACCTCCACCTCCTGGGTTCAAGCAGTTCTCCCTCCTCAGCCTCCCAAGTAGCTGGGATTACAGGCATGCGCCACGAGGCCTGGCTGATTTTGTATTTTTAGTAGAGACGGGGTTTCTCCATGTTGGTCAGTCTCATCTCAAACTCAACCTCAGCCTCCCAAAGTGATGGGATTACAGGCGTGAGCCACCGCGCGTGGCCTGTCTGCTCTCTTTTATCTGAAAGACCTTCCATCTAAATACAAAGATCTTTTTAGAAGCTTGAGATGGGAAAGAACTAAAGCTTGTTCATTAGGACTAAGAGGATTAGTATTGTTTTAAGGATGTGTACAAAGACTCATTGTCTAATATTGTTTGACATGTTTTCCTGCCAATATCAAGCACCAGTTAATTTTTTTTTTTTTCAGTGTGGCAGTAGTGGTTCCCTACCTGTCTTACCTGTGAATCTTCAAAGTATTTTGGGGAACCTGTAAGTTATTTCCTGTGTTTCAAAAGCCTATCAGAAATCATGCACTTTTCCATAATGTAACTTTATAGGCCAAATGATAGGTTATTTAACTTTTTTTTTTTCTTTTGAGATAGGGTCTCACTCTGTCACCCAGACTGGAGTACAGTGTCACGATCTCAGCTTACTGCATCTTTGACCTCCCAGGCTCAGGTGATCCTCCACTTCAGCCTCCCAAGTAATTGGGACCACAGGTGCACACCACTACACCCAGCTACCTTTTTTGTATTTTTTGTAGAGATGGGGTTTCTCTGCGTTCCCAGGCTGGTCTCAAACAACTGGGCTCAAGCAATCCACCCACCTCTGCCTCCCAAAGTGCTGGGATTACAGGCATGAGCCACCATACCCAGCTGCATTAACTCATAATAAAATTGATGATAATGATCTTTATATATAACTAGAAGCTTTCCCTTACTTATATCCAAAGATGAGCTAATTGAACCTTCTCTGTGCATACTTCCTTCACTTCGCTTTCCACATGACAAGATTTCTAAGTCTGTCTCTGAAATATAAACTGGAAAGCATTCACTTCACAAAAAGTGGTCTTCTTTTCTTGAAAGCTTCAAACTTGTTCGTATCCTTAGGGTCTAATTTGTTATTTCCTCTGTCTGGAATACTCTTCCTCCAGAAAATCAAATGGCTTGTTTCTTCCTTTTAGTAAGGTCTCAGCAGATAACACTTTTTCCGCCATCCCCTGTCCTATTTCATGTCATCACAACACATCACTCCTTTCATCTTTGTGGGGGTTTTTTTTGTGGTTTTTGTTTCTGGTTTTTTTTTTTTTTTTTTTTTTTTTTTTTTTCTGGAGATGGAGTTTTGCTCTTGTTGCCCAGGCTGGAGTGCACTGGCACGATCTCAGCTCACTGCAACCTCTGCCTCCCAGGTTCAAGCGATTCTCCTGCCTCAGCCTCCCAAGTAGCTGGGATTACAGGCATGCAGCACCATGCCCCGCTAATTTTGTATTTTTAGTAGAGACAGGGTTTCTCCATGTTGATCAAGTTGGTCTCGAACTCCTGACCTCAGGTGATCCTCCTGCCTCGGCCTGCCAAAGTGCTTGGATTACAGGCGTGAGCCACCGCACCTGGCTGTGTTTTTATATTGAAAGTTTGCCATGCTAGACCTGAAGTTTTATGATATCAGGGACATTCACTTCCTTTTCCCTACTCTATTTCCAGCAGCTAGGAAAATCCTTGGAATAGAGTTAGGTACATAATATTTGAAGAAATTGTGAGTTTTTTGACTGCCTCTTAATGGTGTTGTAGATACAGTGAATAAAACAGGCATGAATCCTGTCTCCAGATTCTATATTTTCTATAGTCCTGTTTAATTGTGAGCCTAAATAAATCTGAAGTGATTTAAAACTGTCATAAATTGGTTATATTTATTTGCTTTAATGTATTTGTCATTTGTCTTTAGGTATATGTCTTATTCCTATGTAAAACAGACATTAATGTAATTATTTAATCTATTAGACCTACAAGAATCTTCAAAATTATGATTCAGCTCTTCATTTGACTGACAAACTGGCATAGATTTTTAGAAATTAAGTCAAATTTCCTCAAATCACATGCTTAAAGACAGGGCTGGTTGTTTTTTGTTTGCTTGTTTGTTGTTTTGTGTGTGTGTGTGTGTGTGTGTGTGTGTGTGTGTGTGTTTTTGAGACAGAGTCACGCTCTGTCGCCCAGGCTGGAGTGCAGTGGCGCAATCTCGGCTATCTGCAAGCTCTGCCTCCTGGGTTCACGCCATTCTCCTGCCTCAGCCTCCCAAGTAACTGGGACTACAGGCACCTGCCACCACACCCAACTAATTTTGTTTTTGTATTTTTAGTAGAGATTGGGTTTCACCATGTTAGTCAGGATGGTTTCAATCTCCTGACCTCGTGATCTGCCCACCTCAGCCTCCCAAAGTGCTGGGCATGAGCCACCGCACCTGGCCAGCAGGGCTGGTATTTTAAGTCAGCCTTCTAACTTTAAATTCAGTAATTTTTTTTTTTTATTTTGGTAGCTGCTAAATGATTTGAAAATAAAATATTTTAAAATCCTCTTCATTTGAATAAACTTTTTGCCACCTAGTTTCTCTGTAGCAAAGTATCATCTATTTTTTCAGTAAGTTATTGTACATAAATTGGCTTCTGGTGGTTTAAAGGATTTTATTACAACTACCTTTTTCTGTGGTTTGAATTTGTAATTTTAATTATGAAATGTGTCAAACATACAGAAAAATGTAGAGTCATATAAAAGATTTATGTGTACCCATCACAGAGAATAAATAAGTGTTAACATTTAAGGAAAAAAAGAAAAAGGCATGAACCCCGACCTTCTGTTATTTGTCCTTTTATCATCAAATATTTTAACATGTGTGGCATATAGTAGACACTCACAATAAATGTTAAACTATTAAGAATCTGTAACTGGCAGTTACATATGTCTGATTCAAAATGAGAAAATAAATTACCATTCTTTGTATTCACAGATATTTATGAGTGACATGCAGTTAGTTTACAATCAGCCTCCATATCATGTGTTCCACATACTTGGGTTTAGCCATCCCCTATCAAAAATATTCAAAAAATAAAAAATAATGACATTAAAATGAAAGTTTTAGAAATGCAGTATAGCAGCTATTTACATAGCATTTACATTGTATTCAGTATTAAAGGTTGAGTATCCCTAATCCAAAAAACCGAAATCCAAAATGCTCAAAAATCTGAAACTTTATGAGCACTGACGTGACACAAAGTAAATGCTTATTGGAGCATTTCCGATTTTAAATGTTAGGATTAGGGATGCTAAATCAGTAAATATAATGCAGATATTCAAAAATGTTTTTTAGAAATCCAAAACACGGTCACAAGCATTTTAGATAAGGGTTACTCAAGAGTATGAGAGTACGTGCTTACATTATATGCAAATATAATCGTACCAGTCCTGAGGTGAGTATTCATGGGGAATTGATAACAGGACCCCAGAGGATACCAAAATACACAGATGCTCAAATTCTTTATGTAAAATAGTATAGTGTTTGTATATAATCTGTGCACATCCTCCCAAATATTTTAAATCATCTCTATACTAATACGATGTAAGAGCTGTGTAAATAGTTGTTAGACAAGAAATAAAAAGTCTGTACATGTTTAGACCGTCAATTTTTTCCCAGATATTTTCAATCCCAGGTTGGTTGAATCCACATACATGGAGCCCATGGATACAGATCAAATGCACTGTTACACCACACCATTTTATATAGGGGATTTGAGCACCCTCTGGTTCTGGTATTTGTGGGAGGGTCCTGGAACCAATCCCCCACAGATACTGAGGGACAACTATATGCTTTTCTTTAAAATTCTGAGAAGTCTTGGCTCTAGCTAATGCTAGTTGGTTTCTATGAAGGCCATAATTTGTAATTTTGCTGAGGCTCACATTCAATCAATCCATCCATTTTCTGTATAAGCACTAGTGACAGTCACTTAGCCAGTTGGCTCTGCATCCAAATCTCAGTAACCTTGTGCTCTAATCTCTCACATACTGCATCTTGACTGCATTGTGCCAAGAAGTATTCACTAATGTAGATACTCTGTTAGGCTGCAAGTTGTTTGTTTTTACCTCTAAAACCTCTAAAAGTTTTACCTCTAAAAACATTCAAGGTCAAGTAAATTATTTAGTGAACTGTCTTAAATGACATTGTCATTAAGGTATGTTTGTGCGTGTGTCCAGCACATGTATTGGGACTGACTGTGTGACAGACATTGTGCCAGGTTCTGGACTGACCCAGGAAGCTCACAACTTTGAGTGATACATGTCAATAATAAATACATGTATCTTCTGTTACTTAGCAGAAAAGAGGAAGCCTTAACAGCTTGCAGAAGTCATAGCAGTGAGGGAAGGAATGCTCTACAGAAGATGACAGATGAATGATGTTATTAATACCTTGTATATAGGCACAGAGATATTATGGTTTTTGTCATGTTTGGGGCACTACAAGTCACTGGACTACACACTGGATGCAGTTGAGAGAATAGTTCAGATGAGGTTGAAAACTAAGGCAAGGATTTTTTTAATAGTCAAAAGCTTCAGAATTATTTTAAGCAAGAATATGTATGTGAAACAAGTTTTTCTTGAGAAATTGCAGTATTTTCTTTAGAAATATATACTTGAATATATTTAAGTACTGTAAACTGTTTCCAAAAAGTCAGCTATTGTGAAATTGGGCACAGTGGCTCACGCGCCTGTAATCCTAGCACTGTGGGAGGCCAAGGCGGGTGGATCTGCAGAGGTCAGGAGTTGGAGACCAGCATGGCCAACATGGTGAAACCCCATGTCTACTAAAAATACAAAACTTAGCCGGGCATCATGGCAGGCGCCTGTAATCCCAGCTACTCAGGAGGCCGAGGTAGGAGAATGGCTTCAACACAGGAAGCGGAGGTTGCAGTGAGCCAAGATGGTGCCACTGCACTCCAGCCTGGGCGACAGGGCGACCAGAAAAAGAAAAGTCACTCAAAAAAAGTCATTCATTGTGAATAAATGTACAAAACGCTTATTAGTAAGTGTAATATTAAAATGTATCCTTTCTGAAAGTTTTAGTGACAAAACAAATTGGTTACAGATTTAATGTTACCAAAATTCATGAACATTTAAGATTCCGGGACATTTTATAGTGGTGGTGGTGGGGTGGCATCTTAGCTTGGGTTTAAATCATTAGTAATTGGATAGATCTGTAGATGATTATCAGTATATAAAGACATATCGTGAGCAGTATTTAGTAAGAATAGTTACTGAAGTGACTTTTTGCAGGGGGATGAATTTTTTTTAAAAAAAAGTTTATACGTGCCTCTTCTCTCTTCCAAAGAAAAAGGAAAAAACGAGAGACGAAGGTGGATAACGCCTTTTTCTAGACCGCGGTGCCTCGCATTTCTCGGGCTGCGGGCGAGAGTTGCTGGGCCTGCGCGGGGTAGAGGCGACGCTGACGCGCCCTGCGCCGCAAGGCATTGTGGGAGCTCGGGCCCGCTAGTGCTGTAGTTGGAGGCGAGGGGGGCGGCCGTTTGTTTTCTCGTGGTCTCGAGCTCGCGCGCTCTCTTCCCCTCCCCCGCGGCGTGCAGCCGGGCGGAGAAACGGCGGCGGCGGCGGCGGCAACGGCAGCAGAAGCAGAGGCTGTAGCATCGGACACCCTCCTCTCTCCCGCGAACCGGTTCCTCTTCCCCCTCCTTCTCACTGTTTGTTGTGTGTTTGATGTGTTAAAGCAGGAGCGAGAACCCGAGCAGCGCCATGAGCAACACTACCGTCGTCCCCAGCACTGCAGGTCCGGGCCCCAGCGGCGGGCCCGGTGGCGGAGGTGGTGGCGGCGGAGGCGGCGGCACCGAGGTAATCCAGGTGACTAATGTCTCCCCGAGCGCTAGCTCTGAGCAGATGCGGACTCTCTTCGGTTTCCTAGGCAAGATCGACGAACTGCGCCTCTTCCCGCCGGAGTGAGTATCGTCCACCATCACTGTTCCTGCTAACGCCGCCTCAGCCTAGGCCTAACACACACACAATTTCCTTAGGCCCCTGTCGCTGCTTCCCCGGGCCGGGCTGCTTGAGTGGCTGGTGGCTGTTGCATTTACCTAAGACAGTTGTGTTCCAGGCCTACAAAAAAATGTAGAGAGGCAGGGCCAGGGCATTTTGGGATTAGGAAACTCTGACTCCTATTCTCGGGAATTTTTTTTTTTTTCTGCCTTAAATTGTGCCAACGTGGTCGTTTGGCTTTGGGGGCTTAACGCAAGACTAACTGCACTCTGTACGTCGTATATAGGTTAAATCCCCTTTTAAAAAACAGTATTTTTTCTTTGCCTTCTTGGAAGAAAGAAAACAAAATTATTCATGCCTGTGTTAATTTAGTGTTGAACTTTGTAGGTTGTTGGTCACTTACTGCTCTTCCTGTTATGTGGTTCTGGCCCAGCAATATAATTCATAGATCGTACTCTTTTTGACAGACGCTTACTTTAGTGAGCCTGATTACTTAATTTTTATAATGTCAAAAAACGGGTTATATCTGAAACCAGAGATTTTCCTTTGTTTGAATAATATACAGATTTGTGATATTTCAGTTGTTCTTGAGAAGAATTTTTATAAATGTTGAAATTTGAATTAGAGTGTATGACTTTTTATCCTTTTGTTTCACTTTTATTTTGAAAATTATTTCTATCGCAAGAATATTAAATAAATGGATTAATTGTAAAGAAAAAATAGTTAAGTTATGAAGTAAGATAAGGTGTACTTTTAAAACAGACAATTGGAATAAAATAATAGTCTTGTGCTTTTGGAAGACTTATTGGTGGAGAAGTGACAATTCAAGTGTCATTGTCAGTAAACATATATTGAGAATTTTATGATGTCATTTAAATACTAAACAGGAAATTGGAATTCTCTAAGAATCTTGTTATGGTACAAGTAATCATTAACTTTCTGCTCAATAAAATAATTGACAAAAGTTTATCATAATGAGATATTTGTTAAGTATTAACATATTTCATCACTTTCCACTTAAAATAGTTTCAAAGATTATTGGTGGTTTCAAATTGGTATATTGCTAATTTTTAGGGAAACGTACATGTGGAGAGAGGATTTACTTAGCATGCCGTGGAGTTCTGGGAACAAACACATGTTTTTATTCCTGTTATTTTGACAGATACTTGATTTGGTAGTGAAGGACAAATAGCTTTCATAATATGAACATACAAAAATAGATGCTTTGCTGTTGTTCAGTTTTCTCAAGACTTACTGTTTTAAGCTTGTAAAATTAATAATAAAATAGCAGAAAATACTGATACATTGGATGATTTTAATCGTTTTATTAGTGGGATATTTGAGGTATTCGATTTATGAGAATTCTTTCCAGTCCTACAAGAATTTTATTATAGTTGCTGACTTTTAAATGCTGTTTATTCTCCGAAGGCAGTTTTATGATGCATTTAGAAAAAAGATGAGAGAGATGTAGGCATTATACTGGTTCATCTTTTACCTAATGCATGACCAGTATCTTAGAGGAAGTTGTGATGGACCAGAAGTCTTTCTGTTTTGTAATCAAACGAGTAGTTCCTTCATAACCAGGACGGCTAGTGTGTGCTTGAGAATTTCTCCCTCAACTATATGATCTGGGATACTCTGCATTAAAAGGACTTCTTTCCCCGTATTGAGAGAAAGAGAGATAAATTGACAACATTTTTACTCTGACTCCTTCATTTATCTTTCCACATACAAGATCATTTTGTCTTTTAAAATGTACGAGGTTACAATAAGTTAAATGTTACTAGTGGCATTCTACATTTGATCAGTAATGTAGATGGCTACTTTTATTTACTTGATGTTGCATTTTGGTTTTTTTAACTATAAGTTTCAATAAACTAATCTGACTTGCACAAGTTGCATATACTTTGTTGGTAGTTTCTATCAACTTAGTAGAGCTTTCAACAGTAAACTTGCCAGGGATAATGTGCAGTGGATTCCCAGTGGTCTACAGGGTTCATCATTCCAAAAATATTTACCCGTAACATTGAATGGCTCAGATTACATAAAATTCTGTCTGTTGTGAACAGGTCACCTGATTGTAACTAGTATCGATACACAGTTGGCCTTCCTCATCTCTGGGTTCCACATCCATGGATTCAGCTCACTGTGAATTGAAAATACAGCATCTGTACTGAACATGTACAGACTTTTTTCTTGTCATCACTCCCTAAACAGTACAACTATTTACAATGTATTAGGTATTATAAGTAATCAAGAGATGTGAAGTATACAAGAGGATGTGCACAGGTAATACGCCATGATTTTATTTTTCCTCCACATCTTCCCCCTCCCTATGTCATTTTATATAAGAGACTTGAGCATCTGGAATTTGTTATCTGCAGGGAGTCCTGAAACCATGGATACTGAGGGAAAACTGATTTCCCCCAAGAAGGCGGTGACATGCACCTGTAACTCTTTTTCCCCTAGACATATCTGTGACATGCTTAACTACTTTTGTTTTTCCAATGTCACTTTAATCAGAGAAACCTTCCCAGACCACCCTGTGTAAAATAAAGCACCTCTGGCCGGGCGCGGTGGCTCAAGCCTGTAATCCCAGCACTTTGGGAGGCCGAGGCGGGTGGATCACGAGGTCAGGAGATCGAGACCCTCCTGGCTAACACGATGAAACCCCATCTCTACTAAAATACAAAAAACTAGCCGGGCGCGGTGGCGGGCGCCTGTAGTCCCAGCTACTCGGAGGCTGAGGCGGGAGAATGGCAGGAACCCGGGAGGCGGAGCTTGCAGTGAGCCGAGATCGCGCCACTGCACTCCAGCCTGGGCGACACAGCGAGACTCCGTCTCAAAAAAATAAATAAATAAATAAAGCACCTCTGCTGCTGCTTTATTCTACTTAACACTACTTCTTTTCTATAGCACCTGTCACCAGTTGACAGGTTAAGTTTAACAACTTCTCTCCTGTAGAATATGAGGTGCTTTAAAATACGTATATGACTGAACCTCACCCACACCTACTGAAACTCTTCATTTTGGTTCTGAATGCCTATTTTGGGGAAACATTTCCGGGATTATGACAGACATTTCAGTGACAGCCTGCTCAAGGAGGTTTCCTGCATTGTCATTGTTAAATCCATGTATTCCTTCTTTTAAACCAGAATTTGTGGCCTATAATTTCACTGAGAAATAAAGATACTATCTTTACAATAGGTGATATTCTAACCCTCTCTACAGCATGATGTCTCTGCAGCTATTTGAAAGCATCTGTCAGTGTACCCCACATATACTCTTGTTAAACTGTTTTGATTCTGGTTGTTTCTGAAATGCGTGTTGGAAATGCAGCATTGTTTGAATGTCTATTGTGAGTTAGTTGCTTTCTAAATTTATCTTAATCCTTACAAACCCAGAGGAAAAAATGTTTTTGACCCTGTTTTACAAGTTCATGAACTGAAATTTACATAGGTATTTTTTGTATGCCCAGGCCATACTGCCAGTGTCAGAACTAGACCTCGAACCCAAGTTGTGACTCTCCTTTACCACTTGATCAGGAGTTTGTTGATTTAGCCAAGTAACTTGTAAGATCTTCACATGCTTTCTTTTAGTGGGATTGCCCAGCAGAGTGCTTATCAGGTATCAGGTAATGATCCCAGTGAAGTATATCACAGCTATGCAGTAACTTAAGGCTGGTGTAATACTGAGATAAATTGAAGTTCATTAGTAACTTTTCAGTGACCCAAAATGGATACTTTTTAATGGTCATATAGGTGTAAATCAGTGTATTAGGTAAGGGAAAGCGTTTAGTGCATCTTTAAAGAAAAAATGGTTTTAATAAATGCACCATTTTACTGTATATTTCTTTATGTAGTGTGGAGGGAGGGGCGCATGAGGTCAACAGTCAAGTTTTCAGGTTAATGTCCTCTTTGTCACACACCTCCTTTTGTGGGTTTTGGAGATACTTTCATTTATGAGCTCAAAATTCTCCACTTAGCACACTATTAAGGTGGAAGTTGAAAGGCTGATATCAGTGGCCTAAACCTGAAATTCTGGTACGTTAGTAGGCATGAATACCTGGTTAAGAATCTGGGCCTTCATATAAAAAAGATTCTCTACAGACCTTAGGTGAACAACAGAAATCTCGATTTTCTGTGTGTAGCCTAGAAGATTCTGAAATAGCCCTCAGAGGACACGTAAGAACTGTTAAAAACTGTACAGCCAGTCTTGGAGGACAGAAGTGGCATGCAGGACTCACTTTACCTATCTTGTTCCTCATTTCTCCCTGCTTCATATTAATTTTTAAGAGATACAGAGTAAAATACATGTCATATTTGGAAACAGTACTTCCACAGAATTTTAGAGAACAAAAATTAATTTCAGGCATCAGTCCTCTATCTTATATTATCTTAAGATAAATTTTATTAGGAGGCTGAGGCAGGTGAATCACCTGAGGTCAGGAGTTCAAGACTAGCCTGACTAAATGATGAAACCACGTCTCTGCTAAAAATACAAAAATTAGCCGGACGTGGTGGCGCATGCATGTAATCCCAGCTACTCGGGAGCCTGAGGCAAGAGAATTGATTGAACCTGGGAGGCAGAGGTTGCGGTGAGCCGAGATTGTGCCATTGCACTCCAGCCTGGGCAACAAGAGTGAAACTCCATCTCAAAAAAAAAAAGAGAGAGACAAATTTTAATTAAATGTAAGAATGTAATTCTGGGCCCAGATACTAACAAAAACTTGTTTTAAACCCATCTAAAGGAGGCCATTTGAAGTGGAGAGAGATGAAATTATATTTTCCTTTCTGAATTACTATTTTATTCACAGTATTCAACTTCATATTTAGTCTGTACCGTACCATCACTTAACAGATTTTGATATAGCCAAAATAATGGAGCATTCCTATGATATTAATGGGTAGGGAAAAAAATATGAGTCCCTTTAAGGTTGCCAAGTATAAAGAATACAATTTGAGCACAGGGGTAGTACTTTTTTTCCTAAAGAACTGTTCATTAAAAATAACATATTTGGAGTCATTTCTTTTCATAAGATAACAATAAAAAGTGTTAAAAGAATTGGTAGAGGCTAGTTTTAAGAAGTGTTAAGTGCCCGCTATTTCCCAACATTATCATGTTGGGTGTTAAGAATATGAGATGATAGCATTAAAAGAGCTTTGTAATTTAGTGATGGAAACATGGATGTCAGCAAAGAAATGTGAAGTGCCATAGCTTACTAAACCTGCTAAAGTACTTGACAGTGAGGCACACCTGCAGCCCCATCTATTTTGGAAGCTGGAGTGGGAGGCTGGTCAACATAGTAAGACCCCTCCCATTTCTTTAAGGAGAAATTGCTAAAACATTGTTTTTACTACTGCAGGTACAACATTGTTAAATTTTATACCAGCAGTGTTTCACATCTAAAAACCACTGTATTCTTTAAGAAATATTCAGCAGTGAGCCTATATAACAAGGTGGCTTAACTTGCTTGTGGATACCCTGTTAATTTTGCTTTGAACTTGGGTTAGGGTCTGTGCTTAGCCTGGGAGATCCTTGTAGGGAAACTTGTATCAGAAGTTGTAATGGGTTTGAGTTCTCAGGCCATGTATAGTATCATGTTAGTGTTTGAGTTGTGATAGAAATTGTGGTGTTTTTTGTTAGGCCTAAAATAAATTATTTTTCTTTTCAACAATGAATCTGAAATTCTTAGTATAACCAAATCTGATGCAATTACAATTTTATGTACACATGAGTGTGTTTCATTTGTTAGAAACTGAAGCCTCATTCAGATAGTGTTAAAATATAGGATTTTCCTTTTCATTAATGAGTCCTATGATGTGTTATATTAACGTTACAATGAAGTAGTTTTGCACCCCAGGTGCATAAAATTGTCAGAATTAAAGGAGAAAGAGCTTAAACTTCATCAGAGATCGTGATTTAATTGATGTGGATCGAAGAGTGTGAATTACCCCCAACTCCCCACCTGTGACTCTAATACACATTAGAGTGTATTAACTAAGGATGGTGTGTTTATTTTTGCCTTAAGGCACTAGCTTTCCAAATAACTTTTGGTATGGGCTTGAGCCATCCCTGCATTCTTGCACAGAGTTTCAAGACAGAAATTTGAACTACCCTGTAACTTAACAGTTGAAAAAAACCCTGCTTCCTGTGTTACCTATCTTACCTACACTGCCATAGCTTGCAGTTTAGCACTTGTCTTTCTTTACCTAAGGAAGTAATTTGCTGAGGGAACTGGCCCTTTTGCTTACTGAAACTTTACAAGGTAGCACTAGTGGAGCATAGTACTATTTCCATGTGTACCTAAATTTTTTCTTTTATCCGAAAGTGCTCCAAGCCAGAAATCCTTGATTATTTATAGTGCATAAGAGTTCTTACGTGCTGTGGGTGAAAGAGCGCAGGGCATGGGACCTGTTTATTATGCAGTTCAAGAAAACTCATTGATTATTGAGTACATGTTCTTTCTCCTGATATTCTTTTGTCCCTGACGTAAAAATTGTTCATCTTTCTTACTCTGAGAAAGCCATAAGGAAGTTTCTAAACCCAAACTACTGTTACCTGTATCTAAAAATAGCTGGTATTAGTATTATGAAAGAAACTACTGACAATTTTGTGGTCCCCTCAGTCTCTGAGACTTTAGTACCAAACTGTTTTTAACCTGATACCCTGTAAATATAAGTTGTGATTGTAAGTTTTTATCTGAACTGCAATTCACTACATTATTTCAATGAAGAGTATATTATTGAGAATGTTTTCTTTTGAATTTAACTACGTTAGTATACAGTTAGGTTTTTTTTTTAATCTGCTTTACTTTTGAAATGTGTTGGTTTGTGAATTAGCATTTGTTTTAACTGATACTCTGTTTCTCTTTTATGTTGTTTATTTTTTAGTGATTCACCTTTGCCAGTCTCATCTCGTGTCTGCTTTGTTAAGTTCCATGATCCAGACTCAGCAGTTGTGGCACAGCATCTGACAAATACTGTATTCGTTGACAGAGCTTTGATAGTCGTACCATATGCAGAAGGTTTGTGCTTTGTTTAACTACCTATGTGGGCATCCTAAGATGACCATCTACCTCAGTAAATGTAGAGTGAGCATTAGTAGCATGTTAAATCTAAGCTATTAACATTTTTAAACCCTTGTTATACTGCAGTCCGTAATTTTTGCTTGCAGATTTTTTTAATTCTAAAATGAGAAATTAAGTCTGTTGTTATAAGGTATTTACCTTTTGTTTTCTTTTAAAACATTTTTAAGTTGTTTAAAACCATGTCCCTTATTGTAACCTCCTGAGATACATCTACTTAGTTAATTTAATGTTGAGTTTTATGAAAAAGCCCTGAACGTAAATGATTCACTCCATGTATGCTTACAGAGCCTTCAAATAAATGCATGATGTTATTTCTGTTTTAAATAAATGAGTAGGTTGATTTTATTTTCTTAAAGTTTCCTCACATTGATAATCTGGAAAAAAAAAAAAAAAAACCACATTGAATTTCAGTATACCAAGGGTTGCAATGATTTTGGTTTTCGTGAAAGTTCAAGATTTCCTGTAGCTTAGGTGCCAAATGGGCACTGGGTGTTTTATTTTATGCCAGATTTTCTTGTTCATTCTTGCTATATTTCTAGAATATCTCTAAATAATAAATTCTTCTCTCTGTTATTTGTGTGTGTGATTTTTGTAGTGGAGAAGGCAAATGCAAAACCCTTCCAGATGCCTGAAAAACAGTGGGTCCTCTGCAGCTACAGGGGATTCTAGACATTAACTAAAGGCCAGCAAGCACTCAAGTGCCCCAAGTGTTTTCCTGGTGTAACCATTTGTTAACTACATTTTCTCTCTTTTTACATTTTAGGCTGTTAAAGTAATTTGACAGAAAAAAAATGAGCAGGTTTTTTGGATCTAAAAAGCCACTGTGACAAGAAATTTTAATACCATTTTGTAAAATTTTCTAAGGCGTATTTCATAATTAGTTTGTTCCCAATGTACTGCTGCTTGATTTGCTTTTTGGTAACTATAAATTTTACTCGAATCATTGAAATATGATAAAACTGCTGGATTTTAAGTTAATAATTTAATATGCTGACCAGGATTTAAATGCTTTCCCCTTTCCTTAATAAACTGGTCAGTGGAAGTGGAATCTTAATGCTATCTGAAATCTTTGAATACAAATGTGAACATTTACACCATACCTTGTAAAAGTTGTGAAATGTCTAGTCCTTAACACTTAGAGAAATTGCCTCTGGTTTTCTAAAGAAATTATATTTGTAAATGAGTTAAGGCATGTTATGTAATACGACCTCTGTCTCCATGATATTAAAGTGTATCAGCCAAGTTTTAAGGTTTTATAATATATAGATAGATAAATTTTTGAGTTAGTGTGTTTTGGTTAAGCAATTTCTTTTATGTCAGTGTGCCTGTTGTAGGATAAGACCATCAACAGAAAATTTACAGAATTCAAATTCAGGATGAATAAAATAGAGTATAGGTCTTGGAACAAGGGTCAAATCATGTGAGTAATATGTAAAACATTTTGGTTAGCCTGTAAATTTAAATTTTTTATTGGCTAAGTATTATAGTTCCCAATCCCTGAACATAATACAGTATATCATATAAATGACTTTCATAAATATTTTTAGGCCATAGTAATTTTTCTGGACCTATTTTGGAAGTGAAATATTTAGGAATACACAGTACATAGAATTAGGGGAATATTTCAGAATTCTGTTGTTGGTGAATTTAATTCTGGTATGATATGCTGTATTAATGTTACCTCCAGTAAATACCATTCCCTCCAGATTTAGCTATTACACTTTGGTGTTAGCTCTTGGTCAGTGTTTTAGAACAGTAGACATAGTCTACGGTAAGGAATAGTCTTAATTGGTAAAACTAAGATAACTTAATTTGGAAGGAACTCTTAATGGTAATGGATTTGGGGATTTTTTAGGTTCCTTGGTTAATGTTTGTTTCTTTTGTCTGTTTCTTTTTCTTTCATTTCTACACATTCATGCAGTATTTCATGGTTCTATCAAAGCAGCAGTAAAAAAAATACTCTTGACGCATGAAAATTAACTGGTGAGGGGCCTCATTGCTATTTTTAAATTGTAGTTTTATTTTTAAATAGTCTTTTTTTAATCAGAGGATCAGATGCATGACTTTTTTTTTTTTTTAATGGATGCAGATCTTCTATCAGGTGTCTCACAATAAATTCAAGAGGATTTTAGTTTGCCAGAAATGTTGCAAATGCACTAATTTGAGTAAGATGTTGTTACTGAATATATCCTCTTGAGACATAATTTTGCATGCAAAATTATCCCATAATCTTTGTAGGTTTGTTAATATTGATGCATTACTGCCCTATATCTAAATGATCTTCTCCCCCTTCCCCTCCATAACTCTTGGTATCTAAATTGATGACAGCTCTGACACAAGCAAGATAACAGTGCTGTGTAGTATACATTTGTTTATATTATCGGCACTTCTCAGTATAGGTGGAAGGAACCATTACCTTTATTTAACAGTGGTTTTTCTTTTTTGTTGTTGTGTTTTACAGTTCTTTTCCCTGGTTCAGCCTGAACTATATACCAGGCCCTGCTGAAAATACCACCCAACAGTTTTCTTCTGCAGCTTATCCAGTTTCTCTTAAGTGCCCTGTACATATTGTATGTTTTATGATGAGATGCAGTTTCTTAATATGTATTACAGAAATACTACTGGTATTTGCAAATATGTAGTTTAATTGTATTATTGAACTCTCATTTTGGGGGCTTGGGCACATTAACAGATTAATCCATCTGTATAGGGCTTTTGCTGTTGGATAGAATTTAAATTGTCTACATAAATATTTGTTTTAGGACCCTTAGATTTTATCTGAATACACAGATTAGGCTTTAAAAACAGATATATATGTCATTTTTGGCTTAAGGAGTTTGGCTAAGTTAGCTTTTCAACTGGCACTATATAGCAGCATTTTTTGGTATGGTTAGCATGGCACATGGCGAAACATAAAGCATTTTACTGTACAGGTAAGGAATGTGCCATGTTGTTTTACCTATCTCTCTCTCTCTCTCACTCCCATGCACACATCCTGTGTGTATTCAGAGACCTTCAGAAACATTCATATTCATTTTCATGAGTCAGCAAAAGCCCTACGCTTGATTCCAACAGAATATTTCCTTTACATACTTTCTTCTCTTAATTTTTACAAAATTTGTATGGTAGGTGTAAAAGAAAATCATAGTAACTGTACCATATTATTAACCCCTAAATCAAACTTTTTTTGTCTTGTGTATCTTGATTTTTCTGTGTGCTTTATAGTGAAGCAGCCGACACGAGTCGTTGTTCATAAAACAGCTTTTGAAAGTTGAGAGCACACCCCTGGAGAACCGACTGTGCTTGCTTACGTTTGGTTCATGACTTAAAAATCGAGTACAGGTGATGAAATCTTGGCAGTGTTAACAAAAAAGTAGTGTGTATTGTGCTATTTTTTTTTTACTCTAGAAACTTAACCATTTGTAGAGAAAAAGGAAAAAATTTTCACACATTGAAGTTCATTCTGACATAAAATTAATGATAAATAATCATAGAAATCAAGCTTTGTATTTTAGCGAACATAAGTACTTTCAACAAACTCAGGTGGTGTATCAGGGAGACATTTTCTGGGTGTTTTTGTGTGTTTTCTGTCTTAGAAAAGAATGTGTTCTAATGCAAGGATGTTTCTCTGCAGGAGTTATTCCTGATGAAGCTAAGGCTTTGTCTCTGTTGGCACCAGCTAATGCAGTGGCAGGTCTTCTGCCTGGTGGTGGACTCCTGCCTACTCCTAACCCACTTACCCAGGTACTCGTTCTTTTGAATTCTTAAAAGATGGGGGGAAAAAACAGAATTGTGGATGAAGCTAAACATATTTGAGCTTTGTAGGTACTCATGAGATTCTAGTTGAGATAGCATTATCACATGTACAGTATTGTAAAGAGTTATATCGAAATCACAAATAATATAGAGGAGCTCTTAGACTTTTGTATTTTAACAACATCCTGAAAATCGTAAAATATCTATTGTATCACGTTTACCATTGGCTCTTAAAATAATCCTAAGTAGTTTTGGAACCATCCCATGAGGCACGAACACTTCTCTGAACACACTGTTAAAAATGTGTTCATTTGGACTAGGAAAGAAAACTGAGGTTCAAATTTCACAAGTGAGCCCTTCCGTGTTTTTTTTTTCCTTCCTCTTTATCTTTTCCTGTTACTTGAGGGGTTTTTGGCTTGAAAACAAAGGCAATTCTTGATGGAGACGTTTGATATGGGAACATGAAAGAAAACTGGTTGCGATAGTGTTTCTAACACTGACAATGCTATAGGAAGCTTATCATTTTAGAAGTAAAAGACACTTTAAATACGGTGTATTCTAATTAATGAGATTGTAACTGGTCAGTAGTTTCAAAGATTGTAGTGAATGATGAGCCTCAACTGGAAATTTATAAAAGCATTCTTTCTAGTATATCATTTTGCCTGTGTAAATAATTGACTAATTGACTCTTAACTGAAGTGAACTATAAAATGAAAGATTAGGAGTTCCTAAGCTTTTTGGGTGTGACTTTTATCACTTAACTCTGAGGGGTTTTTTTAGCCTATAAAATGAGGATCTGGGTAATGTTCTTTTTTCTTTGTTTTGTTTTGGTTTTTGTGTTTTTGTTGGGTTTTTTTGTTTGTTTGTTTTTGTTTTTTTGAGACGGACAGAGTCTTGCCCTGTCACCCAGGCCGGAGTGCAATGGCACAATGTTGGCTCACCGCAGTCTCCACCTCCCTGGTTCAAGCGATTCTGCCCCAGCCTCCCAAATAGCTGTGACTACAGGCACGCCACCATGCCCAGCTAATTTTTGTATTTTTAGCAGGGGTGGGGTTTCACCATGTTGGCCAGTCTGGTCTTGAACTCTTGACCTCAAGTGATCTGCCCACCTTGGCCTCCCAAAGTGCTGGGATTGCAGGTGTGAGCCACCACGCCCAGTCCAGATCTGGGTAATTTTCTAAATTCCTTTAATGTATAAAGCTATGCAATACCTATGTTGGACAGTAAGTTAAAGTAGTATTAACACAGCATTTTGCCTGTACTGAATAAACAGTTAAATTATAAAAAGTTTGATAGTTTGTATTTACTAAATAAATTGAAACAAGGAGAACTTGTAGCACAATGTGGAGAAAGTGAGGCTGTTTCAAAAGCTACAGATGGTTTTAAAGCAGCCTCACTTTCCTGGTTTGTGTCTATTACATTATGCATTAATCAGAATTGTGTCAAGCAGGTGGCAGAACCCTGCAGTAATTTGAACAGGGAACATTTAAGGAATTACTAACTAGTGATAAGAGATTACTCGGGGAACTCTAATGAATACAGGAATCACAAGTATAAGAAACAACCACTACTTCTGAGGCTGAAGCAGAAGGAACACAAACCCATTTAGTTTAGGGGACTCCTCTTTCCCCATCTATGCTGAAATTTAGATTTGTTTTTGGAAGAATGACTAATAAAGAAGTTATCTTGGGTGCCCTGGGGAGCTGCATAAGGAGTTGATACTGAAACTCATGAGAGGTGAAGGCTGCTGTGGTTTGACATGGTGGTACAGGAATGATCAGGGGACACAGGAACCAGGAAGAGCCCCTTCCTTAGTGTCCTTCCAGCACTCTTTCCAAATGAAGTGTTCTATCATGGCAGCTATCAAAGGAGAAATGCTTTATAAAGGTTCTGCCTCCAGTATCACAAAACAGCAGGGCAAAGAATAGTAGATTTGGATCCTGAGAAGCAATAAATAATTAAAATCAGCACCAGAATATGTTGAAATATTTTGTCTTTTTGTCTTAATCTAGGATTTAGGGGGGAAATGTGTTGTAATGGATGGAACATGGGTGTCATATAGCGCAAGACCCCTGTTTCTATTAATATTGTTATTGGACCACAGCCATTTGTTTAGGTATTGTCTCTGACTGCTTTCAAGCTACGATAGCAGTAGTCCTATGGAGTTGTGTACAACTGGGTAGTTGTACAGAGACCAGAGACCGTGTAGCCTGAAAACTGAAGTTATCTGACCTTTTACATTAAAAAAGTATTAACCCCTGGTATAAGGAACTGAAATGAAGCTTTACATAAATAAAATTTGACATTTCACAGATTGGCGCTGTTCCACTGGCTGCTTTGGGGGCTCCTACTCTTGATCCTGCCCTTGCTGCACTTGGGCTTCCTGGAGCAAACTTGAACTCTCAGGTATAACTTAGTAACTTCAAGTTTTCACCCATTTTACAGAAAATCTGTTTAACTGTTGGTTTGCATTTCAAGAGCAGGAGCTAATGGCTATGTTGTAGTAATTTTTTTTCTCATTTAAACTTGTTAGAGCTTTAAACAGTCACTGAATGACTAACTCCTTATCCGTTCATGGATTTTTTTTTTTTATATAGTTCAAAATAGAAAATAGGTTCACAGGAAGCCATTACATTATCAGTGTGTCATACAGTCAGAGTAAATAGTCATGAAAAGATAGGAATGTGGTTTATAATTTTCTATAATGGAAGTTTTCTTTTATTGTAATTTAGCTAACCTTTGTTTCTGAAGTTCTTACTTTGTAGAGATCATTTGTATTATATTGGTAAAGCTGTTTTGAGTTTTACGTGTTTCTTTATTTCAAAAGTCTTAAAGAAGACAATTGTATAATATCAAGACTGTTCAGCCTCATAATCTTTAGATAACTTGCTAAAGCTGCTCTATCCAATACTGTAGCTACTGAGGTCACCGGTTTCTTTTTTTTTATTTTTTATCTTTTCAATGTGGCTACTAAAAAAATGTATGTTTCACGGCATTTAGTTTGCCTGGATTTCTGTTGTTCAGTTTTCTGCCTACAACATACTTGTAGGTTTGGCAGTTTGTCCCAGGGCATTTCAACATAACTCAGAAAATACTAGTTATTGTTTTATGTATTCTCATTGTTCTTATGTTTTATTTTTTGCAGTCTCTTGCTGCAGATCAGTTGCTGAAGCTTATGAGTACTGTTGATCCCAAGTAAGGGTTTTTTCTTTGTTTTCATTGGTGATGTGATACCTGAATGTCTACAGAACTAGAGTTTTTTTTGATAGCTTATAAGAAAGTTATCAAGTTTTCTTTCTCAAGACAAGCAATATATATTGTTACCTAGAAACAAGGAGAGAAATACAGAAGTAAGTAAGCCCCTCTAAAATACTTTTAGTGTCATTTGAGTCTTGAATAGTAATTGTAAATGACTTATACCTGGATGATAGCAAAAGAACTATTAAGGGGACAACTTAGTTTGAAGATCAGACGCTGAGTCCTGAAGATAGTAGGAGTTAGAGGTAAAGCTGAGGGAATCACTATCCCAGAGCAAAGTAGTATTACATATTATATAATTAAGAGCCAACATTTTCTTTTAGTGCTTTTAATAAGTGCTCTTCATGCTGTCACAGAAATTGTTTCCTACGTGATAATGTGACAAATTCATCAGTTAAAAAACTGGTTATTTCTTGGCATAATAAATTTGAACTTTATACCTTTTCCCCTTAACTTGGTGAAAGCCCCTATCAGTAAGTGAGGGAGCATGGAAAGAAGGACAGAATCGTTCGACTTCAGTAGTCAGTGGCCTTTTTTGTTAGAAATTATCTAAAAATAAAACCAAGCATGTACCCATCACCCAGCTTATAAAATAATACCAATACAGTTGAAGCTTCCTATGTACCCATTGTTTAGTACACTTCCCATTCTGCCCACAAATAACTACTAAATTTGGTGTCTGTAATCTTTTGTTTTCTTTCTTTCTTTTTTTTTTTTTTGAGATAAGTCTCGCTCTGTTACCGAAGCTGGAGTGCAGTAGCGCAATCTCGGCTCACTGCAACCTCCGCCTCCCAGATTCAAGCAATTCTTCTGCCTCAGCCTCCCGAGTAGCTGGGACTACAGGCGCATGCCACCACGTCCGGCTAATTTTTTGTACTTTTAGTAGAGATGAGGTTGCACTGTGTTAGCCAGGATGGTCTCGATCTCCTGACCTTATGATCCACCCGCCACGGCCTCCCAAAGTGCTGGGCTTACAGGCGTGAGCCACTGTGCCTGGCCTATAATATTTTTTTACATGTGTTAACCTGTAAGGAGCATCTTTAGCCTTTCCACTCAAGATCTCATGTGTAATTTTGGTGGGCCATTGGTCTCTGCCTTAGTTCCTCCCCACCTACAGAGTAAAAGGTAATGCTCTTCCTCCGCAAAATTACTATGTCACAAATTTTTTTTATTTATTTACTTTATTTTTTGTTTTTTTAGACGGAATCTTGCTCTGTCCCCCAGGCTGGGGTGCAGTGGCACAATCTCAGCTCACTGCAAGCTCTGCCTCCCGGGTTCAAGCAATTCTGCTGTCTCAGCCTCCCGAGTAGCTGGGACTACAGGCACCCGCCACCATGCCCGGCTAGTTTTTTGTATTTTGAGTAGAGATAGGGTGTCATCGTGTTAGCCAGGATGATCTCGATCTTCTGACCTCATGATCCGCCCACCTTGTCCTCCCAAAGTGCTGGGATTACAGCCGTGAGCCACCACACCTGGCCAAAAATTTTTAATTTATATGAAAAAAAGTTCTTAGCATCAGCATATTTTATTGTACTGGCATTCCTAAAAATGTGTTTGTTTATGGAAAGTTAATGGATGTTCAGCAAAATAGATATTTTTCTAATTCCAGATGACTCTTACTCGTTAAAACAAATAATTGTAAATATTTAAAACAATGCTATACTATATGTTGTTTACCAAAGTTATCATGGGAGTCCTCCCCTCCCTTTTTTTGAAGGAATATTTTGCTAAAATGGTATTATATACTTATTTATTTGAAATGCTGGTGTGCATTTTAAAATATTTCGGATACCATTTCTTGATTCTGTTTCAGGTTGAATCATGTAGCTGCTGGTCTCGTTTCACCAAGTCTAAAATCAGATACCTCTAGTAAAGAAATAGAGGAAGCTATGAAAAGAGTACGAGAAGCACAGTCCCTAATTTCTGCTGCTATAGAACCAGGTAAACAATGTTTATGCAATTTTGTTGTGTGATTCTTGGCAAAAATGATTTTCATGTGTGAAATTGTGTGGACTGACACCCTAGTTGTTTAAAGTGTTCTAAATTCTGATAAAAAGATTGAATAGTTGAGTGCCACTCAGACGTATTTGGAGACAATTATGGTGGTCACAGGAGTGCCAACTGCATCTAGAGGGCAAAGGGCCAACATGTTGCTAGATATGCTGCAGCAAACAGGACAGCCTTCCACAGCAATGGTTAATCTAGTCCAAAAAATCAGTAGGATTATCTAATACTTGATATCATTATTTATGTTTATCTAAGTTGAGATAGCCTAATTTTAAATTTTTTCATTGGTCAAGAGAACCTAGTGAAAATGCTTCTCTTTAAAGTGTTATTTCTTTAAAGAAAATTAGTTGTCTTCTTTGCAGATTGTCTTTTTGAGATTAAATGAATAGATATCGTTATCTGCCCATATATATTTAGATCTATGGCCCTGGATTTTCTTTCTTATAAATATCTTATTCATTTAATAAATGGGAATGTTTTTTAATATGCCTAGGATTAGGAAAATAATTTTAAAGTATAATAGTGGATAAACTGATACCAAATGCTTTATATGTGTTATGTTATTTAACCAATAAAATGTCAAATAATTAGCCACAGTCACATGGCAAACAATAGGAGCTTTTAGATAGCACAGCCGGGTCTATGTAAAGTTTGCTACACACCGTGTTCTAACTGCTGTTTTTCTTGAAAACATATGACTAAAATGACTGAATGTAGTTTCTTTATGAACTGATGTTTTTACCAATATTTTTCTGAATTTATTATTGATAATGACATTCACAATATATTGAACCCTATTAATGATATGACTTAAATGTGAAAGAAACTCAATCCCACTTTGATGATAATCAGTGAATGTAGAATACAATGGCTTTATTTCTCTTGTTATGTCCCCGGTTAAGAAATTCCTTATGTGTAGTTGTAGATCTCCTTTCTGTACTTACACAATTAAAGATTGGTAGGGAAGAGGAGTGATGAACAGATAATAGGAAGCGAGCTAGCTTACTAAAATCTGATTCTGTCACAGAAGTGGACTGAAATCAGTGAGTGAATCATGACTTTCTGCATTTGGGGGCCAAATACTGAATCTGTGAAGAACCACGGAAAGGAAAGGGGACCCCTCATTTAGAGCCTTGTCAAGAGTAAATTAGAGCCAAAGAATGAGGAATTTAGCCTCTTTATAGATTGCTTTACAGAAAACATTTCACAGCCTTTTAAGTCTGGCAAGTAAAATAGTCAAAGGAACCTTTAGCTAGCTGAGAACTAGAAGTCTAATTTGGATCTACCAAAAGCTTGGATGATTTATAATTTATAGTATTTCAGTAAGCTTCAAAGTCATAGTTATAAAATGGTTACTTGTAACATTCAAGGGTTGTATGTAAAAGCTGAAAAGTAAGGTGAAAAATTATTAGAATAACTTCTGAAAGGGATTAATCTTCCTATTTGATATGATTTTAGTTTATTTGTTTTGTTTTGAGAGTCTCTGTTGCTGAGGCTGGTGTGCAGTGGTGCAATCACAGCTCACTGCACCCTCCATCTCCAGGCTCGAGCAATCCTCCCAGCTCAGCCTCCCCAGATAGCTGGGATCACAGGCACACACCACCATGCCCAGCTAATTTTTGTATTTTTTGTAGAGATGTGGACTCATTATATCGCCCAGGTTGGTCTTGAACTCCTGGACTGAAGTGCTGCTCCCACTTCAGCCTCTCAAAGTGCTGTGATTACAGGGATGAGCCACTGCGTCTGGCCCCATTTAATGACTTCTAAATGCGAGTTCCTTTTCTTTTAAATATAGATAAGAAAGAAGAAAAAAGAAGGCATTCAAGATCAAGATCACGTTCTAGGAGGAGGAGGACTCCCTCATCTTCTAGACACAGGTTAGGTTGCTTTTTAGTCAGTTATACCTTAGACAAAGATAGCTTACATATGTCACATCTTTTTCAATTTGCTATTAATCTGTTAGCCTCTGGTTAAAGTGTTTTAGTAACCTCTGCTGTTAGAGTGTGTGAATGACTGTTCACACATGTATAAAGTAAAAAAAGATACAGACGAAATAGATGATTTATACTTTAAAACCCCAAAAAATTCAGAGGTGGTAGGAAAGCATTGGAACTTGAGCAACAAAATGAAAAATAATTGATTCATTGAATTATACACGTTTCCAAATACTGACTTGTATTTGTTACCTACTATCAAAAAATGACATCTGGTAAATATCTCATCAGTAAAATGCAAGTACTAGGAATCTGGCATGCTCATAACAATGGAGTCATTTTCCAAAATTTAATTTTCTCAGATTTTTATTATTTGCAAAACTCATCTGTTTTTCTTTTATATAATAGATTTCATTTATTTTCAAAAAATTGTCTGTCAAATACCCAAGTCTGAGTAATCATAGTTTGTAGATTCTCAAAGGTGATAATGAAAAAGCAGTTAGTTCAGCTCATAACTCACACAGGTGTCTTCTTTAATATAGCCATTATACTTCGTAAGCATCAGAAGTGATTTATGCATTCTTTCCATTTCATCACACACAATATTACTCAAGAGACTAGATTTAATTTTGCTACTATGTTAATAGTACTCAAGAGAGATTTAATAAAATTAACTTCTACTGCTTCATCAAAGACATCTTTATAAAAGTGGCGTTATTTTTTCTTTTACTGCAAGTGCATACAGAAGTGCCAGTGAAGAAGATAATGACTCCTAGGGCAGTTCAGTAGCCCCTACCTTGATTTGTGTTGAAGAGTTCAGTATTTCTACCCACTTTGGCCTTTGTGACATTGTTGCAAACATCAACACAGTGGAAAAGGCAATAATTTATTATTATTTTGAAAATAGTTTTGACTTGATGCACCCCATAAAAGGGTCTTAGAGCATCCACACTTGCGCAAACGACAACATGAAATTCAGCCCTTGCTCTAGGTTATTCACCAACTATGTCAGCCATTCTTCAATTTTCTTAATTTCCAAACTCAATCATAATTGGCCTAATTGCATTCTGGTTCTAGTCAGAACCTTTTAGGGTTGACACTCAGAACTAGAATATTCCAGTTGTGGTCAGTTACTTCAACTAGTTTCAGCTTCACTTTACATACCCCTCCACCACTTGACTTTTTTTTTTTTTGGAGACGGAGTCTCACTCTTGTTGCCCAGCCTGGAGTGCAATGGCACGATCTTGGCTCACCACAACCTCCACCTCCCGAGTTCAAGCGATTCTCCTGCCTCAGCCTCCCGAGTAGCTGGGATTACAGATGTGTGCCATCACACCCAGCTAATTTTGTATTTTTAGTAGAGACGGGGTTTCTCCATGTTCGTCAGGCTCATCTCAAACCCCCGACCTCAAGTGATCCGCCCACCTTGGCCTCCCAAAGTGCTGGGGTTACAGGCATGAACCACCATGCCCAGCCAGTCACCACTTGACTCTTAAACCTTCACTCCTGGGTTCGTCTGTTCTGGAACCTAGTTCTGTCAGTTGTCTGCCTTTTCTTAGTGTCTGTTACCCCTTAGTTTTTACCAAGGATTAGATAAAATCATTTCTCCTAGTTATTGTCAGGATTTTTTAAAGAGCAGTGTAACTTGAATCCTAGACTTTGTCACATCTCTATTAAAAGCACTTACATCATAAAGTATCTAAAAAATCACATTTATTCTGTCTCAGAGATGGCCTTTTCACTCTGTTTTTAATATCTTCTAATATCATTTTCTTAAGTCATTTCTTGGAGTATTACAGGAATTATCCTATACGCTATGTTTATTCCCTGTCACCCACTTTATCCCAGTCTGTCTCATTCTTAGAGACATCTTTCAGAAACCCAAATATAGATCATGTCACAGATACTGAGAAGCTCCTTATTGCCTTGATAAGGTGATAGACAAAACCTTAGAATGGCTTTCAGGGTTCTTCAGTGTTCTGTCTGGTTTATCTTTTTATACGTGTCATTTGCCACTCCAAAAGTTACAGGACTAATTGCCTCAACATATTTTCTTTATGTCTTCATATTTTTGCTCATGATCCTTTCTGCCTAGTGTTTTCCCACATCTTCCATTTCTACCTTGAGGAGCTCCTTTTTCTTCAAGTTACAATCCTTGCAGTCTTAATCTTCCACGACAGTGCTCTCATAGTTTAGTTTAACCTCTGCAATAGGATGTACTTCATAATATGATTACTATGATTGATATGTGTTTCCCTTCCCTTTACCGAACTCTTATTAAAAAGGAGAGCCTGGGCCAGGTGCAGTGGCTCACGCCTGTAATCTCAGCACTTGGGGAGGCTGAGGTGGGTGGATCATAAGGTCAGGAGATTGAGACCAGCCTGGCCAACAAAGTGAAACCCCATCTCTACTAAAAATTCAAAAATTAGCTGGGAGTGGTGGCATGCACACCTGTAATCCCAGCTGCTTGGGAGGCTGAGGCAGGAGAATCGTTTGAACCCGGAAGGCGGGGATTGCAGTGAGCCAAGATTGCGCCACTGCACTCCAGCGTGGTGACAGCGAGACTCCGTCTTAAAAAAAAGAAAAAAAAAAGAACCTGTGTCTTTTTCTTTATATTAAATCTTACTGGGACTCTCATTTTAATATTAATTACTTTACTATGACCAGTGAAAAGTAGAAGTGAAATATATCCCTGAATCCAGATACTCGTGATACATCGTAACGGAGATCATTGTTGTGGGTTGTGGGAACCCCCACCACACACACACACACACACACACACACACACACAAACACACAAACACACACACACACCCCACCCCTCAGCAGCTCAAGCCATCCTCCCACCTCAGTCTCCTGAGTAGCTGGGACTACAAGCATGCACCACCACACCTGGCTAATTTTTGCGCCTTTTTTTGTTGTTGTTGAGAGACAGGGTTTTGCCATGTTGCCCAGGCTGTTCTCAAACTCCTGAGCTCAAGCTGTTCGCCCACCTCGGCCTCCCAAAGTGCTGGGGTGACAGAAGCCACTGAGTCCAGCCCAGTTGTAATATCTTAAGCATCATATCTTAGTGTGTTAAATGATCATGACTTTCACAAGCTTTTTGACTTTATTAAATATATTTTACACTAATCTCTTTGGCTAGCTGTTAAAAGCTCATATGAACTAGTAAGTGTAGAAAAGTGACTCTGTAGTACATTCCCCTTGAAAAAGAACTGTTTAATCTCTTAAGGTTATGATTCTGATATTTTATATGCCTCTGTTTCATTCAAAGTATATTATTGGTGCCTTTTATTTAAATCAGGCAGTGTGGTAGTTGCTTAAGAATACAGTCATGAAAAGACTTACTTCCCATGTCTTTGTGGAGCCCATAGAAGGGTAGTTAAGTGTATAAAAACATCTTAGGATGTGGAGATGTTATTGCAAGGAATTGTTTAGTAAATAGTTACAAATGCGGCTGAAAATAAAATATTAAAGTTGAGTTCAATAACTCAAATAGTTTATTGAGACATTACTATGGGTTTTGAGGCAGTTGTTTTACGGAATTATGGCAACAGAAGCTATATTAGCACATCAGTAAGAGGAAAGAAGGACATCAATATTTAATGTACAGTCCCTCCGTATATGCAGGGGATTGGTTACAAATCAACCTATACCAGAATGCATGCATAGTCAAGTCCTCTGGAATCCACATATAGGAAAAGTCAGTTCTTACTATACATGGGTTCCTCATCCTTCAAATACTGTTTTTAACCCACATTTGGTTGTGGCAAAAAAAAAAACTGTGTGTAAGTGGACCCATGCTGTTAAAACTCATGTTATTCAAGGGTCACTGGTGTGTGCCTACACTAAGGCACCGAGCTAGACTCTATCTTTGCCACTATTTGGTGATGGAGGTGTTGACTGCTATTTGGTGATGGAGGTGTTGCCACTATTTGGTGATGGAGGTGTTGACTGCTGAAGTAACCAGGTCAGAGAGGTTAGATAATACTCTTAAGTTACCTGGCTTATAAATGAGAGTTTAACACAAGTCTTTAAGATGTCCATACTCTCATACCTTGAAAAGTAGGCAGAAAATTTAGACTATATTTGAAATGTTGCACAAAAAGAAGTTGAATGGTCAGTAAAAGTGATCAAGACTAAGCAAAGGACTGCAACTTATTTTTAATTTTTAAAATAGAAGAGAATGGGCTGGGTGTGGCGGTTAATGCCTATAATCCCAACTCTGGGAGGCCAAGGTGGGCTAGTGGCTTGAGCCCAGGAGTTCGAGACCATCCTGGGCAACATGGCAAAATCCCATCACTTAAAAAAAAAAAGAGGCCGGGCGCGGTGGCTCAAGCCTGTAATCCCAGCACTTTGGGAGGCCGAGACGGGCGGGTCACAAGGTCAGGAGATCGAGACCACCCTGGCTAATACGGTGAAACCCCGTCTCTACTAAAGAATACAAAAAACTAGCCGGGCGACGAGGCGGGCGCCTGTAGTCCCAGCTACTTGGGAGGTGGAGGCAGGAGAATGGCGTAAACCCGGGAGGCGGAGCTTGCAGTGAGCTGAGATCCGGCCACCGCACTCCAGCCTGGGCGACAGAGCCAGACTCCGTCTCAAAAAAAACAAAACAAAAAAAAAGAATGAGTATTTTAATGCAGTAGGGGGGATGACAATATCTGAAGGTTAAATGTGCTTCTTACGTCCTGGAAGAGCCAGGTCAGGACACAGTGGATGGGGGCTCGGTGTGGGGAGTAGAGAAACAGATATGTCAGAGAAAAAAGAGAGTAAAAGAGGCAGTTTATACAAATTGTATATATTTATAAAATGTTTGCATTGCCTGGAGTTTCCTAAATTGTGGATTAAAGGAGTGGAATTTGTTTAAGAGAAAAATTTGAAATAGGAGATGGCAACACAGTAAGTGGTTTCTCTTTATAAAATAGGAATAATAGTGGCATTTACTTTATGGACTAATGAGACCAATTTATAGTTTATATATAGCATGATATAAGTATTTGATTTATGATGAGGAAGGTTTAAGCTGCAGTAATGAGGAATCAAATAAGAAATACATGCTAAAATGCTATATAATTGTATAAGATGATGCAAATAAGTCATATTTTTATTCTCCTTCATGATCTAGTAGTAGTTTCAACCTTGGAGTTGTAAGTACAGTGGGCATAGAAGGACCTATCTGACAGGTTGAGCAAATCATTAAAAGCTGAGGAATTCCAAGTGTTTAAAGGTATTACTAATTTCTAAGGTGTTGAAGGTGTTTGTTCTATGGGCTAAATAATAGCAACTGGAAGGGAATTATCCCCCATTTAATTGTTTAGTCCATTTGTCTGAATCTTTTGTCTGATACTAAGCACAAAATTTATAGTCTTTTTACATTTATACGTATGTATTGGCTTCCTTTTACATTATTAGGCGGTCAAGAAGCAGATCGAGACGGCGGTCACATTCTAAGTCTAGGAGTCGGCGACGATCCAAAAGCCCAAGACGGAGAAGATCGCATTCCAGAGAGAGAGGTAGAAGGTCAAGGAGCACATCAAAAACAAGGTATAGCATTGGGTGAGAAAGCAAATTTTAGGGTTCCCAATATCACCAGTATTGTGCTACTTAGTAACAAAAGAGGTGGTTGGGGTGGGGGGCAGAGAAATAGCGCTAGACAAGGGAAGAAACTGTCAATATTTGAGTTTGAGGAGGCTGACATTTGTTTTTCTAGTGCTTCATTATAAACTGAAACTTCAGCTTATAGCTGAGGGCCTAAGTAAAATTTCTTAGTAGTAGGAATTGTTAGCTTTCCTGCTACCTTCTTTCATAAGAAACACCTTAACGTTTTATTTCCATCTAAAATACATTCAAAACCAGTCTTTTGTGTAGAGCCAAGCACTTTTAAATTAGTATGCCCCCAATCATTTATAGTTGTGAGGCATACAGTTTCACAGCACTTAGTTTTTTTAGCAACTGCTTTTTATCTCTTGCTAAAATATCTTAATTTTCTAGAAGCAACTATATTTGGCATTATTTTGTTCATTTATATATTTAGTTAAATCATGTCATTAAGTATAGGTGGGGACACAAACAACATAACTTACTCTTGGGAAGCATAAAACTCAACTGATGAGAACAGAAGAGTAGGGGTAGCTTTACTATCTTTGTTTAAACCCTTATGTGCTACAGAGTGAATCAAACAAGGTCAATAGAACAGTTATACAATGGAATTAAGCATTTCTTTAAGGACTTTCTGATTGCTAGAAGAGGAGTGATGGATTTAATTACAGGCGAGGAACCATTAAATGATGATTGCTACTTGCTGATGTTGGAAGAAGTTTGAGAATGACTCAAGTATTAAATTCTGAAAGATTTGACTAGACTTCAACGCGGGGCATGCTTTCAGGTCGAGAATGGTGTTTCTTGAAATAACAGTATTTTGGTGTAGTAGGACTAGAAAATGAGGTCAGGAAAATATAATGAGACAGATCATGGAAGGCTTTGTTGTTCACACTATGCACTTGATCCAGGAGGCAACAGGAATGGGTTGAAAATGGTGAACAGGGAATTAATATTTTCAGGTTTGTACTTTAAAAGATTCATGACAGAGTACGGAATCAGTTTATGGGAGGTATGACTGGAACCTACTAGGGGACTATTCTAGTAATCTAGGAGTTAGATGATAAAAGATTTGAATGAAGAGGGAACCAATGATAAAGATTGGATGAAGAGGGAACCGAGGATGACCAAAGAAGGGGAAAAAATGAAATAGAGAATATAGAGTGGAAACATTAGCTTAGAACAGTAAGAGAGGGATAGGGTTAGGAGACTTCTCATTCAACAAATATATATCATTTATCTACTCTTTGCTCAGCATCTTGGGGAGAATGATGATCTTGGGGAAAAAATATTCTGAGGAGTAAAACTTTATAGGAATCTGTAAAAAAATAAAATTGAGTTATGGCTATAGTCACAATCTGTTAATGATATTTTTCTAATAAGCCCTGAATAGTTCATAATACATAGCAGCAGAAAAAGATAAAAGCTTGTTTGATCCATGATAGAGGTTGACAGGGGATATGTGTCTTGGAAGAATATTCATGATGTTGATGAATGATTTTGGTAGTGCTCTATGGGTTTTGGCCTGATAGGAGAGGTGAGTTGGGGAAGTGGTAATCAGCTGAGAGAAAAAGGAGTCTTGAGGAGCCTAGAGACAGTTAACTTATTGGTGTTTACCAGACATATTTCAAGCCAACATCCTAGTTATTTACTCACCCATCGTCTAGTCTACTCAGGAGAAAACCTGGGAAAATAGGATTTTAAAAGAAGTTACTGTACTTCAGATATGCCACGTGAAGTATTATTTTTAAATCAGTTTCTGTCAGAATAACATTTATGCTTTTAAGAATGGGATTAGATCTGATTATATTCTTGTGTATGTAGTGCTATATAAATTGGCATCAGCTGAGTCTTCTAATGCATTGATCAATTGTGTTCGTTTGTTAGAGACAAAAAGAAAGAAGACAAAGAAAAGAAACGTTCTAAAACACCACCAAAAAGTTACAGCACAGCTAGACGTTCTAGAAGTGCAAGCAGGTAAGGTGGCATTGTGAATTCTTGGCAATTATTTTTTAACTTTGCTTCTAACAGTATCAGTATGCTGTGAATATGAAGTCTTTTCCAGAACATAAGTATTTCAGTGTTGAAAAAAGTTACATTTTGCCGTTATTGAAGTTTTAAAAGGCAATTTGTGAAGAATAATGTAGTTTATTTTGTTTTACTTAATATTTTGTGGTCTAGAGTATATTTGAAGTAACATGGAATTCAACAGAGGTGAGTTTTTCTCTTTATAGTTTTAAGTTTTAATGGCTAAACCATACTAAATTGTTGCATTAAGAAAGTTTATTATAGTTAGCTATATTTATCATCTACATGTTAGTACTTGATAATTTTTCTCTCCCTTTTAATGATTGTTGAATTAATGGGAAGGTAATGCAGATTCTGGTTTGTGTCATTCTTAGACGAATTCTATCTTTAAGCTGTCAGTGAAAATTGAAATGTTGCAGACTTTCAATTGCACAAACTGCACGAAAAGCACATTTTCATCCTTAATTTGGGATTTGTATGATATTAGTAAGGGCTGGACTTCATTCCATTTTTCAGATTTCATTCACATGTGTCGCTGCAGTGCTTGTTTTATTCATCAACATTACTTAAATTCACTAGGAGGTTCATGCCATATAAAAAATTTAACTGAAATGTATAAAAGACCTAAATGTAAGAGCCAAAACTGTAAAACCTTCAGAAGAAAACAAAAGTGAATCTTTGAGACCATGAGCTTGGTGGTTTCCTAGATATGACTTCAAAAGCATAAGCAACAGAAGAAAAGACAAATTTTTGGAATTCACCAAAATTTAAAACATTTGTATTCCAAAGGATGCTATCAAGAAAGTAAAAACCTGAAGTGTTAGATAGAAAATACTTGCAAATTATATATCTGAAGGAACTTAATATAGAATATATAAAGAACTCTTACAACTCAGCAATAGAAAGGCAACCCAATTTAAAAATGGCAAAGAATCTGTAGCCATTTCTCCAAGGGAGATATGCAAATATCTAGTAAGTACATAAAATCTGTTCAACATTATTAGTCACCAAGGAAATGCAAACCAGACCACAGTGAGATACGTCACAGTCACCAGGTTGGTTTTAAATCAGAAAGACAGATGATAGCCGAGCCTGACAGATGACAGTAAGTGTTGATTAGGATATGGGGAAATTGGAACTCTATGCATTGCTAGTATGAATATAGACTGATACAGGTGTTTTAGAAAACAGTCTGGCATTTCCTAAAAATGTTAAACATAAAAGGTTTTGATCCTCCAGTTGTACTCTTGGGGAAAACGAAAACATGTTCACACAGAAACTTTTACGTGAATGTTTGTGACATTATTCACAATAGCCAAAAAGTTAACTCAAATATCATTAACACATGGAGAAACAAAATGGTATATCTATACAGCTGAATATTTTTCAGCAATAAATAAGATTGATACATGCTACAGTATGGATGAAACTTGGAGACATCCATAAAAGGCCATGTGTTGCATGATTCCTTTTATATGAAATGCCCAGAATAGGCAAATCCATAAAGATACCAAGTAGATAACTGATTGCTGGGGAGATAGGGAGGATTGGAGTGATAGCTAAAGGTTAAGAAGTTTTTGGGGTGATGAAAATTTTCTTAAAAACTAAATTTTTAAGGATGAAAATGAAACCAAATATCAATACAGAAGGAAATGCTACATCAGGCCTGAGGGATAGGTGACAGATAGAAAAGATGGAAAGTACTACATGTATTTTCTTACCTTAAAAACTGTTGAGGCGTTTTTGTTTTTTTTTTTAACCTGTTGCTTTATATAATGTAAGTGCCTTCTCATGCTGTATTATTGGCTCGCTCTAAATTAAGGCATCTTCTGTGAGTTATTAAATACCCACTGTGTTTGTATTCGTGGTACAGTCTATTGAGGGACACGGAAATGTAATATAAAATATTTCTTCCATCTAGAGAATTTGGAGTTTCAGTTACACAAGACAGTAGTAAAAAGTATAAGGTACACAGTCGTGACAATGTTTGATAAGTGAATACTCAGTTATGTGTATTGTTTCCAGGACAAGGATCACGGAGGGCTATATATGTAGAAAAAAAGCTTCATTTGGAAACTAGACAACTAAGTACAGGCTTTTTTAAGTCTGATAACTTTTGAGAATCAAGAACAATTTTTTTTACGTCACAGTAAAAAGGAGGGGAAGGCTGTATATCTTCCAAGTAATTGGTGAAAGCAGGGTTGTTGGGGTACGGGGGGCGGGAATTTTGCTAGAGTATAGGGTTTCTACCTTTGCTCTAACTAGTTCTCTGAATTTCATCTAATGATTTAAAGGTGAATATGGGGATATTTTATTAGTAACTACCTTCTGTATCACATTATTGAATTATTCTGTACTTACTTTGAACACTGAATGTTTGAACCAAAAACTAACTTCTTCAGTAATAGTTTACTTAACACGTCACCCCTCTCACATTAGTTTTGTTAAATCAGTTTTTTCTTAAGCTTACTATTTCTAACATTTTGTCAGCAATTAAAAGAATTGCTAGAAATTAGGAGTTTTCTTGAGGGTAGTAAAGGGAAAGGTACATGGTTTGCAGATGTTTATATTACTCATTTAATTGTTTAGCTCATACCAGTATTGTGAAACAATCTTCTATTTATCTGTTTTTGAGACAGGGTCTCTCTCTCTCTCTTGCTCAGGCTGGAGTGCAGTGGCCCTATCACAAGTCACTCCAGCTTCAACCTCCCCAGGCTCAAGTGATCTTCCTACCTCTGCCTCCTGAGTAGCTGGGACTACAGGCATGCACCACCACACCTGGCTTATTTTTTTGTATTTTTTATAGAGACAGAGTTTCACCATGTTGCCCAGGCTGGTCTGGAACTCCTGGGCTCAAGCAGTCCCCTCACCTCAGCCTGCCAAAGTGCTGGGATTACAGGCATGAGCCACTACACCCGGCCACTTCTTTCATTGTTAGAACCATCTATGATGTGTCTGCATTTTTAAGATCACACTGTATTTTAAAACCTAGTTTACACATTTGTGATTCTAGAGAGAGACGACGACGAAGGAGCAGGAGTGGGACAAGATCTCCTAAAAAGCCTCGGTCTCCTAAAAGAAAATTGTCTCGCTCACCATCCCCTAGGAGGTAAGAATGTTAATCATTTAAATATATTTTGTATTTTCAGAGGTTTTCATTTTAAAACTGTCCTGTAGTTTTTCTTTTCAGCAGTTACAGTTCCTAAGAATATTTTAATGTATTCTCTTTCTGACTTGTGACTTAAACACCATGAAGGATTGAACACTTTAGCCCTGTAACCAATTTATTTAGTTTTGTAGCCTATGTTACTTGTGTACTTTGATGGTCCAAGATTTTGAAGTTGGATCTTTGCTGTACTACTTACATCCTGTGAAGTCAGGTCAGGTTATCTAAACAAGTTAAACCTGTTGCTGTACATTTTACTGTCATCCTAGACATAAAAAGGAGAAGAAGAAAGATAAAGACAAAGAAAGAAGTAGGGATGAAAGAGAGCGATCAACAAGCAAGAAGAAGAAGAGTAAAGATAAGGAAAAGGACCGGGAAAGAAAATCAGAGAGTGATAAAGATGTAAAAGTATGTTTACAAATTGATTTATTTTTATATTTGGGTTGATGTTGGTACTTTCAGAAGTTATTTTTCTTTGGAGAAGTTTACTTGTATTATTCTCCTTGGCAAAGCAGGTTACACGGGATTATGATGAAGAAGAACAGGGGTATGACAGTGAGAAAGAGAAAAAGGAAGAGAAGAAACCAATAGAAACAGGTTCCCCTAAAACAAAGGAATGTTCTGTGGAAAAGGGAACTGGTGATTCACTAAGAGAATCCAAAGTGAATGGAGATGATCATCATGAAGAAGACATGGATATGAGTGACTGAATATTGCCTCTGTGGGAATCCAACTGTATACCTGCATCAGTGTCATTCCTTTGTGTGATTTCTTAATGCTGTATTTGTTCATCTCAAACCTAGATGTATACAGCTCTGAGTTACAAATGGTTATAAAGCTCCTGTTACTGATATTAGTTATTTACATCAAAAAGCTTTTAGAAAATGGTACGAGGTAACCAATTCTTGTCATGGTGAAATCTGATCGAGTAACCAAGCAGTTTTACTATTCTGGTGCTGCTTCATAACAAAAATGAAAAGCTGCATGCATCTACATACAGCAGGCATGGATTGTTTATGTCGTATGATCTCCTTTATTAAGTAAGTTCACTTATAGTATTTCTATAATTTGATTCATTACCATAATAGGGCCATGTAGGAAATGCACTGATTGCATGTTATTGTGGCAAGAATATCCTAAATGTCATTAAAATCCTCCAACATGATGGATCTGCTTATGGTCTTGTTTGTTGACATGACAAATTAACATTCTTATAGTTACATCTGGAAATGAGCATTTGAAATAGATAATCCTGTAAGCCTTGTGGCAAAATTTTTGTGGCTTTTATTTAACTTTGAAAGGTTATTATGCACTAACCTTTTTTGGTGGCTAATTAGGGTTTAAATACAGAAACAAGATTTCAAATAAAACTGTCTTTGGCAGTGAGTAAATAGCAGCATATTTTGAAGTAGAGTTGTATACTTTTTCATAAGATGTTTGGGAATTTTTTTTCCTGAAGTAATAATTTATTCCACATCTACATCAGTGAAAGCTATCTACCTATCCTGAGTCCATCTTAAAGGGAAAAAAAAACAAAAAAAACTTATCTCTTGCCTTTATTTTTAATTTTCCACTCTTTGATTAATTTGTTTTAAGCTCCGTGTTGGAAAAAAGGGGTAGTGCATTTTAAGTTGACCTTCATATGCTTTTAAAATAAGACAAATCTACTTGATAATGTACCTTTATTTGATCTCAAGTTGTATAAAACCAATAAATTTGTGTTACTGCAGTAGTAATCTTATGCACACGGTGATTTCATGTTATATATGCAAAGTAGTTAGGCAACTGTTTTCTTAGTTACAGAAGTGTCAGGCTTCACTTTTGTGCAGTAGAAACAAAAGTAGGCTACAGTCTGTGCCATGTTGATGTACAGTTTCTGAAATTGTTTTACAAGACTTTGATAATAAAACCCTTAAACTTATGTTCATGTTCCTGTAAAACCGTATTTGTATTTATTTACACTATTGAATGTATGACATTTACCTCATTCATTTTACAAATTATTTCCCTTTCTGTCCACATGTTTCAGTATAGTAAAAAGAGGAAGTCTATCACTGTAGTGATAATTGCCATCAAAATTGTCAAAAATGATTTAATTTCTATCCAAAACAGTCCTTTTCTTAGCTTAGTATCATTTTACTGCTTATTTTTTGTGTGAGAATGGGGTTGGATAAAGCAGTGAACTTTAGTATAAACAAATCCCACCTATATCTAGCAAATTTATATTTTCAGTGAAATATAGATATTTGCCTTTTCTGGAGTAGTATAGAAGCTGTCAATGATATGTATTTACTGTACAGTACTAAATAGTGTATTCATTTATGAAATGAGTAGTGTTTGGGTGGATGGGGTTAAGGGAAAATGAGACTTGGAATTGTAGCTTTTATCCAAGTTTTGAGTATAAATAGAATTTGTTTTATGGTTTGTAGTAACTTTTAAAAGATTTTATCAAAAGGAATTTTGTCTATAGTGAGTAAAAGAAGTTCTAATAATGGTCCTAATCACTGCATTTTTAAAAAACAAAGTTGAACACAAATGACATTTGTTTTAAACTTCAGTAGATAAAAGGTGAACCATGTGACATGTCCATTTTGTAAGACAAAACAAATTTCACATATGGTAAACCTAATAACATTTAGTCTGCTCCCTCACTTGTAATCTCTGAATACAAATATACTAGCTTTTCTAAAGGGAATCATTTTTTTAAAAGTAGTGCCACTGACAAGATGCTGCAGTGAAGATTATCCATTCTTAGGATATTTATTTTCAGTGAACATTTTCTGCACAAAGGTAGTGTTGCACTGGGACACAGCCTTTTAACAGATAACCAGTTGAAATCAAACACTGCCTCCACACCGAGTTCTGTTCTGTATTTGATAGTAAATTGATTTAAAATAAAAGTGGTTTTGTTAGAAAATGTTTTGTCCTTATTTATTTGCTTAAATTCTTTAGGAGTAAATGAGAGGTGGTAGCTATACAATGAGCTTTTTTTAAATGGAAAGATAGAGTCCAGTCATGCATTTGGTCTTTATTTCATAGAGCTGGGGTAACTGTTCCTTACCTTCAGTTTCCTAGGGGTAAAATGGAAGTGACTGCTACCTTGTAAAGTACAGACATACCTCAGAGGTATTGTGGGTTTCGTTCCAGACTACTACAATAAAGCAAGTCGTGAATTTTTTTGGCTTCCCAGTGCATATAAAAGTTGTTGGCTGGGCACTATGACTCATGCCTGTAATCCCAACACTTTGGGAGGCCAAGGCAGGAGTGCTTGAGCCCAGGACCAGCCTAGGCAACATAGCAAGACCCTGTCTACAAAAAAAAAAAAAATTAGCCAGGTGTGGTGATGCACACCTGTAGTTCTAGCCACTGTGGAGGTTGAGGCAGGAGGATCACTTTGAACCCAAGGAGTTGGGGCTGCAGTGAACTATGATCATGCCACTGCACTCCTGCTTGGGTAGCAGCAAGACCCCATCTGTATCTGTAAAACAGTAATTTTTAAAATGTAGCCTTTGGTGCCTGGGACATTAAATGATAGCTGCTATTTGATTATGGGGCCCTTGAAAGTTGTGTAATTAATTTGTGTAGGGGGTAATGTTAAAAGCACAAAATAGCATACCTTTTATTGAAAAGGCTGTGTTGCCCTTAATGTTTTCATGAAGATGAAACTTAGGTAAGTTTCCTAGTGGTAATTCTATACATGGAAGATAGAAAAATGTAAATAGGCACTTGGGAAAAGGATTAAAAGAGGTAGAGGATAAAAATTAGTTAACCTTGGAGCTACATCTTAAAACAGGTTCTGGAGTGTGCATTATGCAGCTTATGTCAAAGATTACAGTATTATCAATACATCAAATTTATCTCTAGCAAAATTATCACTTTCAATTGGGCACTAGATGAAGGGTTGGATCCATGCATGCTGTTTGTAGATTGATACACATCTTTTCAAATGGAATTGAGATTTCTTTTCCCTCAGTCTGCCTCAAAACCAACGAATGCATTTCATTCCTGTGCTGCTTAAACTATTTTTTCTAATCAAGTACATGTAGTTGTGTTTTAATTAAACGGGTGTAATGGAATTGTTACTCGTACTTTTAAAAGCATTCAGAATGTCTATTAAAGTTTTATTAGCGGAAGTAGTAATTATACCTTTCTAAATTTCTCAATGAGACAATTTTGGAGTGGTAGATATTTCAAATTTCAACCTGTTTTACTCAGTTTTATTTCTATTCTCATTTTCATTTTATGTCAAAATATATGTGAAATTTATTTAGACATTCTTAGCAAACAGGTGAGTACCATGACAATTCTTTTATCAGTGAGAATATTCCTTAGAATATACTTAAGGTTTATCATAGAAGATGGTTAGCAGTCGTGTGTGTGTGTGTGTGTGTGTGTGTGTGTGTGTGTGTGTGTGTGTGAGTGACGGAGTTTCATTCTGTCATGGTCGTCGCCAGGCTGGGTGCAGTGGTGCAATCTTGGCTCACTGAAACCTCCGCCTCCCGAGTTCAGGCAACTCCCCTGCCTCAGCCTCCTGGGTAGCTGGGATTACAGGCATGCGCCACGATGCTCAGCTAATTTTTGTAATTTTACTAGACAGGGTTTCACCATGTTGACCGGGATGGTCTCCGTCTCCTGACCTCGTGATCTGTCCACCTCTGCCTCCCAAAATGCTGGGATTACAGACATGAGCCACTGTGCCTGGCCAATGTTTATCAGTCTTAAGACAATTTAGAGTCTGATATGACTAATATTTTTAGGTGACCAATAGAATGTTCTTATATAAATAATAGAAGTGACATATTCACATCATTCTCAGATTTCTCAATTTATTAAAGGTTATTTTTGCAATGCACTGTCACTAAAATTAGTACCATGATGTCTTTTTTAAGAAAAAGCTAGTTAGGGCTGGGTGCAGTGGCTCACGCCTGCAATCCCAGCACTTTAGGAGGCTGAGGTGAGTGGATCCCTTGAAGTAAGGAGTTCGAGACCATCCTGGCCAACATGGTGGTGAAACCATCTCTAATAAAAATACGAAACCATCTCTACTAAAAATACAAAATTAGCTGGGTGTGGTGGTGCATACCTGTAATCCCAGCTACTTGGGAGGCTGCGGCAGGAGAATCACTTGAACTCAGGAGGCAGGCACTCCAGCCTGGGCAACAGAGCGAGACTCCATCTCAAAAAATAAAAATAAAAAAATAAAAAAATAAAAATTCACTTAAATGCCAAACTTTGGAAGACAAGCATCAAGTAGATTAAGAACATATTTATCTTTCCACAAAATTAATAAATCAGGATTCAGAGAAGCAGAACCACTAGAAGATGTGCTTTTTAACAGAGATGTGACATCAACAATGGTGAGACCTGGTTAAGCAGTTTGTAAGGCTTCATCTTTGCATCTGATGCTGGAGGTTGAAGTTCATTTTAGGCAGTTGGAAAGCAAAGGTGGGAGGGATGGTGGCACTAGGAATAAGCTGGAACCAGCCACAAGCACAAGCTGGAACCCACAAACATGGACTGAAACTCTGGTCAGATCTCACTGCTTCTGACCTTGGTGGCATGGATGTCCTTCCAAAGCCAGGACACTTCATCATGGAGCAAAATATAGCTGGCCGAGGAGTCTGAGAAGCTGAAGGAGGATCTGGGGACAGTGGAACAACTGCAGGCCCAACTGCTGCCTCATCCCAAAGGAGCAGCAGATAAGCAATGTGTGTAAGCTACAAAATTTGTTTCACTTCAGCCCTCCAAAACTCCTACATTATCCATATTCATTAGTCATGCACTGCATAATATTGCCTCGTTTTAGTCAACAACGGACTGCATATAGGATCGCGGTCTCATAAGATTGTAATGGAGCTGAAAAATTCCTATCACCTAGTGACATCGTAGCCATTGTAACATCCTAGCCCAGTGAATTATGTGTTTGTGGTGATGCTGGTGTACACATACTCTGCTGCCAGTTGTATAAAAGTATAGTACATACAATTATGTACCATACATAATACTTGGTAGTAAATTATTACTGGTTTATGTATTTACTATTTATTTTTGCAGTATGTGTGTTGTTATTACAAAAAAAAACCAGTTATCTGAAAAACAACCCGTGGCAGTCCTGCAGAAGGTATTTCAGGAGGTATTGTCATCACAGCAGATGACAGCTCTATGCATGTTACTGCCCCTTAAGACCTTCTGGTGGGACAAGATGTGGAGGCGGAAGACAGTGACATTGATGATCCTGACCCTGTGTAAGCCTAGCATAATGTGTGTGTGTTTTAGTTTTTTTTAAAAAGGCTAAAAAGTAAGGCCAGGTGTAGTGGCTCATGCCTGTAATCCAAGCACCGGGAGGCAGAGGTGGGTGGATCACAAGATCAAGAGATCAAGACCATCCTGGCCAACACGGTGAAACCCCGTCTCTACTAAAAATACAAAAATTAGCTGGGCATGGTGGTATGTGCCTGTAGTCCCAGCTACTCAGGAGGCTGAGGCAAGACAATCACTTGAACTAGGGAGGCGGAGGTTGCAGTGAGCCGAGATTGTGTCACTGCACTCCAGTGACAGAGATTCCATCTCAAAAAAAAAAAGATTAAAAAGTAAAAAATTTTAGTATATAGAAAAAAGCTCACAGAATAAGGATATGAAGAAAGAACATTTGTGGATAGCTGTACCATGTGTTTTAAGCGAAGTGTTATTGCAAGAGTCAGTTAAAAAATTTAAAGCGCGGCCGGGAGCGGTGGCTCAAGCCTGTAATCCCAGCACTTTGGGAGGCCGAGGCGGGCGGATCACAAGGTCAAGAGATCGAGACCATCCTGGCTAACACGGTGAAACCCCGTCTCTACTAAAATACAAAAAACTAGCTGGGCGAGGTGGCGGGCGCCTGTAGTCCCAGCTACTCGGGAGGCTGAGGCAGGAGAATGGCGTGAACCCGGGAGGTGGAGCTTGCAGTGAGCTGAGATCCGGCCACTGCACTCCAGCTTGGGCGACAAAGCGAGACTCCGTCTCAAAAAAAAAAAAAAAAAAAAAAAAAAATTAAAGCGCTTTGGGAGGCCAAGGCGGGTGGATCACCTGAGGTCAGGAGTTCCAGACCAGCCTGACCAACAAGGTGAAACCCCTTCTCTACTAAAAATGCAAAAATTAGCCGGGCTTGGTGACAGGCGCCTGTAGTCCCAGCTACTCGGGAGTCTAAGACAGGAAAATTGCTTGAACCCAGGAGGTGGAGGTTGCAGTGAGCAGAGATTGTGCCACTGCACTCCAGCCTGGGTGACGGAGAAAGAGTCCATCTCAAAAATATATATATATAATAAATAAATTTAAAAACTTACAAAGTAACAAGTTATAGTAAGCTAAGGTTAATTTATTATTAAAGAAATGTTAAAAATATATTTATCATAGCTTAACTGTGTTTATGAAGTCCACAGGAGTGTACAGTTATGTCCTAGGCTTTCACATTCACTCACTACTCTCTCACTGGCTCACCTAGAGCAATTTCCAGTCCTGCAAGTTCCATTTATGTTAAATGCCCTATGCAAGTATACCATTTTTTATCTTTCTATATCATATTCTTACTGTAGTTTTTCTATGTCTAGATACACAAATATAATGTAAGTATAATTTGTGTAATACACAAATTGTGTTAGAATTGCCCACAGTACTCAGTACAATAATATGCTGAACAGGCTTGTGACCTCGGAGCAATAGGCTTTATCGTATAGTCTAGGTAAGTGGTAGGCTATACCACCTAGGTTTGTGTAAGTACACTCAATATGGTTCTCACAATGACAGAATCACCTGATGCATTCCACAGAACATATGCCCATCATTAAGTGACACACAACTGTATTTAGAACATCCCAATCACTGTCATCCTTCTTTAGTCACCAAGAACTCTATATATGGGAGGTACAGGTAAGTAAGTGGTGGGTTTTATCTTTTTGGTTTTATGTTAGATATTGTTTCTTCTCTAAGCTAGTTAAAGTCATTTTCACCTACAAAACATGATGAAAACCAAGAATGATTAACAAGCACCTTTCTTAGAAGTTCTTAAGAGATTTTGCTTCAATATTTTTCAGTGTGTGGAAAAAGCAAAATTGTAATTCCATGTACCATAGGCACCATTATGACTAAAGAAAAGTACTACTCTTCTAAAATGAACTATAACAATTAAGAAGCTCATCACAAGGTAAGCTCACTCTGTAAGGATGGTTTGCATGATGTAAAAAATGTGATATTTAACATGTTATGAAATTTTTAGGTGGCAACCAGAGTTACTGTTGCCCCAGATTTCTGACATAAAATGCTTTGCAAGAGTAGTTTTGGCTATAGTATACAAACAAATCATGGGCTTTTACTAAGCTTAGTTCTGCTGTCTTTTTACAAGTGATTTAATACCTCCTGTCCACTTCTCTTTTGAAAGTTTCCAGAGTTTGCAAATACAGCAACTTTGGTAAGAATGCATTTTGTTCATTTTAGAAAAAAAGATTAAAATACCTTTTGCTGGAGTTAACAGCAGAGGCATATTATGTCCCATACTAAGCTGAGATTAATAATTTTTTACTCCATTTTAAAAGCTAGCATAATACAAGCAGGACTTCTAATTCACCTCAAGTTTTCTACTCCAACTTTTTCTCTAGCATGTTTGTAAATATGGATAATATCAATGAGGAGAAGGAAGCACCTTTAATTCAGCAGTTGAACAACACAGGTTTGGACTGCACAGGTCTACTTATATGCAGATTTTCAACTGAACCCCTAACCTCCATGTTGTTCAAGGGTCAACTCTGTTTATTTACAATATCTACTTCAGCCCTTTCCATGGCCTGGAAACAGGATCTTTGTCTTCTGTAGACTTAGGGAAAACTAGGAAGAGGACTCATTAAATAATCATTATTCATTACCCTCCCCAAGGGTGTGAATAATAAACTGTATGTGATAATACTATTAAAACCCATTTTTATTAGCATGAGTGGGGCTTAATTCCAGTTCTGAGCAGAAGGAAACTAGTTTTTCATCTACTAACAGTTATCAGCAGACAGATGTGACAGTTTCCAAACCATCATACGTACTTATACTCACAAAAATCAGGGCATTACTTCCTACTCCCCTTTTATGAAGTGTGGCAACTCTCTGTATGTGAATGTCTACAGAGGGCAAATTGTCTCATCAGAGAATTATTTTCTCAAAGACAGAAACCTGTCTTTTCTGGATACCATACCAGTGGGGAAGAATATTAAGCATTTCTAAATGGCCATTGAAGATGACTATACAATGGTCCGCCTAACCAATTTAAACAGTTTCAAAATCACAAATGGAGAAGAACATACAAAATTTTATGTACGTATATTGCAAAATCTTGATTTTTCATGTGGTACTATGAAAACATATGGTGTTTTGACTTATTCATTGGAAACACTGCATGTAGCTTCATTAACTGGATTAAAAGGCACATTTCAAAAAATCTTCATTAAAAGTAATACTGTGAAAAGTTTATTTGCATCGATTAATTCCTTTTTTTCACCATCATAAGAGATATTGACATTTGTTTGCTCTTTGTGATCACAGAAAAGACACTTTGGAATGGATAATCTGTTTCTACCATTCTTTAAAGAAAAAAGCTTTAAAAACAAAATTCAAGTGCAAAATTTCCAGTAGTCTTCCTACCTCCAGTGTACCCCAGCAAAATATTCATAGCTGTGCTGTTAGGGAATTAATAAACCACAAGCTTCAATTACCCATGTTTTTTTCCTCCCTAAGTTGTCTGTACTTATGAAAACATATATAGAATATTCCTGAAAGTATACCATATTCCTACAAAGTAAGGGAGCCTAGAAGCAACAGTGATCACTGCCTTTCAGTGTCTCCAACCCCACATAACCACTGATAGGATAATTCAGTCTCTAAGTCATTTGATCTACCCATTTCCTAAATAACAGGGATCAACTTCTACTCAACAAAGCTAGTCTGGGTTTACTAACATGTTCCCCAAAATTCAATAGGCTCATCCCCAAAATTCAATAGGCTCATGTAAGGTAGTAATTAGGTCTTTCAATTTTTAACTATGATTATTTTTCTTCATTATAAAATGTATTTAATGTCAACATATGCAATGCATGCATCAGTATGGAAGATGCAGCTTTAAAGATGTTTATTTAAAATTTTCTTATGGTTTATGCTTTGGATTTTAAATCATATTTTCAATAAGGGTCTCTAAACTCCTTTCAAATTACCTAAAATCCTGGAAAAAGTTTAAGCTACTGGTCAGTCTAAAAAACTTGACAGATGCATTCTTGAGATATTCATCAGGATACATTTTAAAACATCGATCTAAGTAAGCTCTTTAATACAACATGATACTTTATAACTGTTATACATTATTGGACCTTCAAACCATCTTGGAATAAATAAGAAAATTTTAAGTGCAAAATGAGTAATACATGATTTTATCACTTTGGAGACAATGAAATCAATATTTTCCTATGATTTAAAAAAAATAAGCAATAGGAGTAATCAATCTTGCGTATACTTCTGGACTTGTAACAAATATATTCTGTTAGCATATAAAATGTTTTTATCTTATTTTGAAAGGATTAAATATGTAGGGTTGTCCAAAATATGTGTATTGTTTTTTAAAACTGACACCAATGCATCCATATTCTACTAAAAACAAACAAAATAATCAGACTGATGTGCACTTATTAGGAAGCAAGTTTAAAATTTGGAATTCTTTTAAAGTGCTGAGATTTGGAAGAGGAATATTTTAAACATGCTAACCATTGCCTTATGATGAACATAACAAGGACTCAAACTCAAGTTTAGAAAAAAAAAAAAATAGAGGTTCTATGAAAGGAAAATTAGTAACAAACATTCAGGTAAAAACAAATAGCACCACAATGAATTGCACTAAGGTGCTAAAGGAGGTACCTTATTCCCTGCAGAGTGAACGCTCCTTCTGAAATGTATTGCAACACATAAATGCAATTGTTTAATGGTTACCATTTGGTTCATTCATCTACAGAAAATTGCATTCCTTCTAGTTCATTATATTGAACAAACATTCAAATTACTGAACTATACATAATGTTACATAGTTTACATTTTATGAAAACAAAGCTCGAAGGAATATTTATAAATGTCACCTTGCATAAAGATGACAAGTTTAAAAGGGCTCCATACCTCTTAAGACATTTAATTTACGTTAATGGTCCAGGAGTGTTTTAGATATAGATATAGATATATTTATATGCATATATATTTCAACAAGAAGTGTAAAAATTTTTAAAAACAAATCACAGCACTCATAGCTGCTTTACATACGAAGGTCTTAGGGTCATTAATGTGTCAAACTATTACATTTATAATATGTATATTTTTAAAAAGACCAAAAATGGCACATCAGAAAACTCGCTGAAATCATTATTAGAGGCCCATTTCACTGTATCATATTACTGATGCATCAATTCAACGTGTAATTCCCTTTTCTTCACTGAAAGCATTTGTCCCTTCTATTTGGATCCACTTCTAGGGTCTCTGCATTTTCTTTCCTTGGTTAGACAGCATCCTTTTCCACGTCAGTTAAAGATCAGGAAAACGGCTTGGGTCTTCCTTGTAGTCATCAGGTATAGTAAAGATGGAGCCATCAAATTCATCGTATCGAAACTCTTGAAAAGTCACAGTGGCTGTGATTGTGGGAAACACAGGTATATCTACAGAGAGAACATCAATGATAACATTGTAAAATCAAATGTTAATATTCATAGACTACAAAGTACTAAGGAGATGTCCATACTCTTTAAAATGTTAAAAAAAAAAAAAATACTCAAGAACCAGAAGAATATGTAGTACTGAGTGTGTGTTTCAGAGAGAGTCCTGGGTATTAATTAGTGAGGAGAAAAAGACATTCAGGCATCCAGTGTTATATTGAAAACTCAAGATCCCATGCCTTCCTAGTCTTAAGAATATAATGCCAGATTCTACCAGTCCTTTTTTCTTTTTCTTGGGGCAGAGGGACAGCTACTTTTGTACTTTTTGCATTCTGACTTTTTTTTTCTTCAGATTATAGTATATATACTATTCCAACTCTTTCAGCTGATTTCTTTTCACTCTTACTAGCCCAAGTAAAATACTCTAATCCTTTTTTGTTTTAAAACATTAAAACAACCTATCACTTAAATATGTGGGATAAAAACAGTCTCATCAGAAATGGAAAAATATCATACCACCACAGCCTAATCTTCCAAATGAAATATATTTCTGGCTGAAATTGTAAGTAAAATCAAGCAATTAAAATGAGCAAGTTAATGATTATACGGGAACCAGAAACAGTAAAATAAATAAAATGAACAAATACATTAAATTAAATGTTTAGTTTTATTCCTCATACGAGTTACTGACATGAGTACAAATCATAAAGCCTGGGTTCAGATTCCTATAAATCATTTTACTCATGAGCCTCAGGGATTTCATATGTAAAATAAAGAAACTCTGAAATTCCCTTAAAACTCTGAAATGAGGTTGGGTGTGGTGGCTCACACCTATAATCCCAATACTTTGGGAGGCCAAGGCAGGAAGATCACTAGAGCCCAGGAATTCAAAACCAGCCTGGGCAACATAGGGAGACCCTATCTCTATTTAAAATAATAATAATAATTTTTTAAAAAACTCTGAAATGAGTGTATGAAAGCTAATTCAAGTGTCTAGGGTAAGGACATACAGTAAATTAAGTCTAACTGATATGAGCTAGTATTTTATTGCAGAAAGTTATGTTCTTATGTAAAAAGCAAAACAAAATACCTTAGTTAGATTTAAACACAATAATCAACATACCAATTATAGAGTTTCCAATTATTTCTGGAGGAAAAAGTCATTCCTTTGTACCTACTATGTGTAGATGCTATCCTTATCCAGAGGTCTGTACAGTAAGTCCTATGGTCATGCCTATTTTGATAAGTAAGGCCCATAAGCTAAGAAAATATTTTACATTTTTAAATGTTTAGGGGAGAAAAAAGAATAGTATTTCATGAAGTGAAAATTAGGCTGGGCATGGTAGCTCACACCTGTAATCCCAGCACTTTGGGAGGCTGAGATGGGTGGATCACTTGAGGTCAGGAGTTCGAGACCAGCCTGGCCAACGTGGCGAAACCCCGTCTCTACTAAAAATACAAAAACTAGCTGGGTGTGGTGGTGGGTGCCTATAATCCCAGCTATTCAGAAGGCTGAGGCAGGAGAATCGCTTGAACCCAGGAGGCAGAGGTTGCAGTGAGCCGAGATTGTGCCACTACACTAGAGCCCGGAGAACAGAGCAAGACTCCATCTCAAAAAACAAAACAAAACAAAACAAAAAAAACATTACATGAAAGTCAAACTTCAGTGTCTGTAAATAGCTTTTTTGGAACACAACATGCCCACTCACTTACCTATTGTCTATGGCTGCTCTCATTCTCCAAATAAAAGAGTAGTTGTGACAGAAACCATAGAGCCCACAAAGCCTAAGATGTTTATTATCTTTCAGACAAAGTTTGCTGACCCCATTCTAGGTTTTGGACATACATCACTAAATAAGAAACAAAATTCATGCACTTATAGAGATTACACTGGTTAGGATGGGCAGACAACAAGTAAATGATGATGAGTATCTAGAAAAAAATAAAGCATTAACAGCAGAATAGGGAGTCTCAGTGTTGGGGGTAAGAGTTGTTGAATAGGGTGGCCAAAGGAAAACCTCAATGAAGGGACTTTTCAGTAAAGACCTGAGATAAGAACAAACCATGCAGTTGCCTGGAGGAAGAAAATTCCAAATAGAAGAACACGAAGTACAAAGCCCTAAAAGGAAAGTATCTGGTTTATTCTCGAACAGCCAGGAGGCCAGTGTGGCTGCAGCCAAATGAATCAGGGGAAGATTAGCAGGCGATGAGGTCAGAGGGCAAATAGGCTGCCAGATCAGGTGGGGTTTAGGCCAAGAAAAAAGACTTCAGTTTTCACTCTGGATGAGGTGGAAAGCCAATGGAAGGGTGTGACCAGGGTAGTAATGTAACTTGAGTTTTGGCAGATGTAGTGAGAATGTAATACAAGGTGACAAGAGTGAAGAGGGAGATACACTCCAGAAGGAGCAGCCAGAGAGGGAAGAAAACCAAGAGAGAGTCTATAAAAGAAGTCAGAGGAAAATGGAATGACTTGTCTGTTATTCATTGAGCCAAGGACTTCAAAATAAGAAAAGTCAAATCTTGAAGAGATTAAGATAAAAACAGAAAAGTTTCTACTAGATTTAAAAATAAGGATCAATAATAAAAGGAAGAGAGAATCTATAATGAACTAAGGGAGTACGCTTTTTATTCTGAGATAATTATAGATTCACAAGCAATTTTAAGAAATAATAGAGGCCAGGAACAGTGGCTCACGCCTGTAATCCCAGCACTTTGAGAGGCCACGGTGGGCAAATCACTTGCGCTCAGGAGTTTGAGACCAGCCTGGCAACAAAGTGAGACCCCATCTGTACAACAAATACAAAAATTAACTGGGTGTGGTGGCTCATGTCTGTGGTCCCAGCTACTCAGGAAGCTGAGGTGGGAGGATGGCTTGAGACTGGGAAGCAGAAGTTGCAGTGAGCCGAGATCATGCCACTGCATTCTAGCCTGGGCAACAGCATCAGACCCTCTCTTGAAAAAGGAGAGGGGAGGGGAGGGAAGGGGAGGGGAGAAAGAAAAGAAAAGAGAAAAGAGAGAGGAAAGAAAGGAAGGAAGGAAGGGGAAGAGGAAGGGAGGGAGGGAGGAGGAGAGGGGAGGGAGGAGGGAGGGGAGATTTCCTGAAGCCTTTTTTCAATTTTATCCAATTTCCCCCAGTGGTAACATCTTACAAATAATACAATATCAAAATCAGGATATTGACAGTATAGTAAAACATGATGAATATTTCCATAACCACATGTTGTCCTCATGTTGGATCCCACGGTGTTGCCCTTGTATAGCCACACTTGCTTCTCTTATGCCTCACCCCTTCTGTAGTCCCTGCCATCCACTCAACTGTTCATTGCTACAGTTTTTTTACTTCAAATACTTTATATAAATGGAATCATACAGTATATAATTTTGGGGATTGGCTTTCTTCTACTCAGTATAATTCTCAAGCAATTCATCTAGGCTGTTTCATGTATTAATAGTTCATTGTTTTTATTAGTGAATAGTATATTCCATGGTATAGGTGTATCATTGTTCATTTACCTGTTGAAAATTGTAGTTTTGGGCTATTACAAATAAAGCTGATATAAAATAAACATTTGTGTACTTTTTGTGTGTGTGTGTAAACATGCTCTTCATTTGTCTGACCTAAATGCCTAGCAAACTAATATAGCTATTCTAGCTTCTTTGCCTTTCCATCCAAACTTTAAAATAATCTTGCCTATGTCCATAAAAATATCTTGCTGGGATTTCTCTCTCAGCACTGCTTTAGCCATGTTCCACAAATTTTGATACGTTGCAATTTCATTTTCATTCGGTTCAACTTGTTTTATTTCCTTTGAGACATCCCTTTGACATAGAGATTATTTAGAAGGGTGCTCTTTAAGTTTCCAGGTGTTTGGACATTCTCTTGTTATTTTTCTAATATTAATTCCTAGTTTAATTCCATTGTAATCAGAGAACACACTTGGTATGATTTTCGGTTCTTTTATACATATTCAGGTTTGTTTATGGCCAATACGGTCTACCTTGGTATATGTTCCAGGGGCACTTGAAAGGCATGTGTATTCTGCTGCTGTTGGGTGGAGTATTCTATAAATGCAAATTCAATCCTGTGGCTTACGATGCTGTTGATTGTTCTATATCCTTGCAAATTTTCTGTCTGTTGTTTTATCAATGGTTGAGAGAAGGGTGTTGAGTCTCCAGTTATAATTGTGGATCTATTTTTCCTTTCCATTCTTTCAATTTTGTTTCATCCATCTTGCAACTCTGTTACTTGGTATATATACATTTAGAATGGTTACATCTTCTTCACAGATTGACCCTTTTATCACTAAATAATGTTCCTCTCTGTCTCTAATAATTTTCTTTGCTCTGATATCAGCCTTAATTTCAATATGGCCAATCCTGTTTTCCTTTGATTAATGTTTGCATGATGTATCTTTTTCCACTCTTTCACTTCTAATCTGCCTATATATATCATTATATTTCAAGTAAAGTTTATTAAAATAGCAGACAACTGGATCATGGTTTTTGTTTTGTTTTGTTTTTTATTGAAAAACAAAATGGAATGAGTGCAGTGGCGTGATCTTGGCTCACTGCAATTTCCATCAGCCTCCTAGCTTTAAAAAATTCTCCCACCTCAGCCTCCCAAGTAGCTGGGATTACAGACATGAGCCACCGCACCCAGCCTGGATCATATTTTTTAATCCACTTTACCAATCACTGTCTTTTAATTGGTATATTTAGACCATTTACATTTAATGGAACTATTAATATGTTAGGGCTTAGGTCTGCTATTTTATTTTTTGTTTTCTGTTCATTATCTCTGTTCTTCATTTCTGTTTTCTTTTTCTTGCCATCCTTAGGTTACCTATTTTTTAGAATTTCATTTTAATTTATCTATAGTGTTTTTGAGTTATCTCTTTGTACAGCTTCTATAGTGGCTGCTGTAGGTATACATTATTGTGTGTGTGTGTGTGTGTGTGTGTGTGTGTGTGTGTAAGTAAACTTATCACAATTTCCCAGTGTCATAATTTTACCAACTCAAATGAAGTACACTTATCTCCCTTGATGTCCCTATACCTTCCCCCCATTTAAAATATAATTGTAAATAGAAAGTAGTAAGAGATAAAAGTAGGCTTTCAGATAGCTTGGCTGTGAAAAGCAAAGATTAAAGCAAGTGCTGGTGAAGTTACGGGGACTGTTTTTTTTTTGTTTTGTTTTGTTTTTTTAGTTTTTTGTTTGATTTTAAAAGGGGAGAGACCTGAGCAAGCCTAACAACTGAGAGGAAAAATGCAGTAGAGAGAGGTAGAAGGAAAACGAGAAACACGAAGTGACTGATACAGTTAGCTTATTTCTTTTTTCTTTTTTTTTTTTTTGTTTTCCTCGAAACAGAGTCTCTTGCTCTTGTTGCCCAGGCTGGAGTACAATGGTACGATATTGGCTCACTGTAACCTCTGCCTCCTGGGTTCAAGCGATTCTCCTGCCTCAGCCTCCTGAGTAGCTGGGATTACAGGCGCCCACCATGACGCCTGGCTAATTTTTAGTATTTTTAGTAGAGATGGAGTTTCACCATGTTGGCCAGGCTGGTCTCGAACTCCTGACCTCAAGTGATCTACCCGCCTTGGCCTCCCAAAGTGCTGGGATTACAGGCGTGAGCCACCATGCCCAGTGATACAGCTAGCTTTTTAAAAGAGCTGGGATAATAGATTCATAATACAAATGAAGACATTACTCAAAGAAGAGGGGCACTTCCAGTAAGACAGGAAGATAAAAGAAAAGGTTGGGCTTGGGGCAGAAAAGTCTGTATGGGGTGTTGGAAGCAGTGAGGGAGGTCCCATTTCTGATATTATCTTTTTGTATCAAAGGAAGTAAAAATCATCTATGCTTAGGTTGTAGGAGGAAGTGGTGGGGGAGGATGAAGATTTGATGATAAAAGAGGATCAAATTTAGTCTTAGCAAAATGAGAGAAGAAGCCAAACAGAGAAAAGACCATTCATAATCAGCACTTAAAGTTCTGGCTGATTCTGAAACATGTAATTGAGTTAACAATAATTTCCAAATTTTTATAATTTATCCCAATTGTGTTTTTTATCCTAAATGTAGAAAAAGAAATGGTGAAAGATTAAACATACACAGGAGGAAGTTTTACAGGGTTGGTTTAAAAGAAGGACAGTGAAACAAAAGAGAAATAGTTAAACAAATATCCCATAACTTTAAGTATACAAGCAAAAGATTATTCCTTGTTAAAAATATGGTTCTACATCAAAGAAATGCCTGCAAAGAAAGGATTACAGATTTTTTTCCTTCTCATATAATGAAAATATTTCCTTTGCATAAAAATAAATGTATTGTGGGGTTTGATTTGGGTTTAGAACTTAAAAATAGATGTGAATACAGAGATAGTTTGAAATTCTCATCTGTTTAACTCCTGTTCTCTATTCTGGTTTGTCATGGGTCTCTTAACAGTACCTAGAAGGGAGTCTAAAACTTGGAATATTTCCCTCACCATAGAAAATGGCAGTGGAGTTTTAAACTTCTGCAGAAATGCTAACGTGAAGATCCCTTATGGCTATGACACACAGCTCTGAATTGCATTAGTTTTCTAACCATTTCTGCCTAAGATCTTATCACTGATTTATCCAAGTAGACACTGGGTTCCTAGTGTTTTTGAATTGCAAAGGGCAACTAGCGGGACATTTTGAAAATCATTTATTTAAAAGTCATTTTTAATCTAGAAAACGTTTATTTCCAAGTGTGCAAAATGGTGAAGATCAGGTTTAATTTTAGTAATGAAAACATTTTGGCCTAAGTATTCTGAGACGTGGTTTTAAAAATATTGAATAAAACAAGATATATCTGAAGAATTACAGTACTCATTAAACATTGAGTGGCTGAATTGATGGATAGTGTTAAAGGATCTCCTGAAGCTTGAATTATTGCCAAATCTAAATCTAAACACCCAAAACACCTTTTAATAGTCTCTTCTTCCTCGGTTTCTGATATGTTAGAAAGAAAAATATATGCAGAAATGACTGCTATTTCTAAAGATCATTGCTTAAGACGAAATTGAACATTTAGGGCTGAAAAATAAAATGTATGAGTATTACTTTATCCATCAACAGTGACTGCTGACTCCAGAAACATTCTAACTACACAGAAACTCAAAGCATAGCTGAAAATCTGGGTTAATCTCTAGTCTCCCTTTTCACATGAAAACATTATTACAATACATCATTTAGTTCACCCACACTTTTCTTGTGTGAAATAGATCCCTTACATTTAATTTAAATCAAGTAGAATAAGAATTCTCATCAGGCACTTTAAATATTAGACAAAACATAAATAAATGCATATAATTACTGAAAACCTTTACCAAAATGTAAGCAACTAGGAAATCTACTTTTCTTTAAAACAGCAGCCCCCAACCTTTTTGGCACAAGGGATCTGTTTCGTGAAAGATAATTATTCCACAGACTGGTGGGGGTCGGGGGAGGTTTTGGAATGAAACTGTCCCATCTCAGATCAGGCATTAGATTTCACAAGGAGCATGCAACCTAGATCCCTCACATGTGCAGTTCACAATAGGGTTCATGTTCCTACAAGAATCTAATGCCACCACTGATCTGACAGGAGGCAGAGCTCAGGCGGCAATGCTCACTAGCCTGCTGCTCAGCTCATCTCCTGCTATGCATCCCATTCCTAAAAGGTCATGAACCAGCAGAGGTGTTGGGACCCCTGCTTTAAAACAAATTGCTTATTAAATGTTAATAAACAGCTCCATATTCCTAATGGACACTAAAATTACATCTAAATTTTTCTCTTACCTAATTTTACAGGAAAGCCTGGAGGAAGCTTCATCTGAACAAATTCTCTAAGCTTGTTAAAGTGCTTGAAGGGAGCTATTACTTCTAAAACATTCAATAATCTGAAAAATGGAAGAAGAAAAAAATGTTTTCATTGTTCAAATTGCTATGTGTCCTTATGCTTTTTAACTACATGCTTCAAACTTGGACAGTAGTATTGACTTCCAGATATTAAGGATGAATAAATTACACACTTTATTCCTTCTAACTTTTTACCCTATAATGGTTTGTAACTTTCGATTGTTCAGCCATAATTTTCACAGTTGTTTGATTTTAGGTCCATATTTAGATGGACTCAAAGCTAATAACTAGATTCACTGTTTGGGTGGCTGATTTCCACTGTCAATTTATTGTGTGTGTAAAAGGCTCTTATGTGCTTAATATTCCTTGATTTCCTGCATATTTGATAAATGATTGCTTCTTATCTTTATTATATTTAAAGGGAAATTTGACTCACATAAAATTTTAGGTTATGTTATCTTTCCCTCTGAACTACAATTTCATAATATCTCTTAGCATTCTATATCATATTAATCATTATGCTATAATTTCATGTTTTGGTTGGATGCATTTCTTTTTTAAGTAGTAGTATTTTTCTTTCAAAAAAGTCCTACGACTGCTATGTTTCTTGAATTCTTTTGTGCTTGAGAATATCTTCAGTTGCCTCCATATATAAATGAAAGTTAGAAATACTGACAGATCACACTTTTGTTACTTCAGAAAAGCAAAGATATATGAAAAAATGTAAGGCCAGGCTGATTTTACCCCTTTTCTGCCAGGGTGCCTTTGGATTTCTTTATCAACAACTGAAGCCTAATAGTTAGATCAGGATAATTTTTGTTACTAATCATTCTGTATCAATTTTTCGTAGAACCTAACGTCATCCTATAGATTTAGTTCTTCATTACTGAGAAAATTTCTTCTATCATATTTTGAATATTATTTTGATTATACTTGGAGGCCTTTTAAGTAAAACATGAATGACTCATACTGAACCACTTTTGTCTTCCATACAAATTGCTTGTGTAATTTCTTTAATCTCTTCTTCTACTGAATTCACCAAGACCTGTCAAAATTTAATTTTCAGTTACATCTATTCTATTCATTACTGTTTCTACTGTATTTATTTTGTAATAGTGTCATTTAGTGCTCAGTTTATTTCCTCAGCTTTACAATTTCCTTTTCATTTCATTTTACTGTCTTGCATTCTCATCTCAGAAAGATCTACTTTACTGATTTCGTGTTCTTTCTTGTTTTCTATGGCATATATACGTAATTTTCTTTTTCTTTTTTTTTTTTGACCTTTTAGAACAAATTCTTTGGCATTTGTATGCTGTGTTCCATTTTCTTTCTTTCTTTCTTTTTTTTTTTTTTTGAGATGGAGTTTCACACTTGTTGCCCAGGCTGGAGTGCAATGGCGTGATGTCGGCTCAATGCGAACTCTGCCTCCTGGGTTCAAGCAATTGTCTCAGCCTCCCGAGTAGCTGGGATTACAGGCACGTACCACCACTCCTGGCTAATTTTGTATTTTTAATAGAGACAGGGTTTCTCCATGTTGGTCAGGCTGGTCTCAAACTCCCGACTTCAGGTGATCCACCCGCCTCAGCCTCTGAAAGTGCCGGGATTACAGGCGTGCGCCACAGTGCCCGACTCCTCATTTCATTTTCTTTTTCAGGAGTAGTTATAACTGCCACATTTTATAAATTCTAAGATATTCTTTTTTTCATATAACATATCTGAAATTAGGATAACTCCTAAAATTGATGACATCTTAATATTTGCTGCAATTTTCACCTTTATTAGTAAGTAGAATATAAAATTGGTGAATCTTTGGCCAGGTGTGGTGGCTCACACCTATAATCCCAGCACTTTGAGAGGCCCAGGTGGACAGATCACCGGAGGTCAAGAGTTTGAGACCAGCCTGGCCAACATGGTGAACCCCATCTCTACTAAAAATACAAAAATTATCCAGGCGTGGTAGCGCACACATGCCTGTAGTCCCAGCTAATTGGGAGGCTGAGGCAGGAGGATCACTTGAACGTGGGAGACAGAGGTTGCAGTGAGCCGAGATTGCACCACTGCACTCCAGCCTCAGCAACAGAGTGAGACTCTGTCTCAAAATAAATAAATAAATAATAAAATAAAATTGGTGCATCATTGAGTCAATCGGGTCCTAGATATGACAAATTATGGCAGATCTGTATGTGTAGCTAACTCTCCACATTTTCTGACACTTACCTATCTCTGACATAACTTGAAGACTGTACAGAACATTCTATCTAATTTTCTAAAGCCTAGGTATGGGGAAAGCTCAGGTATGTACATACTTTTTTAAAAAAATATGCACCCTGCTCTCTTCTCCAATCATTTTTTAAAAATGTATTAGGCCGTTAAAAAAATTAATGCATTAGGCCAGATTTGAAAGGGAAGGAACTAGTAAGGAAAATAGCCCAGTGCTTCATCTCCTCCCTCCCACTTTAGTGAGGAGCCTAAAACTATTGTCGTATCAGTCAGTTCTTGCTACCCATCTCTCATTCCAGTCATTTTTCCAAATTGAATATTTTTAAAAAGGAGCATCCAATGAGTACATGTTTGAGACGATATATTCAATATGTTTACCAGAATATTGTTGAAAATGGTGACAAACTACAAATAACCAAAATGTTTATCAGTAAATGAATGATAAACAGTATATCAACACTACAAAATATCAAGGAAAAAGAATAGACGAAAATATAATCACTGTAAAACTTCAAGACACACTCATTTTTTCTTTTCTTTTTTTGAGATGGAGTCTCCTTTGTCACCCAGGCTAGAGTAAAGTGGTGCGATACTGGCTCACTGCAACTTCTGCCTCCTTGGTTCAAGCAATTCTCCTGCCTCAGCCTCCCTAGTTGCTGGTTTTACAGGCACGCGCCATATGCCTAGCTAATTTTTATATTTTTAGTAGAGATAGGGTTTCACCACGTTGGCCAGGCAGATCTCAAACTCGTGACCTCAGGTGATCCGCCCGCCTTACCCTCCCAAAGTACTGGTATTACAGGCATGAGCCACCATGCCCAGCCAAGATACACTCACTTTTAAATGAAAACAAGAAACACACAGAACAAAACATGAACGATTCCCCATTTTATTTTAAAAAATGCAAAATACGGATAACTCTAGTCAAAATACACCAAATAATCATTAACTACTGATGTGCTAAAACATCACATTTTATTCTGTAAATTTCCATACTTTTTTATTTTTTTTAAAAACAAGCATGTATTCATGTATTACTTTTATAATGTAAATAACCTACTCGGCTGGGCATGGTGGTTTGCACCTATAATCCCAGCACTTTGGGAAGGTGAGGTGGGTGGATCACCTGAGGTCAGGAGTTCGAGGCCAGCCTGGCCAACATGGTGAAACTTCATCTCTACTAAAAATACAAAAATTAGCTGGGTGTGGTGGTGGGCACCTGTAATCCCAGCTACTCGAGAGGCTGCGGCAGGAGAATCGCTTGAACCCAGAAGGCGGAGGTTGCAGTGAGCCGAGATTGTGCCACTGCACTCCAGCCTGGGCAACACAGCAAGACTCTATCTTTTTACAAAAAAAAAAAAAAAATCTACTCAAAAATGTATCTGATGAAAGCAGCAAAACTCAATACTGTTGCAAACCAGAAAATTTCCAGAACGGTGCACACACTATCAAGGCAATGGCTATTTGCTTTTCATTTCAAAGGTCTCAAATGCACCACTGGGGTGCAAATATTATTACAGCCGTTAGGGTTTAATAGTTTCTTTCATAAACATTTGTAGTTAGTAACAAACTTACAACTCTATCCCTAAGGGAAATTCCTGGCTCATGGCTATCGTAGCTTTAAACGTTTTCTTACTCTCTTTGCACACCAATTCTCTACCCAGATGAGGAGCTCTAAAATGGGAGGAAAAAAAAAAGTTAGGAAACTTTTTCCATAGTCTATCACTTTCCTAAGAAGCATCTGTCATCTTTCAATAACATTCATTAATATTTCAATTTTTCTTACTGTCTGTAGAAATAAAATTATGCTAAAAGAGAATAAGATATGCATAAGAAATTAAGACAAGGGCAATAAAAAAGAATAGCAAAGAGTAAAAGTTCAGAAATTATCAGATCTAAACTAATTTCACATTGAATATAATTTTAATAATCACTACTTTTAGGAATAAAGAAAATCATTAGTAAAAAAATTTTAAGGTATCATTGTATATCTTTAAAGCCACTTATTCAATTCAGCTTCTATACTGTATATTGCAGTCTCTTCACTGATTAATAAGAAATATTGTGAAGAATAAGGAATTCTATATTAACTATTATCAAAAAAAAATTATCAATTTAGCATAAAGATCTAATTGGCTTTTATTTGCAGTTCTAGCACAGGACAGTACCTAATTCTGTGAAGTAGAATGAGCATTCCAATAAGCTGAACAGAGGAGGTTATCTTTACAGACTGAAAAGGGCTGAAGTAGAAACAGTGGGGAAAGAAGGTGATCTGGTTATTTCAAAGTTGCTTTCCTTATACAGTTAAAAAAACAGAAGACTTCATTACTATGCTGACTCAGGTTGCCTGGAATGTCCTTTTTTTTCTTTTTAAACTGGCCCATTTCAAAGTTCAGTTTAACTATGTAGTACTTAGCAGAAGTAACTACATTCTGGTTTGGTATGGTCTGCTGGTGCCTAGTGCATGCAGGAGGCTAATCTAATACAACAATCCGCTCATAAATTTTGTTTAACGCTATAAAATATTAAGGTGAGGCACAGTGGCTCACAGCTGTAATCCCAGCATTTGAGAAGCCGAGGCAGGTGGATCACTCGAGCCCATGAGTTTGAGACCAGCCTGACCAACATGGCGAAACCCCGTCTCTACTAAAAAATACAAAAAATTAGCCGGGCGAGGTGGCGGGCACCTGTAGTCCCAGCTACTCGGGAGGCTGAGGCAGGAGAATGGCGTGAACCCGGGAGGTGGAGCTTGCAGTGAGCTGAGATCCGGCCACTGCACTCCAGCCTGGGCGACAGAGCGAGACTCAGTCTCAAAAAAAAAAAATACAAAAATTAGGTGGGCATGGTGGAGCGCACCTGTAATCCCAGCCACTCGGGAGGCTGAGGTGAGAGAATGGCTTGAACCTGGGATGCGGAGGTTGCAGTGAGCCGAGATCACACCCACTGCACTCCAGCCTAGGCAACAGAGTGAGACTCCATCCCCCCCAAAAAAAAAACTATAAAAATATTAAGATGGAAACATCTTGGAGAAATTAGAAAAATACAACAAAACTTTCAATAAGAAAAAAAATGACAACTCCTTCCTAAACAGGAGCAGGAAAGTAATATTTTATATTTTATTCTCCACCAAAAGGAAATAATGGTTGACCAGGATACACTTTTTACTTATCCATTTATTAAAAATAAACCCTTTCTTTATTCATTCATCATTCTTTCAGTCAATAAATATAAACTGAGTATGAGCTATGTGGTAGGCACTCTACTGTTAGTAATATTACATCAGCAAAGGTCCTATGGAAGGATGGTGAGTAGTCTAGCACAGGTTGAAACTAAAGGATAACGACAGGTGAGGAGCTTGGAAAGGCAAAAAAGAAGATAAATAATGAATGGCCTTGCACACTATGCTAAAAAATCAGGATAATCACAAAATAGAAAAGCTCATCATACAATGGGAAATCTCAAATAAGCAACTGTCCTATGCAATTTCCTACATCCTATTTCCTTAGAACAGTGTCCTTTAGTTTTTTAGGTGTGTATAAATTGACAGGAGGGATACAGAAAGAAAGATCTACAACCATTTGCAAGAGTTTACATAATTTGGGACACTTTGTCCTTATTATACTTAATCCATATTTTTAAAAGATAGAAGAATTGCTTCAGTCAAAATATATCAATAATTCTCTCCAAAATAATTTTACACCTAAATATTCACATATTCAGTTTTTACAAATTATTCTTTCTAAAAGTCAAATAATACATAAACAACAAAAAAACTTACTTTCCATTTTCAGCAGATATATATTCTTCCCATGTAATAGTGTTCTGAGGAGGAGGTGTAAGAGACTGTCTTCGAATCGGCTGCCAAAACAAAATAAAGAAAGAAAGTGGGGTGGGGAAAAGAAAATGTTATTTTTTAAATATAAGATGAAAATATATAGTAAACGATTAAAACTAACCATCTACTTAATCTCTTCAATATAATACTTGAAAAGGTTACTTCCAAGATCATTCCATGGTGGTTTAAGTTCTATTGGTAATATTTATTATCAATTTTTTTCTAAATCCCAAAAGGACAAATATCAAAGTAATAACACCCATTCATTGAATGTGTCAATCATCTAAAATGTTCCTAGCATCATACTAGCTGCTAAACATAGGAACTACAAAGAAGTGTAAAAACTAACTCTGGGCCAGGCCCAAGCATGGTGGCTCATGCTTGTAATCCCAGCACTTTAGGAGGCCAAGGTGGGTGGATCACGAGGTCAGGAGTTCAAGACCAGCTTGGCCAAGATGGTGAAACCCCGTCTTTACCAAAAATACAAAAGAATTAGTCGGGCTTGGTGGTGAGTGCCCGTAATCCCAGCTACTCAGGAGGCTGAGGCAGAGAATTGCTTGAACCCAGGAAGCGGAGGTTGCAGTGAGCCGAGATCATGTCACTGCACTCCAGCCTGGGCAACAGAGCGAGACTCCGCCTCAAACAAACAAACAAAAAAAACAAAAAACTCTGACTTCAAGGAATTTACAATTCAGTTAGAAAGAAAAGAAAAAAAGTACAGACATGAACAGTTAACCAGAAATATGAAAGAGCATATTAAAGGCCAAATGAGATTACAGAAAATAGAAAATATGTCAGAAATGATAGGAATCTTCTGTGAGTAATAATCAAGACTATGCAATTGGACTTCAGATTTAAATGAAGATGAAACAGAGTGTTTTTAAAACAGAGAAAATTAAAAGTAAAAAACACAAGGAGACTGATTTAAACTCAGATGGGAAGTTTAAAACGGAGATCAACTTAGATGGTAAAAATTGCAACGGTCAGATTTTAAAACTTTCACCCTATCTTTGCTAAATATGAATTCCAATCACTGTAAGATGAACTGGCAATAAGGAGCTAAACTCTGGAGCACAAGTGGAAATTGGAAATTCCTGGGCCAGGTGGAATGGCTCATGCCTGTAATCCCAACACTTTGGGAGACAAAGATGGGAGAATCACTTGAGTCTATGAGTTTGAGACCAGCCTAGGCAATAAAATGAGGCTCTGTTTCTTAAAAAAAAAAAAATTAGCTAAGTGTGGTGGTGCATGCCTGTGGTCCCAGTTACTTGAAAAGCTGAGGCAGGAGGATCACTTGAGCCCAGGAGGTTGATGCTGCAGTGAGCCAAGATTACGCCACTGCACTCCAGCCTGGGTAACAGAGTAACACCCTGCCTCATAGGAAAAAAAAAGAACTGGCCAGGCATGGTGGCTCATGCCTATAATCCTAGCACTTTGGGAGGTCAAGGCTGGTGGATCACTTGATGTCAGGGGTTCAAGACCAGACTGGCCAATATGTTGAAACCCCATCTCTACCAAAAATGCAAAAATTAGCCAGGCGTAGTGGCTCACACCCGTAATCCTAGCTACTCAGGAAGCTGAGGTAGGAGAATCATTTGAACCCAGGAGGCAGAGATTGCAGTGACCTGAGATCACGTCACTGCACTCCATGACCCAAGATCACGCCACTGCACTCCAGACTGGGCAACAGAGCGACTCTCTATCTCAAGAAAACAAAACAAAACAAAAAAAACCTCATACATTTTTAAAAACAAATTTTTTTTCAATTGCTAATGAAAATCTAACAGGACTATGGAACAAAAAGATAGTAAGTGAAAGACTAATATAAATAATAAGATGATAACATTAAGAGAGGGTCTCATTCAAGAAATGTGGTTTTACATATAATTAGTGTAAGATGTTAATGAGCTGTATATTAGAGTTGTTAAAATCAAGGACTGTAAAGACAGAAAATTGAATTAGAATCCCAGCTCCAGTACCTGGTAGTTGTGTGAATTTGTGCAAGTTACTTTCTATTATGTCAACTTAACTCACCTGCAAAATGGGAATTGGGCCACTAACTCATAGTTAAAAATTAATGGAGATAACATACGTAAAAAGCTTAGTGCAGGCCAGGTGTGGTGGCTCATGCCTATAATCCCAGCACTTTGGGAGGCCAAGGCAAGTCGATCCCTTGAGTTCAGGAGTTCAAGACTAGCCTGGGCAGCATAGCAAAACCCCATCTCTACAAAAAATACAAAAAAAAAAAAAAGTACCAGGAGTGGTGGCACACACCTGTGGTCCCAGCTACGTGAAGGGCTGAAGTGGGAGGACGGCTTGAGCCCAGGACATGGAGGCTGCAGTGAGCCGAGATCATGCCACTGCACTCCAGCCTGTAGGACAGAACAAGACTGTCTCAAAAAAAAAAAAAAAAAGAGAGAGAGAGAGAGAGAAGCAGTAAATGGAGGAAACGTTTTTTCTCTGTCCTCCCTGTTTTCTGCCTAACTACAGAATATAAATTTTGCTTCACTGGAGATAACCTGTACTCTTACTGGCTCAGTGACAGCACCAGAGGAATCTGCAAACCTTACTCCTTTCCTGTCCTTGGAAACCTAAAATCACTTTCGTTTGTCCTGTCATTTCTCTACAAATTTATTGTTCTTTGTTGAAGATGCTATATAAGTTGAGTTCTAAGCCACTGTTTTGAGTTACTTTTTTTTTTTTTTTTTGAGACATAGTCTCACTCTGTCACCCAGGCTGGAGTGCAGTGGCCGGATCTCAGCTCACTGCAAGCTCCGCCTCCCGGGTTTACGCCATTCTCCTGCCTCAGCCTCCCGAGTAGCTGGGACTACAGGCGCCCGCCACCTCGCCCGGCTATTTTTTTGTATTTTTTAGTAGAGACGGGGTTTCACGGTGTTAGCCAGGTTGGTCTCGATCTCCTGACCTCGTGATCCGCCCGTCTCGGCCTCCCAAAGTGCTGGGATTACAGGCTTGAGCCACCGCGCCCGGCCTGAGTTACTTTTCATTGGGGTTTCTCATGTGGTGTGCGGCACGCATTAATAAACTTGTGTGCTTTTCTCTTGTAAACCTGTCTTGTGGTACGAGAGTCCATATCAACTAAGAACTAAGTTTGGAAGAAGTTTAGTTTAGTTTCCTTTACAGTATCATGGAGGCCAAAAGAAAAGACTGTTTCAATATCAAACTACAGAGACTTTGAGGAGAAAGAAGCCTGAAAAAGGCCATAAATTTTGTTGGTTAGAAGTCACTGGTAATCTCTGACCATGGCCACCATGTCCAGCTAATGTTTTGTATTTTTTGGTAGAGACGGGGTTTCACCATGTTAGCCAGGCTGGTCTTGATCTCCTGACCTCATGATCTGCCCACCTCAGCCTCCCAAAGTGCTGGGATTACAGGCATGAGCCACCGCGCCCGGCAGTATAAATCATCTTATACCATGTGAATGGAAGGCCACATCCTAGGAATGGCAGAGAAGACAAAAGAAAAAAAGCTGTCTGAGATTAACTCACAGAGCAGAGAAAAATCACACAAACTCAGATTTTACATGAGAGAAAACAATCGTTTAAGTCACTGTTCTTTTGAGATTTCTTATAAGCAGCCAAACTTACATCATAACCAATACCAAATTCCAAATTTACACTGGGATATTACACATGATATTACGGCATGTAGCAATGGCTTATCAGTAGAATGACCAAGAGGCTTAAAAGCTAGTTAATGACCCTCACAAATGCTGTGGCAAAACATTAGGTAAAATAGTATCTAGTGATATGCTAGAAAGCAGAGAGACATGCGTTAATAGAACCTTTAATTTTAGGGGAAACCGTTGGAAACGTTTAAGATTGCTCTGTAACCTAGAACCACAGCAAAGACAAATCCCATATCCACCGAAATCTCTATCTATTAATATTTTTAATATTATATATATAACATTTTCATGGTAAAGACACATTTGTCACATGATTACATAAGGTGGCATGTCACATCGTTATATTTTTTTCAGGTAGTAACTTTTCCAAATAAGTTTCTACCATTTCTAAATAAACTCTTTTTAAACAGTACATTATACATTCCCCATCTTAGTAAAGAGTGTAATCAATATAATTTAACCTTTTATTGAGCACTTTATCTCAGTTATAAATATCAATTATCATATTCTAAAAATGTCTTTCTAGTTTAAGTTTATCCTAATTAGTCCTTTATTTTTTCTCAACAAATCCCAAATAGATTCAGAGTCCTTTATTATATACTGACACTTCTAGCTGAATCCTTCAGTGCCCCCTCTATACTGATGCCATGGCTATCTAATGGAACAGGAAGACACAGAGGTTGGTGCAATATCAGATAACTCTTTAATGTTATTTTGCCAAATCAATCAGCTCTGTAACTGAAATACCTTCAAGCCTTTCCCTCATAATTAAATGTAAAACTTCTGACGACTATTTTCCTTGAAGCATATAGGAAATACTTTATTTCTAGGTTTGTTATCATTCTAATATTTCATATGGCAAAGCTTCTGAAAGTTTAAGATATTCATGTATTTTATTATGTATTCCTATTTAGATTTGTAAATAAAGAAAAAAATCCATGCTGGTGCGGTGGGTCACGCCTGTAATCCCAGCACTCTGGGGGGGCCGAGGCAGGTGGATCATGAGGTCAGGAGTTCGAGACCAGCCTGACCCATACGATGAAACCCCGTCTCTACTAAAAATACAAAAATTAGCTGGGTATGGTGGTGCACACCTGTAATCCCAGCTACTCAGAAGGCTGAGACAGGAGAACTGCTTGGAGCCGGGAGATGGAGGTTACGGTGAGCTGAGATCATGCCATTGCACTCCAGCCTGGGCAACTGAGCAAGAGCAAGACTCCGTCTCAAAAAAGAAAAGAAAAAAAAATCCATAATCATGAATAGGGCTTAACTCAATATTCTGAACATATAGTTGGCACAGTATAAGTGCTTTTATCACTGACTCTGACTAAGGTATAAATGGAGCATTGTTCCCTACTCCAATGATAACTGGTTACAAGAAGGAGCTAAAAATACAAGAGCAAGTATCCATGATTTAAGAATTTCTGAGCACTTAAATTTTGCTATCAAAATTTTTGTCAAAAATATATATTAAATACTAGAACCACATCTGGGAAAGAAGAGAAAAAAAGGCAGAAGAAGTATAGTAAAAGTAGTCAAACGGCAAATAATTCCTTCTAAATATTACCTATAAGCCATTTCTTGCAGAAATTGAAATAAATGTTTGGCTGGGGGTAGGGGACAAGAAGAAACCCAAAAGCTATTTATTTATAATAAAGCATATAAATTCATTCCAAAAGGAGTAGACATTTATTTTAAGAATTGAAATTCTATTAAAACATGGCTTTAAAATATAGAATTTTCATGTCTTTTGAAAAAAATAAGAAATCACATATATTTCTAGATTTTGAAACTTTTAATAATTCTCCAAAATCAAAATATAATTTTACTATTATGTGCTCTACTAGTTTTTACTACATTTACCAATAACATATTCCCAGGATTATTTCTTGAGGTTTCCCCTACTCTTTCCCAACTTCAATTTCCCAGTATGTTGAAAGAATTGCTAAGACATGTTAATACCTGGATATACAGAAAGAAAAAACTATAACAAAGACAGACTAAGAAGCAAAGTACTTACATCAAGACCAGGCTTGCAGTCAGGTTCCTAAAATAAAAGCCCATCTCTGCTTCTCTATCTTCGTAACTCAGACAAATTAACTTACTTAAATCTCAATTTCTTTTTTATAAAATGGGCAATGGCTCTCACCTCTTTAGGTCATTACAATAACTAAATCAGATAATACATGGAAAATACTTAGTACAAGGCCCATGCTAACCACTCCAGTGCTTTAAGTCAATAACAAAAAGAAAGAAAACTTTGCTGAGGTGTATATGAATTCAGTTTTTGTTGTTTTCTTTTTTCAGCCAGCTATGAAAGACATCCAATAAATTTAGTTTTTAACCTGCAGAAGCTGAAATTGAGTTTATGGCACTCAACTCAGATTAGGTAGGCCACTGGAGAATCCTTCATTACTCTCAGATAAAATATAATGCTTTCCACACAACTGTTATTAATTAAATACATCTGAGTTACTAATCTACAATTCACCATGACTTGAAAATTAATAATCATACAGCATGTCTATTTCTACACTTGATTTGTTCTTACATTGTCAGCTGTCATCTTGAAAGCGTCAATTTTCAATATTGATTTATAACATCTTTTTTTTTTTTTTTTTTTTTTTGAGATGGAGTCTCACTTTGTTGCCCAGGCTGGAGTGCAGTGGCATGATGTCAGCTAACTGCAACCTCTGCCCCCTGGGTTCAAGCAATTCTCCTGCCTCAAGCCTCCTGAGTAGCTGGGATTACAGGTGCGCACCACCATACCCGCTAATTTTATTTGTAAATTTAGTTGACATGGGGTTTCACCATGTTGACCAGGCTGGTCTTGAATTCCTGACCTCAAATGATCCGGTCACCTCAGCCTCACGAAGTGCTGGGATTACAGGTGTAAGCCATCGCACCCAGCTATAATGTCTTTTAAAACTTTAAATTTTAAAATCTAGTTCACCATTAAAATGGGAATGTCTCTTGAATTTATTTGACAGGTCTCTCCTCTTTGACCCCCTACTGTTTAACCTCACATTAAATAATAAGAGTTAAACACTTTTTTTCTTTTTTTTTGAGACAGTCTCGCTCTGTTGCCCAGGCTGGAGTAAAGTGGAGTGATCTCGGCTCACTGCAACCTCCACCTCCCAGGCTCAAGCAATTCTGCCTCAGCCTCCAGAGTAGTTGGGATTACAGTGTACCACCACATCCAGCTAATTTTTATATTTTCCGTACAGACGGGGTTTCACCATGATGACTAGGCTGGTCTCGAACTCCTGACCTCAAGTGATCTGCCTGCCACCAGCCGTGCCAGCCAAGTTAAAGACAATCTTTTATGATAGCCTCAAAAATATTAAAAATTTACAAGATAAATTTAATAAAATATGTGTAATATTATTACCCACTGGAACCACTCTGAGAGGAAGTGATTATAAAAAGAGGAACTAAATAATAAGAGAATACCCACATATAGTTTACCGGTCTTAAAGCTGTACTATGTAGGGCTCAAAGAAGAAACTGTACCGTAAAAAGATATAAAACAAAAAATGCCACCACCCAAAATAGTCTTTCCTCTTTTCCGGTCCACGTATATATAAAAAAACTGCTAACAGTTCCATGCTGTTTTTCAAGGGGTTCCAAATCCCGCTGCCTGGGTCTAAGAAGGAAAAAAAACAAAACTACAGGCTACCCCGTCCTTCTTAAAATTGAGACTGTCAATCATTTTGTTGTTCTTGCATCTATACGTTACCTAATTAAAAACCAAATCAAATCAATTATAACATATGATGAAATCTGAAGAATACTATTAAATTCTTAAATTCTTCTAAAAAAGATTTATAATGAACTCTTGAAAAATTCTCCAAAAAAGCAAATCCTCGATTCCTTCCTTATTCAAAAGTCCAAAAAAACAAAACATATAAAAGGCCAACATTCTATTCTTAAAAAAATTTAAATGGTAATATTAAAAAAGGATTAACTTGCTTGACAAAAACACCAACAAAAAAATTGGTTCCCTAGTCCAAATCAAAAATGGAACTTAAGTCAGGTTGAAAAACACAAGATAATTTTTAAACATTTTACATGTTAGTATAAAAAAAAAAAGTTCCCTTCTAAAGATCAAGAAAAAAAAGCCAGTGCAACCTGGCTCATAACATTTTATCACTTTTTACTGGTTGTTAACTTCCCCAGGTGTGGGCAGTGAGGAACGGAAACAAAACCAAAATAAAAAAAAAGGAGAGTAAGGAATAGGCAAAGAGGGAAAAGTAAAAAAACTATCCATAATTATTTGGCATGGGACAGAAGCGCATTTGTAGAAAATTCCTAAAGTAAATACAAGAAGGGTGGAACTAACGAATAATTTGCGCAGGGCGCCCACAGTGGCTGTCACGGGCGTTTAATCCCCAGCACTTCAGGCTTGTCGGGAGGCAGGTGGATCACCTGACGGGGCAGGGGTTCTAGACCAGCGGGCGGCAAACATAGCGAAAATCCCGTCTCTTACCTAAAAAAAATACCCCAAAAAACTAGCCGGGTGTGGGTGGTGCGGTGGGCCCTATAATCTCATGCTACTCCAGAAGGGCGGAGGGCGGAGAATTGCCTTGAAACCATGGCAGGCGAGTTTGCAGTGAAGCTGAGAACAGAGGGGGAGCCACGAAAACTCTAGCCTGGGGGAGAACTCGGGTCTCCAAGAAACAAAAAATTAAAAATAAAGTAAAATAAAAAAATAATATTAAGTTAAAAAAAAAAAAGACTTAGAATAATAATGTAGGGGGGGAAATATAAAAATCCATTTATCTTCTATCCCATAAATTAAAAATAAACAAACCTGGGAAAACGAATTTAAAGACAATCCTTTTATGGATAGCCCTCAAAAATATTAAAAATTTTACAAGGTAAATTTAATAAAATATGGTGTAATATTTATCACGAACACTGCTGAGAGAAATTATAGAGAACCTAAAATAATATGCAAGAGATACACCATGCTTCATCAAACAGAATATTCAATAGTTTTTTTCTTAAGATATCAAGTCTCCCCAAATTGATCTATAGATTCAAACACCATCCCTATACAAACCTCAGGCCAGGCAATACAATGGAGGAAGGAAACACGACTTCTCAAAAAAAATGATGCTGAGCAACTGGGCATCCAGCAACAACAAATAAATAAACCTTTGACCTAAAACCTATACTTTCACAAATTTAACTCAAAACTGGTCATTTCCTTAAAGCTAAAATAAAAGATATAAAACTTAGAAAAAAAAACACAGTGAGAAATCGTAGACACCTGGAGCTAGGCAAAACACTTCTCAGAGGCATGTGACACAAGCCCCTAAAAAATGATAATTGGATGCTCCATCAAATATGATAAAAACCTTTTTTTTCATGAAAGCCCACTTTAGAAGATGAATAAGACCAAGCTACAGAGTGAGCAGCGAAATATTGCTAAAACATCTATCTGATAAATGAATTAACAATCTGGAAAATATAAAGAACTTTGGCCAGGCATAACGCTCGCTACCTATTAATCCAGTACTTGGAAGCTGAGGTAGTCGCCCAGGAGTTTGAGACCAGTCTGGGCAACATTACAGACCTCTGCTCTACAAAAGAAATACTAATAACCAAAAAAATAAAAAAAGTTAACGAGCATGGTGATGCATGCCTTCAATCTCAGCGTACTTAGGAGACTGAGTTGGGAGGAGTTGTGAGTTTGAGGTGGGTCAAGGCTGCCAATGAACCAAGATCGTGCCATTGCCCCCAGGTCTGGACAAAAACAGGAGCACCCTGTCTCAAAAACAACAACTTGGAAAACTCAACAATAATGAAACAAAAGAAAATCCAATTAGAAAAAGGAGTAAAAGGCATTGAAGCAGACATGCTTACAGCAAGAGGATATACAGATGAGCAAATAAGCGCATGAAGAGATGACCATTCAATTCATTAGCCCATTAGGACAATGCAATTAAATCAAAACTGAGATCCGCCATTAACACACTATCAGAATGAGGTCAACATAGCAAAATAATGACAGATACCAAAAGCTTGCAAGGATGTAGAAAAACTGGACCATTCATACACTGCTGATGGCGCAATGGAAAAAACGAAAAACACTTGGCAGTCTCTTATAAAACTAAACATTCAGCTAACTACCATATGACATAGCCAGCTGCACTCTTGGGCATTTATCCCAGAAAAATGAAGACTCTATATTACATTCATACAAAAACCATGTATGGAATGTTTTGCCAGCTTAATTCATTATGCCCAAAACAAACCCAGAGTGTTCTTCAACATGTGAGATGGTTAAACAAAATTGTGGCTACACTAATACCATAAATATGCTCAACAAAAAAAAGAACAAACTATTGACACAACAAAAAACCCTTAGATAAATACACCAGTGAATCATGCTAACGTGAAAAAAAAAAAGCCAATTCAAGAAGGCTAAGGCTAGACTATAAAGCCACCCACCCCCCCCCCCCCCCGCCCCCTATTTCAAAAAGCGCTAACTATATGATTCCATTTAACAAGAACATCCTTGAAAACCAGCAACACTAAAGAAATGGTAGAACAGATTAGTGGTTGCCAGGCATAAGGGACAGAGAGAGGCTAAGGGCGGCCAGCCAAATGTGCCCTAAAAAAAGAGCGAACATGAGGAGTCCTCATGGTGGGTAGACATCCTCTGTGTCTTGCACTACAAATGCCAAATATCCTCACCGTGGTATGTTCTACATCTTTGGTAAGATGTTACCATTGGGGGAACTGGGTAGGCATACAGCGAATCCCTGTACTTATTTCATAGTAACTGTAATGTGAATGTATAATTATTCAAAATAAAAGCTTAATTAAAAAAATCCAGGGGCCGGGCCGCGGGTGGCTCAAGCCTGCTTAATCCCAGCACTTCTGGGAGGCCCCGAGACGGGCGGATCACGAGGTCATGAGATCGAGACCATCCGTGGCTAAAACACGCTGAAACCCCGTCTCTACTAAAACAATACAAAAAAATTAGCCCGGGCGAGGCGTGGCGGGCGCCGTAGTCCCAGCTACCTCGGGAGGCTGAGCAGGGTAGAGGAAGAATGGCGTTGAACGCCGGGAGGCGTAGCTTGAGTGAGCTGAGATCCGCCACAGCCCCACTCCAGCCGGGCGGCAGAGCGAGACTCCGCTCAAAAAAAAAAAAGAAAAAAAAAAAAAAAATCAAACCGGCTTTTCCTTTATGTCTCAAATTGATTTACCTACAGATACAACATTATCCCAATCAAAATCCCACCAGATTTTTTATCTTTTGTAGAAACTGAAAAATTGAATTTAAATATTCATCAACTATAAAGCTCAAAATCCTATGGTTCATATGGGAAGTGTTTCCTTTAATTTCTGATTCGAAGTTGAAATAATTACATTAATTATTTAATGTAATTAATATTAATTTGTTCCACTATATAGTTATCTGGCATTAAACTATGTTTTAATTTCAACTTGCAAAATTACAGCTGCTTAAAATGCTACTTAAAGACCTCTTTAACTATTCAAGTACATCCGGTTACAATCTCTGCCCTTAAGAAAATCAAGTTGTCTATCGTAAATTTAAATGTATATAAATCAGACCAAAAGAGGCAACTGGCAAATGGTCCATGAAATGGCATTCTATAAAGTCTTATTTCCATATACTTATCCCAAATTAGTTTGTTGCCCAAATTTTATTTATTTATTTATTTTGAGACGGAGTCTTGCTCTGTCACCCAGGCTGGAGTGTAGTGGCATGATCTCGGCTCACTGCAAGCTCCGCCTCCTAGGTTCACGCCATTCTACTGCTTCAACCTCCTGAGTAGCTAGGATTACAGGCACCTGCCACCACGCCCGGCGAATTTTTTTAATTTTTTTTTATTTTTTATTTTTGTATTTTTAGTAGAGACGGGTTTTCACCGTGTTAGCCAGAATGGTCTCGATCTCCTGACCTCATGATCCGCCACCTTGGCCTCCCTTGGCCTCCCAAAGTGCTGGGATTACAGGCATGAGCCACCGCGCCTGGCCTGTGTTGCCCAAATTTTTAAAAAAGTAGCAATAACCACCAACACAACAAAATCACTTTTTTTCAAAAGAACTCTAATAAAATTTAAATCACAATATAAGTCCAAAGAGATGGGCTTTTGTCTGGTCAACAATGGGAGAAGATAGCAGCCCTGTCAAAGACTGAGCTCAGCATTCCTGCTATTAATTCATCTCCATTTCTATTTCCTGAGTGCATTTTGGCCTGTATTTCCTACTGACTGAGAGATCAGTAAACACTAGCAGGCTCCTGGAAAATTAAGTCTGGTGAAGCTTTCTCCCAAAGTCAGAAGAAAAACGAGGAGCACAGATGAGATGTGGCAGGAAGGGGACAAGATCACACTAAAGTGGTATGATCATAATTTTAAACATTTTACATAATGTACTCAAGTAAACTATGGTTGATTCACTCGATACATGATCTTTCTAAGTATTAAAATGTTTTACTGACAAACATAGTACTACCATGAATTAGGTGAAACCTGGCATACTATTCTGGAAAGTTTGACCATCACTAAAACATAGAATCCAGGACAATACTATAGGGAAAGCACTAAACATTCCAGGAATTCAAGCCTCCTTGTAGTAGCCTTTCAACCTTTTCATAACTGTGACTCACAATTTATATTACAATCTGGCACTCACACACATATGCATGTTTATACAACACACACACACTCTTGAAACTATTGCTTCATGAAGTAGTAATGACTCTCATTATGTATAATGTGCTCTGATTTTCTTTTTTTTTTTTTTTTGGTGAAAGGATCTCACTGTGTCACCCAGGCTGGAATGCAGTGGCAGTGGCATGATTATAGCTCATTGCAGCCTCAGTCTCCTGGGCTCAAGTGATCGTCCTGCCTCAGCCTCCCAAGTAGTTGGAACTACAGGCTCATGCCACTACACACAGCCAATTTTTAAATTTTTTTTTTTTTTTTTTTTGGTAGAGGCAGGGTCTTGTTCTGTTGCCCAGGCTGGTTTCCACCTCCTGGACTCAAGCAATCCTCCCACCTTGGCCTCCCAAAGTGCTGGGATTCCAGGTGTGCGCCACTGTGCCTGGCCTACCATTTTCATTTAGATACTAATTTGTTTCAGTATTGCCAACAACTAAGGGGGGAAAAGGAAAAAAGTAGTCATGGCCCACTAAATTAATTTCTTATAATCTACTAAAGGATCCCTATATCGCAGTTTGAAAAACAGTGCTATACAAATGGCAGTATCTGGGAAATTTTTTTTTTTTTTTTTTTTTGAGATGGAGTCTCGCTCTTGTTGCCCAGGATGGAGTGCAATGGCATAATCTTGGCTCCACAACCTCCGCCTCCCAGGTTCAAGCGATTCTCCTGCCTCAGCTTCCCGAGTAGCTGGGATTACAGGCATGCACCACCATGCCCAACTAATTTTTTAGAGGCGGGGTTTCACCACGTTGGCCAGGCTGGTCTTGAACTCCTGACCTCAGGGGATCCGCCCACCTTGGCCTCCCAAAGTGCTGGGATTACAGGTGTGAGCCACCATGCCCGGGCCCATCTGGGAAATCTTGATGAAGGTGTCCAAGAATTCTCTGTTTGACTCTAGTATTTTTTTGGAAATCTAAAATTATACAAATACAAAATAAATTTAAGAATGCATCTAATTCACTTCACAGAGGAATAAGATTTAAGGAGCAGTTACCATGTCTCACACATCTTTTATTTCCTAATTTCCCCTCCCCTTTCCTTACTGTCACACAATTCTTTGCATATAGCAGGCTTTCAGTAAACATATGCTAAACAAGAAATATATGGGAAGGTATAAGTCAGAGACGACACCATAAAGTAGATGGATCTTTAGCTGGGCCTTCAAAGCAGTGGATTTTGATTAGCAAAGCAGAAAGAATTAAGCGCCTGTAATCCCAGCTACTCGGAAGGCTGAGGCAGGAGAATCACTTGAACCCAGGAGGCGGAGGCTGCAGTGAGTCAAGATCTCGCCACTGCACTCCAGCCTGGGCAACAGAGGGAGACTCCGTCTCTAAATAAATAAAGAAATAACACTGGGCATAGTGGCTCGCAATCTGTAATGCTAGCACTTTGGGAGGCCGAGGCAGGCAGATCACTTGAGGTCAGGAGTTTGAGACCAGCCTGGCCAACATGGTAAAACCTCATTTCTACTAAAAATACAAAAATTAGCCAGGCCTGGTGGCAGGGCCTGTAATCCCAGCTACCTGGGGGGGATGAGGCAGAAGAATCACTTGAACCCAGGAGGCAGAAGTTGCAGTGAGCCGAGACTGAGTCACTGCACTCCCGCCTGGGCAACACAGCAAGAATCTGTCTCAAAATAATAATAATAACATTAGGTTTCAAGCTTTTAATCTACTTATTAATGAAGACTCAAAGATAAAGTACAGATTCACAAAAAAATCCCAAAGGCCATTTTTTTCTTTTTTATCTTCTTCATAATAATGACATCAACGAAATGAAGATTCATAGAAAAAGGTAACATATAGTAAATAAAAGCTGTGAGTATATTTATATACTTACTGAATGCCACCAAGAATGAAATCTATCCCCTCTCTTCTTAGGAAACTACAAATTAGTTAGCGCAAGACAATAAAATTATAGCCTCAAATCTCTGTTCCATTATGTTTCCACGCTTCTACTCAAAGCTCTCCATGATGGGCCTTGTATGTTCGAAGATATCCTCTTAACTGGAGATGTTCTCTTCTTTTCCTTGATTCTAAAACAAGTCCAATTCACCAGTAATAAAGCTGCCAACCAAAAGTTTCCTACTCCGCTTCGTCCTAAAACAGAACCAAATATTCTACAAAGTAAAAATTTTTAGTTAGAAAAAATGTTCAAGGTAATATATTTTTCATAAGCATCGTAACATGTAGGGTAAATTAATGATATTCTTTGGTTACTTGAAATTATCAATTATTCTTAGCATTTTCTAGGTTTATACAATATATATATCTAAGTTATTCAATAAGTTTAAAAAGTATACAAAGCATACATTTCAAATCAGTAAAGAGAAATTTAAAACACACAAAAATGTATGGTAGTTAATTTGCAAATGATTTTAAATAAAATTGCCACATAGCATTTCTTTAGATCCTACTCCCAAGTAGCACAAAGCTATCTCAAAACTATTAAGCTGGCAGTCAAATATCACAAGTAACAAGGAGGGGTCAGGGATAACACTGTTCCCATTTTATAGATAGAAAAGAGTGGAATAAAAGAAATAGTCCACATCACATAAGAATCTCTAGTACAACCAGAATTAATGACCTGTTCAAATTCTCTATTCTCTAACAGGCACCAAACTTCAAATTATAGCTGCTTGTTTTCAACAAAGAAAAGAGTTCCCTTGCTCACCAATACAATTAAAGTGTTTTAGGGAAACTCAAGTGGTGTAAAGGACATCAAGAAAAGTCATTGCTTCCTTTCAACAAAGTCCTCTTAAACCTTCAACATTAACTTTTACCTTTTTCAGACCCACAGGTATTCAGTTTGAAATACCTTACTTAAAAAAAAAAAAAAAAGATAACTTACTGAAAACAAGCTTCCCATTTCTATCTGCATGCAAATCACATGTCTCCACCCTGCTGCTGTTTACTGACATTCCAAAACTACATGTTCAGAGTTGTGTTCCGGTCCACCTTGCAAAAAAAGCAAAGCATTCTGCACCTATTTCTACCTACAAAATGGGAACCTTAGGCATTACTGACTCCCTCCTTACCTGTCAAAGATTTAAGAAGATCACCTAGATGCTTCAAGAGCTTTGAGCTGCTTAGCAGTAGTACTAGATGATTAGCAGTTTCAATTTTTATCTTCTCTTGAAGTGATCCATCTAATGCTGCCCAGAAGAACAAAGTACAAACAAATAAGACTTTAAAGCCAACAAATGGACTGCAATGTAGGACCTCACAACTGAGAATGCTATAATGCCATTAGGCTTAGAGAGGAAAATCAGTGAGCCATTTCCTAACAGAGATTTCCTAACAGAATTTATCTGTGGCTGGGAAATAACCAGGTGGTAATTATCAGTTTTTGAAACCTTATAATGAAAAACCGCTTAGTAAATGTAAATTATCATATCAACAAAATGTTAAGTGTGTATTCCCCATTATCCAGCCACTTAATTTCTTGCTACTTATAATTGGCAAAAGCATGTAAAAGGATGATAAACACGTCATTTATAATGGCAGAAAACTGAACACAAATATGTGTCTATTCATTTAAATATCCAAAAACAAGACTGAATAAGTTAAGTTACAGTATATCCATCATATAGAATACTATGCAATTGCTAAAAAGAATGAACTAGCACTACATGTACTGGTTAAGAGAAGACTTCTAAGACATACTAAAGAACGAGGAAAAAAAGCTAGCTGCAAAACAGTAGATACGATACAACACTTTATGAAAAGTAAGCATCAGCAATAAATGGCTATCTATTATTATGAGTTCATATTTATGTATTGAGAGCATAAAAAAGGTCTGGAGGATATATAGAATAGTGACGTTCTGCAAGGGGATATGGGACTGTGGGCAGTGGCCAAGGAGGGCTTTTTAGCTTTATGTATAAAGTTATATGATAATTTTATGTGTCACCGTGGCTAGGCTATGATGTCAGGTGTTTGGTCAAACACCAGTCTAGATGTTGCCGTGAAGGTATTTTTTAGATGTGATTAACAACCAATGGACTTTAAGTAGAGCTAATTACCCTGAATAATGTGGGTGGGCCCAATCTAATCAGTTTGAAGGTCTTAAGAGCAAAAACTTAGGTTTCCAGGGAAAAAAAGCAATTCTACCTCAAAACTGCAACACAGAAACCCCGCTTGAGTTTCCAACCTGCAGATTTCTTTTTCTCTTTTTTTCTTTGGACAGGGGTTCGCTCTGTCACCCAGGCTACAGTGCAGTGGTGTGATCACTCACTGTGGACTCAACCTTCTGGGCTCAAGTAATCGTCTCACCTCATCCTTCCAAGCAGCTGCGACTATAGGCTTGTGCCACCTCAGCCATCTAATTTTTACATTTTTTGTAGAGTCAGGTCTTGCTCTGTTGCCCAGGAGGCCAAGCCTGAACATTTCTAACTCAAGAGCACAATATCCACACATTACTAAATTTCCAGCCTGCTAGATTGCTTTACATTTCAGATTTGCCAACTCCTACGATTTCATGAACCACTCCTCAAAATCAATTTCTCCCTCCTTCTTCTCTCCCCCTTACTCTTTTTTCTTCCTCTCTCCTCTCCCCACTCCCCTTCTCTCTATTGGTTTTGTTTCTCAAAGAACCCTAATAAGGCTATTTTTTTAATTTCTCCAGTGAGAATATATTCATTTCACTGTGCATAATAAAAATAATTTTTAATAGAAGTCAATCTTGACCCTGACTTGATGTAGTTACTTACTGCTAAATTTAAAAGTCTATAAAATGCTTCTTCATACAGCTCCCTTCAATTTTATTTTATTTATTTATTTATTTATTTATTTATTTATTTATTTTTTGAGACTGAGTCTCACTCTGTCTCAGGCTGCAGTGCAGTGTTGCCATCTTGGCTCACTGCAATCTCCACCCCCCAGGTTCAAGCGATTCTCCTGCTTCAGTCTTCCGAGTATTACAGGTATGCACCACCACACCCGGGTAATTTTTGCATTTTTAGTAGACACAGGTTTTCACCATGCTGGCCAGGCTGGTCTCGAACTCCTGACCTAGTGATCCGCCGGCCTCAGCCTCCCAAAATGCTGGGATTACATGCATGAGCCACCGCACCTAGCCTCAAAATTTTTTGAATATATGTTTCAATGGTCTTATATAACCTCTTGCTGACAGATAAAATGGGGAATTATGGAAATAATTTACACTAATGGGGAAACTTCCACAGAGATTTAACATTTCTACAGTGTTGCAGAAATGTAAGGTTATTTAATCTTAGTCATATGTATAGAATACAATGTAAGGTTATTTAATCTTAGTCACATGTATAGAATACAAGAAACAAATATTAAGTAAATGAGAAGTCTAAAGTAGGGAGAAAAACAGGTTCAGAGAAATAGTCAAGTTTATCCCTTTTTGTAGTCTTCTTATGGAATAAAGCACTAGAAGTGTGGAATCATGTGAAAACATTGTTCCCTGTATAATAACAAGGCAGCTAGCAGTAAGAGTCCTTCCTGACACAGAATTCAAATGAGCTCAGCTTTCTTTCCTGAATTCTCCAAGGACACATTCTGACTCTAACCATCCATTATAATTCCTTATCTGGATTCAAGAAAGAAAGAAAAAAAACTACTTGGAGACAATGTTGTAAGCTACTTCTTGCATTTCATCACATTATTTTGGAAATATTAAATACCGAACAATGCTTAAAGTTTAAAAATCTAGATTTGCACATACTGTTTTATCTTCCCGAAAAAGCCATCCTGTCTGGGCACGCGTGAAAGAAATTGATTTTGTTGATAAAGTTGCAGAGTAAATATCACTGCTCATTAAAATATCAACCTCTTCTTCTGTTTCCATCTCTGATTCCTGGGATCAGAACAAAAGTTAAACACAAAATCTAGGTTTTCAAAAGTTCTTAGTGCTACATATGAAAATATCAACAATTATAATGTTACAAATTTTAAAGACAAAAGGACAGTTTCTAAATAATGTGAAGTGCTACTTACCCTAAAAAGAATTAGATGTTTAAATTATACATATTAATATCTTCTCTAAGTTAGCGCTATGACTAATTATGAATCTACAAAAGCAGGACACATGAAATATAGTACTCTTACCCTGTCATAGATATGTAATGGAAGCAGTACTAGATTACCCATTATAAAACTATATAGTCCATAAAGCAATGTTTAAAAACTACTTTAAGAATTAAGTTGACAGATCTGAGAAAAAAGCCCAGATAAAGAATATTTTCTTTCAATATAGATGAATCTTACTTTAGTTCTTTTAATGCAAAATCCACTACTGTCATTTGAGCCTTTCTTTCCCAATAAATTCTAAGTGGAAGAAAGAAAGGAAGAAGAGAACAGAAGGGAAGGATAGAAGAAGGGAAGCAGCAGAGAGGGAAGGAAGGAAAATAAGTAAGAAGGGATCTTTTCTATATTCCTTATAAAATGGAAAGGAATCCATAAATATCAACCGTGATTTCTAAACTTAATGAGTAGCCATGCTTCAGGTTTTATCCTGTACATATTCCATAGTACTGGTATATAATAATTGAGCAATAATTATTTTTTATATGAGAAAAAAGGAAAGTTTTGTGCTTGCTTCAGGGACAGAAGACTAAATGATCAAGTATGGAAAAGTAAGTGAGCAGGTATAAGATGAGATTCTATTCCATAATCGGCCAAGAGAGATATCCTAACTAATATTTAAGACGTTATAAGGAAGAAAAAAGGCAAAACCTAGGAAGTTGTCTGAAGAATAGGGTTTACAATAGTTAGAGGTGCCATTCTCCATACCTCCTTATTTCTAGGTTCCCAAGAGGCCCATTTCCTATTCTTCACCATCTAACTTTAACCTACATATAGTCCCTTTCTGAATTTCTAAAAACAATACCCATGGCAGCCAGGCGCAGTGGCTCATGCCTATAATCCCAGCACTTTGGGAGGCAGAGGCAGGCGGATCACAGTCAGAAGATAGAGACCATTCTGGCTAACATGGTGAAACCCCATCTCTACTAAAAATACAAAAAATTAGCCAGGCATGGTGGCACGCGCCTGTAGTCCCAGCTACTTGGGAGGCTGAGGCAGGAAAACCACTTGAACACAGGAGGCGGTGGTTGCAGTAAGCCGAGTTAATCAAGCCACTGCACTCCAGCCTGGAGACAGAGAGAGACTCCGTCTCAAAACAACAACAAAAAACAATAGCAATAGCTTGGGCCTGGGACAGTACCATTTCCTCTACCCCTACAAGAAAAGAATGCAAAATCTTGGTATCACTGCTAAAGCCGTAATAGGTGAAAATGTATTCCTGGTAACCCAAATTAATTCTGAACACAATTTTCTTTAAAAAGCAGTTTGGTTGCAGTAAACAGAACTGTTAAACACTATACTTCAAATACATTATGAATCAACTAGAATTTTACATATTAGCTTGGAAACTGAACACTATATAACCCATTGTCTATGAGCAAATTTGCCTTACATTTCAAACATCCTATTTTCAATAAACTTTTGGAACAGAATTCTTACATAAATCAGAGACTATCTCTTAACCACATCACTGAAAAAAATCTGCTGTTTTAATTAATTACATTGCTTCAACATTTAATGAAGTTATTACTTATACATACATATTAGGATAAAAAACAAGTATTCTCTGCTCAAACGAATACTGCTTAAAATCTATCTTTCCTGTATTGTAGGCATTATAAATGCCTACATATAATACATATATGTATGTATACATACATACCTTAATACCTTAAAACTGGTAGCCTTAATACCAGTTCTTTGGTAATACTATGACATTCACAAATACTTATGCACTATTAGCCTTAACTTCTAGCTTCTCCTTCAAGACCATATTTCCAATTCACTTATTGCCTAGTTGGCTATCCTGTTGTAATTTCATAAGTAAGAGGTCAAACTATTTAATAAATATCTGAGAGTCTAATATAGGAGTAAGCAAACTATAATCAGCTGCCTGTTTTTATGAATTAAAGTATAATGTAATATACTCATTTATTTACATATTGTCTGTGGCTGCTTTTAACAGCAGAGTTGAGTAGTTGTGACAGAGGCCATATGGCCCATGAATATATTTTAATATCTAAATATATTTATTATCTCTTCCTTCACAGAAAGAGTTTACCAACCTATAGCGTAGAATGTACTGATGCTGTATTGGATACCGGGGAATACAACAAAAAGAACCCCATGCCCTTGAGGAGCTTCGACTAACAGAAGGGAAAAAAGCCATGTCAGTAAATGTAACATTAGAAGTTTTATGGTTCCAAATTTAATAGGAGCATAAGGACAACAAAAGTCATTTGGCGGGAGAGAAAGTAACACCAAGTGCATGCCCGACAGGTGTGAGGGTGCAAAAAGAAAAGCATTCCAGGAAGTGGAAAGAACATGAAAAAAGGAATAAAGGCCCAAATAGCCTGGCACATCTGACAAACTGCCAAGAGCGCAGTATGATGGTATCTAAAATAAAATAGCAAGGTAAGAAAAAGGCTAGAAAGGTGAGCAAAACTCAGGTGACAAAAGGAAACATGCCATGCTAAGGAGATTAGATTTCACTCTAGGTAACGGTGAACTTTGTAAGTACCTTTAAGTAAGTAAGGTTTCACAAATGTGTTTCTAAAGTTCAGTGTATCTCCAACATGTGGGATAATTTAGAAGCAGACGAGAAAGGAGCCAGGAAGATCATTTATAAGACTTTCCAATGGACTTTCCATTATTATTGAGAAATAATGAGTATTCAAATTACAGTAGTGACAGTGTGAATAAAAGAGGAATAATTATGAGACATTAAGGAGAAATAAATGACCAGATATGTACTCTGATGAGAAAACATAGAGTACAAGAAAAGATACCAGAAATAACTCCTAGGTTTCTGACTGAATAGAGAATGTCATCATTTATCAAAAGAGGAAAAACAGGAAAAAGAGTAAGTTTTGAGGAAAAGTAGTAAGGTTAGTTTTAAATAAGGTGAATTTTGAGGTACCTGGGAGACACACATGATATCCATTAGGCATTTAAACACATAAGCCTCTACTCAGAACTGTCTGGGACACAAACATGTATTTGTAAATCATCAACCTATAGGACTGTGGGAATGGAAGGGATTATTCTGGCAGTTTGTAAAAATGAGAACCATATCAAGGGCCTATCAATCGTTTTTCAACACAAAGATATGGCATGAGAGAAGGAAAATCTTGTTGTATTCGAAGAGGGAAAGGACATAGAAAGGAAAGGCAGCCAAAGAGTTAGGAAAAGTTAAGACTACAGACAGAGCCAAAAGAAGTATTCATATTAAGGAAATAAAAAAAAGATTGTCAACAACATTAAAAGAAGGTAAGATAAAAAGATAATACATGGTAAAGTTCCAGCACAGGTTCAACAAATGAAAACTATAAATGAGAATAAGAGAAGTTGGAGTTCATTGATGTAGGAGATAATCAGTTGAATTCTGAGCAGAGTCAATGGACTGGTCAAGATGGAGACCAGAGGATAGAAATATAAAAAATGAAAATAGGCCAGGCGCAGTGGCTCACGCCTGTAATCCCAGCTCTTTGGGAGGCCAAGGTGGGTGGATCATTTGAGGTCAGGAGTTTGAAACCAACCTAGCCAACAAGGTGAAACAAAGCCTCTACTAAAAATACAAAAATTAGCTGGGCTTGGTGGCGGGCGCCTGTAGTCTCAGCTACCCTAGAGGCTGAGGCAGGAGAATTGCTTGAACCCAGGAGGCAGAGGTTGCAGTGAGCCTAGATCATGCCACTGCATTCCAGCCTGGGTGACAGAGAGAGACTCCAGTCTCAAAAAAAAAAAAAGAAAGAAAAAAGAAGAAAAGAAAGCTAGTGGTCAGGAAACTATAGCTTTAGGAGCAAACCATCTCAATTATACCTTAAGCTTTTAAGCAAATTATACTGAGGCTTGGCTAAAAACCTAGATTTTTTTTTTTAAACAATTTAAAGGAATATTGATAAGACAGCATGCTTACCTCATGATGTATTCGCTGATAAACTTTTTGTTCATTGTCTAATACTACAAAAGATTCAGAGGGTGCCGCATCCCCATTGAAAATGAAGCTTAGATCCCCTCGTTGGCACTTCATGTCAGTAAAGTCTATGAGAGTTGTGTCAAGCCTGTGAAACATGGGTAGATGAGAATCTCTGACAAATATAATTTTGATACAACTTCACTAATAATTAAATAAATTTGTTCCTTCTAAACTCAAACCGAGATGTTAATACCATATTGCAAAGTCAAATTTATACATAAAAACTAAATTTAAAATATTCTATTAAAAACCAAAAGACTAATGCCTAACCATCTGATACAAAACTTTGCTTTATCCTTCAACTTGATAAACCATTTAAATTCTTGGCCATTCTATTTGACTTCTCAGATTTGGACTTGTATTCTCTTTCCCAGCCAACATCTCTACACCCTGGAAACCTTACAGATCATTCTGTATCTAATACTCATGGATTCACACATCTGTGTGTTCACTGTGCTCTTTGGTAACCTGGACCTGTCGTGGTCTAGCCTAATGTGCTGGTCTCAAACAACATTCTACAAAGCACTACTTGCTGAAATTAGGAAAAATACTGAAAATAGAAAGCTTACAATACATTGAAGTGCTTCAATCTTGCACATGGCTCTATAAATCACCAGATCAGGATCACCCTAGCTAATGGCTGCTAAACCCAAGAAGCTGGTTGGCCCTGCTGTCAAGAGATGCTGGTCACATCCCCAGGAAGCTCCTTTAAGCCTCCGTGAAAGATCCACCCTGGCTACTGAATTTCTAATGCAACTGTAATAATTCATTACTCTGTATGTTTTTCAGTTCTCATCACAGACAAGGCAAAATGAGTTGGTATTCTTGGTTTCTCTAGACAGGAAAAACAGAAATAAAACATGCCTCACATGCTGCATGAAAATAATAACTAGGGTTACATAGAATTTATCATCAAAATTAATAACAACTAAGAATGAAAGTGACACTATTGATAATTCTGCCAGGAAAACAGGGGTGAGCCAGAGCAAAGAGGGAAGTATGGTTGCCTTATGTATCAAGAAGCCCTAAAAAAGTAACGCATCAACTCACAGGGGGCTGGGGTGGGGGGACCCTGTCTGTTGCTTTATAGCTGAAATCTAGTTTTTAGTCCAATTCCAGAAGCTAGAATTCAGCTATACTATTAAATAGCACCTATCACTGCTTGAGCATGTGTCCTAAAAGAAAATAGTATTAAAAAGGACTCTTCCCCTATCTCTGTAAGATGTGGGCTCCTGATAATACCAAAAAGGAACAGATCATTCTATATGTAAGTGCACTATTTGGGCTCCAAGCTCAGCTATCAGGGAATGTTATGCTCTACATAAAAGAAGAAATGGGCTAAAACAGTCTTCTGCCTCCATTCCCTGCTTGCCCATCATAGGTGAAAGTGGTGGTGGGTTGCCAGGAGTGGGGATGAAAAGGTGAGTAAAGAGATGCACAGAAAGACAGATAAAGAAAGACAAAGACAGACTGAATGGTGACCTTTGAGATTTTAGATCTAACGATATGTAAAATTAGTCATAGAAACTTCCCAGTTATATAAATTAATACAGCCTATTTTTATTTCATCCATGTTTCTACAATTTGCAATAAAATGGGTAATACATTTTCTGTATATCCCTGACATATTAGATGACCTGGTAAGCTGCATCACATATGCCTCAATAAATAATGTTAATTATCACGATGGCATTTTAAAGTCCTTGGCGTTAAGCCTATGAACCTAAATATTTTTAATTTTTCCCATGTAATTAGCCATGAAGAAGTTCTTTATACAAATGCAAATATTTGAATGGAAAGTATTATAAGAAGAAAGCCTGAAAAAATGCCAAATAACACTGAAAAAAGGAACTAAAGGCTTCACTTCAGACAAGAAAATCCTGAAAAGTGTGCAAATAGACTTTCAATCAGTGATTACAGATGACCTCTTAATTATTTATATTTATGGTCAAAATCTTTGTTAGTACTCTCAAGAATAATGTTGCTCACACTTTCCTATTTCTACTGAAGTATTAGTTTCTCTTTGATACCAGAGAAGACATTTCAAATGATTACATGGCTGCCATGAGATAAAAGTAAACTTAAAGATTTCTCTTTGAATATATTTTAAAATTTAGCTTTATTGAAATGGTGTTAAAAATTGTCTTATGACATTTAAAATAGCAAGTTTTTATTTAATGTTAACAGATTTTTTCCTTTAGATTCTTATCACCTAGGCAAAAAACCTTTTGTCAAGCATCCTAAAAGCTATCCTCTCCATTAATCTGGTAAGCCTTGTTTGATGAGAGCTTTAGAACCTATCACATTTGTCCTTCATCCTCAGTTACTAGTAAGCCCCATGTCTGAGTTGCTAAGTTATAGTAACTTCCCCTTAACCTACAACCTCTCTCACAATTTTTCTCCCCCAGGCTTTTACCCTCATGTTCCTGTTTTAACTTTTGTGTGTGTGTGACAGGGTCTCACTCTATCACCCAGGTTGGAATACAGTGGCACAATCTCGGTTCACTGTAGCCTCAACCTCCTGGGCTCAGGTGATCCTCCCACCTCAGCCTCCTGAGTAGCGGGGACTACAAGTGCGTGCCACCATGCCTAGCTAATTTTTTGTATTTTTTGTACAGACAAGATTTCATAATATTGCCCAGGTTGTGTTTTAACCTTTTTGGTTTTATTACCTATAGTTATTATATAATGTGTACCAAAACATTTACTTTAAAAAGTCATATATAAATGTGAAGCAATTTTTTTCAAAGAGACTCCTTTTTGCCTAAACCTAGGACTCAAACAGAATAAAAACTTTATTTTTTTTGAGACAAGGTCTTACTCTGTTGCCCAGGCTAAAGTACAGTGTCATGATTATGGCTCACTGCAGCCTCAACTTGCTGGGGTCAGGTGGTTCTCCCACCTCAGTCTCCCAGGTAGCTGGGAGTATAGGCACGTGTCACCTTGCCCAGCTAATTTTTAATATTTTTTTGTAAAGATGGGGTTTTGCCATGTTGCCCAGGCTGGTCTTGAACTCCAGGACTCAAGTGATCTACCTGTCTCAACCTCCCAAAGTGCTGGGATTACAGGCATAAGCCACCACACCTGGCTTAAAACTAACTTTTTAAAGTATCACATGGAAGATAATAGTATCCTCCAAAATTGCCTACCATCTTTGGCAAGCACCTATATTAAAAATGTCTAAATTAATGAAACCATAATAATTGCTAACAAAAGGCTGCTGAATTAAATCCACATCTAAAATCCTTTTCTACTTAATTTTCTTCTATTTTCTGTATTTTCCAAGTTTTCTGTAATGACAATGCATTGAAGGTACGTGAGCACTTTTATAATTAGAAACACCTGAAGAGGTTTTTAGAAAACAGGCTAAGTGTGATGGCTCACACTGTAATCCCAGCACTTTGGGAGGCCAAGGTGGAAGAATCACTTGAGCCTGTATGTTCAAGACCAGCCTGGGCAATATAGTGAGACCCCATCTTTATTATTTAAAAAAAGAAAAAAAAAAAAACCAAAAACATCTACTTTAACCAAATTCTATTGCTTAAGGATAATATCCTAGAATTTACTTCCAACTAAAAGTTATTGCTTCACTAATTCAAAATACTAAACAATAAATTTCTCAGAAATAGCTGATTTTTAAAAACTTCTGCTTTGTGTCATGGTGACAAGAACAACGAACAAGAAATCAGAAGTCCTGGTTCAGCCATTAATTTGTAAAATGCTCTTGTAAAAAAATCACTTAACTTCTCTGAGCTTTCTCATCTCTAAATGAGGACTTAATATGAGATAATCCTTCAAGTTATTTCTAGTTCTAGACCCTTAAACATTCAAATTAATATTCTGGAGATATACAGACATACACATACACAAAATTTTATATATACATGTATACTATGTATAAATATACCAATATATGCACATATATATATAGAAGTTGGCATATTCACTAGCATTATATATAGTTTACAAATAGATAATTTATAAATATGGCTATATTATTATAAAGCAAAATAAAGAATGATAAAAGTAAAATTCTCATGTAAGTTAAATAGATGTATTTTCCATCAGATCCAAACATTAATCTTAGTTATAAAAGGAATAGAAGGAAATTAAAATTAGCCTCAAAGTATTCACTGGAATGGATAGATGAATGAATGAATGGAAGAACAGATGCACGGATGAGTAAACAGGGGAAGGAAATATATGAAACAGATGGAGAAAAAGTCAAGAATTGGGTCTTCCCGCCTGGCGCGGTGGCTCAAGCCTTTAATCCCAGCACTTTGGGAGGCCGAGGCAGGCGGATCATGAAGTCAGGAGATCGAGACCATCCTGGCTAACACGGCGAAACCCTGTCTCTACTAAAAATATAAAACATGAGCCAGGCGTGGCAGCGTGCGCCTGTAGTCCCAGCTGCTGGGGAGGCTGAGGCGGGAGAATGGGCAGAGACATGGCGTAAACCCGGGAGCGCAGCTTGCAGTGAGCCGAGATCCACGGCACTGCACGTCCAGCCTGGACGACAGAGCGAGACTCCGTCTCAAAAACAAAACACAAAAAAAGACAAAAAAAAAAAAAAAAAAAGAATTGGGGTCCTATCCTTTATGTTCCCCTTTTCCTTAATAAATCCAGGATCAGGAAGGTACCCACTGTAAATCCTTAATATTATATCCCAAGAATTCTCACTGTTTTGCCTTCTAGATAGGTCTGGTAGTCTACATAACGAATACGTATCTTTGCTTTAGTCACAGACTTTTATGTCTTCCCACTTTGAGTTTCGGTGTTCTCTAAGTAATAAAAAATTTTAAAAACAGTTTTCTATGGTCTTTGCGATTTTTTAATCTATCAACAGTGTCTCAAATGAGATAAAATATTGTGAAATCTGTTACCGCATTTGTAACATCATATAAACAAATCGTAAGGCTAATGATTACACGGGAAGAAAAACCTTCCTCTAATCTCCAACTTTCTTGTACCGAGAAACAAAATCAAATCACTTACCTGATATCTGATACCCTTGTTTGTATACTTTTTAACATGATCCCGGAAGGCAGAATTCGGGGAAAGTAAAGGCACTGTATTTTTAAAAACAAAAGGTAAAAAATAACTATCTAAATTTTGAGATATTTACAAACTTTTAAATTAAAAGAGTAATGTGACATTTTGTTATCAAATTATAATAATTTCCTTTCAAATAATATTTTTCCATTTAAAAATAAATAAAATATAAAAAACAATTTTAAGCAACTTCAAATATCTACTAGTTACTTGTAATTTCTGTATAGTTTACTATACTCCCATCCCACCCACAAACAAGGGTAGCAGAGTCAATATGATGCCACTTAGGTACAGACTGCATATTATAGATGAGTAAACAATACCCTGTGGTAACTAAACCCTCCTGAATGGGTAACCAGATAGACCTGAACCTTATCTAATTTTTTAAATAAAATTTGGAAAAATTGCAGGAAAGTAATGTGTATAATAGAAAGAGGCATCTTTGAAGTGAGACAGTTAAATTTGAGTTTGAATCCCAAATATATGCCTTGGTTATTTAGACTCAATGTACCTGAGCTTCAAAATCTGTATTTATCTATAGACTTCTACATTCCTATGTTGCTATCTATAGCTCATATACAAGCCACAAGCTATATTCTGATAGTTTTTTATTATTTATTATCTATTTTGGGGAGATAGGAGTTATTCTACGGATAAATAAAGCTATATAACAGGCTATAATAAACTACCATGTATAAAGAAATGAAAAAAATGTGAAGTTGAAATTCTTGAAATTAAGACCATATCACAGGCACATGTGTACATAAGTGTATGTGTAATATACAATTAACAGTTGCAAATACAGGATGGATTGATTCTGTAGATAACAAATAAAAATAGAAAATTAGTTTTTTAGTTAAAACGTGCTATCTGCATAATGCAAAATTTAAAGTAGTGATCATATTATAAATCATTTGATATTTTATAGTATATAAAGGGCTTTATAGTATACTTTATAGTATGCAAAGTATTACAGTATACAAAAGGCTTTCTTCAAAAAAATGATTTTATTTCATATACATCAAAAGAAAGTTTGCAACAGTGGGGTAGTTAGTATTACCCTCGTTTTAAAAATGAAGAATCAAGCTCAGAAAACATATAAAATATGTGATTTGCCATGTCAAATACTTAGGGGCCAGTACTTTTGATTCCAATTCAAAGCTTTTATATACCTAAAAACCCAGGCTGGAATATTTCAGTTACCTTCAAACTTGTTACTAAGTCTGTGGCTATTTTCTCCGAAGTCTGAATATAAGTAACAGCATAAAAAAAAGTGTGCTCTACTATCTCAAAAGTAAACTCACCCTGATTTCAGTATTTCTTGGCTTCCCCTTATTTTTCGCTTGCCGTTTTAAAAATTATTATGTGTTTTGACAAGGGAAAGAAATATGCCAAAACTCTTAAAGCTTGATCATAAAATCTAATAAAAGATCTAGGCTATCTAGAAGCCAACGGGTTTCGTTTTAGAATTATATATGACATCTAATCATCATGTACTAATAGTTGTGACTTTAAATTAGTAAAATCCTTTATTAGGAATGAAACAGATGTGCTGACTTTTTGCATCAAAGTCAAGTTCTCAGAGAAGAAATACTTTGGACAACTGTCTCACAGTTACTTCAGGAACTCAATTATGCAACATTTATAATGTGTTGTTTATGATATATACACGATTTTAGAAGTGATTGCATGTATTTATATCTTTTAGTAGAATTAAAATATCACTTTTAAACTATTTTATAACATTTTGTTCAGCAATATACATTGACTATTTTAGAATTCAAACCACTAATGATTACTAAGGGAATCAGTTAAAGAGCCAAAATACTCAAGGAACAATCCAGTTTAGGATCACAAAGCAGGACTGGGGTCTCTACAGATGGGAAAAAAATGGGGTAAAAAAGATAGTATTCAGGTTTTAGACCAATCTAACTTGGAGCTCCTTTACTACACAAGGCTACTATAAACCTGTTTTTCTATGTGTTCTAGGACACCAGGACCCCCGAATGATATATAAGGCATAAAAGTAACAGAGTAACAAGACTGCATAATCTTTAACAGAGTCAAACTAGCCTAATGAGCTGGAGTTATAAAAATGTGAGAAAAAACTGATTAAATATAGAATTAAAATTCTTTATACAAGGATTAAACACACTAGAAAAATCTTAATCATCCATGCCACAAAGTATTATGCAGCTGTTAAAATTAGTGAAGTATTACCACATGAAATATGGTAAGATGCCTATAATTGGTTGAATAAAAATGACAGCTGGGTGTAGTAGCTCACGCCTGTAATTCCAGCACTTTGAGAGCCTGAGGAAGGTGGATCATCAGAGTCAGGAGTTCCAGCCTGGCCAACACAGTGAAACCCTGTCTCTACTAAAAATATAAGGCGCACGCATGTAGTCCCCGCTACTCAGGAAGCTGAGGTGGTAGGATCACTTGAACCCGGGAGGTGGAGTTTGCGGTGAGCTGAGATCACATGACTGCACTCCAGCCTCGGTGATAGAGTGAGACTCCCTCTCAATAAATAAATAAATAAATAAATATGTCAACTTGCATAACAATATAATAGTATGATGCTATGGGAGAAAAAAACCTAATTCTGAGGGGTTGTGTGTGCATAGATATATACACAAACACTTTAGTAAGCACTGAAAAGCATTTGAAAGTAGTCATACGAAATGTTAACAATGGTCACCTCTGGGAAGTGGTAACAGGGAAACTTAAAAATACCTGATTAATTTTCTATAATGTTCAAAACTTTAACAGTGAATATTAAAAATAGATTAAAATCTTTGTAAATTCTGAGGATAATTTTAGTATTAAATTATAATTTTTATTAGTCAAAACTAACTAAAAGCATAATATAATTTTAGAAATGTATACATACGTTATAAAATCAATGTTTAAAATTTACATAAGCTGTAGCCTGATTTGTATCTAAAAGTTCCAAATAAAGAAGGCAGTTTATCAAAAATATAATTTGTAGAAAATTATTACTTGTTGAAAAGAGGCCAGATTCTTTCTCAAGGCAGTAGAATACTACTAATTTTTCATACAGTAGAGAGAAATAAGTGTTAATGGACTTCAGATTTATAGCTGCATTTATTTTTTCAGAAGAAATCAGAAGATATAAGGGAATTAGATGAAATAACAAGCATAATTGTTAATTAAAGTTTAAATCTGGTAACTTCCTAGGCATTTTACTGCTGTATGGTATATTGTATAACCTATTTTCTTACTGATGAGTTGAGCTGAATTTGCAAACCCAAGTGTATTGTGAGAATATCATAACTTCCTCTAGGTTAACAAATGCTAGAATGTAATGTTTTAAATTAAGTTGCATTTATTCACCTCACATAGACCAGGCCTAAAACTGTGAAATTTCTATTAGTTTTTTTTTTTTTTTTTTTTTTTTTTTTTTTTGAGACAGAGCCTTGCTCTGGAAATCCCACTACAAATTGCCTGGGAAGGGCAGTAGCAGCACTGGATGGGGCTAAGTACTGTAAGTAATTTCCATTTCACAGTCTAGAATTTGTTTTTAAATGTATAGAGAAAATCATAGAGGCACAGAATGTAGAACTGAAAAGAAACAGATTTGCTAGTTCAAAATTCCTATTCTACTGACTTTGAATTATTAGCCCAGTGTTCCTCATTTGGTATAATATGCATATGTGCCTGGGTGACAGAGTGAGTGAGACTCTGTCTCCAAAAAACCAAAAATTAATTTAGATGCTTTAACAAAAATGCACATAAGCTCATTATGTCCAAACCTTTTTATAGATTACATTTTTTTAAATCTTTAAAAACAACAAAATTTAGTTGTTTAGTTAGTGAAATAAAGGCCACTAGAATCAAACTTCATATTTGCATATGAAAGTTTTAGGAGGAGGAGAAAAATCTTGTTAAGGTAAGTCAATAAATGACTGCAAAAAAATCTGGGGCAAAATTAGGGTCTTTCATAAGTCACTGGAATCACTGTTCAACCAAACGGTATGTAAAGAAAGTGGCTATAAAGTATGCAAGAGGCAAAACAACTGAAAGACAACAAAATATACATAAACAAAAGATGTTAACTAAATTCTCCACATTCAGAGATCTAAGTACTAGATTTCAAACATCCTTAAATTCAGTAGTCCTATAATCCCATAATTATTTTCTTTTCTAAAAACTCTTTGCATTTTATTATTAAATTTTAAATGCTGTTTGTAAAACAAAATTTTTAAAACTAAAAGTACCATCTTCAACCTTAAAAATATAAACTATTAGCCAGATGTGGTGGCTCACTTCTGTAATCCCAGCACTTTGAGAGGCCGAGGTAGGAGGATTGCTTGAGCCCAGGTGTTCTAGACCAGCCTGGGAAAAAAAGTGAGATTCCATCTCTACAAAAAATAGAAATAATTAGCCAGGTGTGATGGCATGTGCCTGAGGTCCTAGCTACTCAGGAGGCTGAGCGGGGAGGATTGCTTGAGCCCAGGAATTCGAGGTTGTAGTAAGCTATGATCGTACTACTGCACTCCAGCCTGGGCAACAGTAAGAACTTGTCTCAAAAAAAAAAAAA
>NW_016814192.1:223237-230443 GCF_001698545.2 Rhinopithecus bieti
AAAAAAAAAAAAAAAAAAAAGCACGACTAACAGAGACAAGCTATCACCATAACCATCATGACAGTTCTAATATTTCTCCCACAGTTCTTTGAGGCAGCAGAAATACAGAGGAAGAGAGTAACAACAGAAAACAAACCACTCTCTTTTTTGTGCCAGCATACCCAGCTCTTACCACAAGGACGTAGGATAAAAAGAGTTTTTGTTATATAAAGAATATACAGGCTGGGCACAGTGGCTCACGCCTATAATCCCAGCACTCTAGGAGGCTGAGGCAGGTGGATTGCTTGAGCTCAGGAGTTTGAGACCAGCCTGGGCAACATGGCAAAACCCCATCTCTACTAAAAATACAAAAAATTAGCTGGCGACAGAGTGAGGTGCTGTCTCAAAATAAATAAATAAATAAAAATAAAATAACCTGCCACTTCTAGTAGCAATGGCTTTAGCTCTAGAGAATGTTCTAATTCAAAGACAAAGGAAAATTATTGCCATTAACTATGACTTACCTCCTTTTTTTTTCTTTAGACCTCTTATCTAATTTATTGAAAGTAATAAATCTTTATCTTCCTAGTTCAAAGTGAGGTGTAGAAGATCACATTTATACACTATAATTATTACGTAATTTAGGCATAATTTTTTACCATATTTTGGCCCTTAATAAGTGAGAATTTCAATTGTATTAAGAAAAAAATGCTTAAAACTACACTTATAATTACTTCCAAGGTGCAAAATAAACAAAGAAATATAGCTTACCTCTTTCAGGGCTTTTAATAATCGTGGTCGTTTTTCTTCAACACTTTCCCTGGATTGCTGCTTAAGCTTCCTCAAAAGAGCTGTAACTAAAGTTTAAATTTTAAAAATAACTAATTTAAATTTCATCATGCAATAAAAACACCACTGGCTTATTACACATATAGATAGATAATACATGTACACATATGCGTACATGCATGTGTGTGTATATGTATGTGTGTGTGTGTGTATCTACAACCACAATACATTTTGAAAGGCCAAAAATCAAAGAGCAATGTTTAAATTACTGAAGGTCTCTTGGAACAGTAAAAGAAGCTGAGACATAGAAGTCAGAGAACATGGGACCTATACAGATAGCATAAGCTAGTAAGTAAGTTTAATAAAACTGGTATGATCCCCAAAGAATAATGAGAAGAGATATTTCAACATCAACCTACACCATATTCACACTAGCTTTTACTAGTTTTTAATTATCAGTAAGGATTTACCTAACTGTGCCAAGATAACCAAACTCATTCAAATGATGCAATATCCTAATAGAACACTGACCTCAAGGAAGATCTCAAAAACAACAGATCTCAAAAATCCCACTGGAAGCCACTTTTCTAAAAATGTATAATTACCTGTAATTGTTACCAGGTGTATCTGTTCTTTTTTCACTGGTGGATATACCTTCACATACTACCAGCACAGTATAAAAAACACAAAACTGAATCTTATTGTATCTGGAAAAAGAACTTCTGAATCTAAGAAAACCTAAAGTCCTCCACAGTATATTTTCAATTACTAAGAGACTGAGATTTAAGCACATTGCTAAAGTTCAAACCCCAGCTTCACCATTTAGTGGTTGTGTGTAAACCTGGACAAGTTACTACCTAATTTCTCTAAACTTCCTTTATTTATTCCTCTCCTTTGTCAAGTAAGAATAGAAGTAAGGGCACAGTGGCCTGCACCTGTAGTCCCAGCTACTCAGGAAGTTAAGGTGAGAGGATCACTTGAGCCCAGGGGTTCGAGACCAGCCTGGGAAACATAGTGAGACCCCATCCCTATTTAAAAAAAAAAAAAAAAAAAAAAAAATTAGCTAGGGCTTGATGGTGTGTACCTGTGGTCCTAGCTACTTGGGAGGCTGAAGCAAGAGGACTGGTTGTGCCCAAGAGTTTGAGGCTGCAGTAAGCTATGACCACTGCACTCCAACCTGGGTGACAGAGCAAGACACTGTGCCTGCAATTAACTAAACACAATTTTTATCTGTTAGAATGAAGGTCTAAAATTCACTGGCAAAAATCATTCAATTAATCCTTAACATTTATCAAAACAAGAAAAAATATTAGACTTGAATGAAATAAACATAGAAAAAATAAGAACACAGAAAAATGTGCATTGGGGAAATATATACATCCATACATGCTAATTTCCTCCTGATTCTAACATATTTTTCATATACATACATATACATATGCGTTCTGAGGGCTTTTTAAAAATCAGTAAATTATTTTTACTATTTCACAGTATGCATTCTTATAAACCACTTGAAGTCCCACGTGGAACGCAGAAGCAGAAGGCGAATAAAAAAAGAAGGTAGTGAAAGCTTGGACCAGATATTTTTTTGGTCCACATAGGCCCAAAATTAGCAAAATCTAGGGAAGGATGTAAAATAGTAGGAGTTCTTATTTTAACTACAGGTCTAACTAAATCCCAATATATTTTAAAAGCCAAAATCAAAGAACAATGTTTAAATTACTGAAGATGTCTCAAAATAATAAAAACTGAGACACAGAAATCAGGAAACATAGGACCTAGTTTCAGTTCTACCATTTATTAGCTCAGTGACCTAAATCAGTAGTTACCAAATACGAACCTACATTTCTGTGCCCAATTGTTTGAGTTTCCAATGATATGCAGAAAATGAGAAAAAATGTGTACTAGAATGAGTTTTTTCTTAATAAATTTTTTAAAGACTATTCTTCCTACTTTTGGTTTCAAATATCTTTTTTAAAAATAAAATGTGGATCACAAAAGACAGTAGTTATCTTTTTTATAAAGTTCTGATAGTCTAAAATGAAAAAGTTAGATTCCCTATATCAAGCACCAGTAAAAAAATTTTTTCTGGTCCGTGAAATCCAAAAAGTCTGAGAATCAATGACTTAGATAACCATTTACAGATTCAAGTTCATATGAATCTAACAAACCTTCCTGTTCGTTATATTTAACTTTAATGTCAAAGTCACATTACCCAAATGTAGTAAAATTCTTTTTAATGGTCATTGTTTTCCACTATAAGCTCAAGTACCTTAATAAATCTTATTCAATCTACCTTGCCTTCAGATTGAAATGGACCTTGGTTGAATGCAGAGAATGAAAAGAATTCAATTCCTAGATAGAAAGCGTCTTTCAATAAAAAGCAGAGGCTATATATTTTTTTATCAGCCTGATTTTATTAACTAAATATAATTGTAACTGACTGAAGGCATTCAATAAATAACAACCAAACATCATTAAAAAGGTAATGGCAACCACTGTATATAAGCATAGCATAATAACGTATGCAAAGAGATTCCCTTTTCTATATAAGACTTCATATTGAAAAACACCAGAAACTCAATCTTCTTATGGATGCACAAACATTCAGAAAGCAATTACACAAAATTACCAGTATCCTTTTTAGGCAGCAGTATTGCAGTATTTGTATTCCCATATTGTAAGAATTTTACTAGTACTGATTAATAATGAAGATAAAATTAGCTTTAGAGGATTTAGGTGATAAGAGAATTCATACAAAGACTCAAATGCAAAAGTCCATAAACCGCAAATAATTTCACTTTCTCATTTCTCCTTCTCCGACTGAAGTTTACAGTTTGACGTAAAACTTTTGGAACTATGCCCTACTGCTCCGAGTATTACTTAAATCTGCATCTTTTCCACTCCTCTTCCTTCTAAGCTCCAATCTATTTCCTGCTTCTCACTTGGATAATTCTACCTGATGTGCTACAGTTGATTCAAACCCAACAAATCTAACACAAATTAAAGATCATACTGCTCTTGCTCCTATAGTCTACATATCAATTAATTAATGAAATCACCATCAATCCATAATAGAGACCTTAGAGTTACTCTGAATCATTCTATCATTACCTATATCCAAGAGATAATCCATTCTGTTATAATCTTTTTTTTTTTTTTTTTTTTTTTTGAGACGGAGGTCCGCTTGCTGTCACTAGGCCCTGAACGCAGTGGCACGATCTCGCTCACTGCAACTTGCCTCTCAGAGTTCGAGCTATTCCCCTGCCCAGCCTCAGAGTACTGGGACTACAGCGCACATGCACGCGACCAGCTAATTTTGTATTTTTAGTAGAGACGGTGCACCATGTTGGCCAGGATGGTCTAGATCGTCTTGACTCGATCCGCCGCCTCAGCCTCCAAAGTGTCTGGATACAAGCATCGAGCCACCATGTCCCAGCTAAATCTTTCTTTTAATTACTTTCTAATCTATCCCTTGTCTTCTCTATGTCTTTAAGTCAAGTTACTCATTGTTCAAAAAATGTTTTTTTCTAAATATCTCTTGCTCCTGACTCCACTGTATTAATTGAGAAAGTCTTTTCATATCAATAATATCAATCCTGCTTTTGAGTCTTCTGGCTTTGCAAGACCAGAATTGAATTAAAATCTTGTAATAGCACATAAAGCTGGTATCAATGTGTCCCTTATCATATACAACTTCATTTCCAACATTGGTCCTTGCCCCTTCATCCATTCTTTGCATGTATCATTAAGAACCAAATACAGGGGCATGTGGCTCACACTGTAATCTCAGCTACTTGGAAGGCGAGCCAGGTGGTTGCCTGAGTCAGGAGTTCGAGACCAGCTGACCACATAGTGAAACCCCGTCTCATAAAATACAAAAAAAAATAGCTGGGCGTAGGCTGCCAAGTACCTGTAATGCCCTAGCTACTCAGGAGGTCGGGCAGGAGAAATCACGCTGACCTGAGAGGAGGAGGGCTGCAGAGAGCCAGATTGCACCATTGCACTCAGCCTGAGCTAACAAGAGGGAAACTCATCTCAAAAAAAAAAAAAAACAAAGAAGAAGCCAAATACATACTGTTCCCTAGCATATGCCTTGTTTTTTACATTTCCACGCTTTATACACATTTCACTCTGGCAGAGTAGAATGTCTTCACCCACCTTTTTAGCTCCTAAAATCCTTTGAGACAGCTTTAAGAACCAAACACCTTGCTAAAAACCCGAATAACTTTTCCACTCATCAGTTCCCCCCAGGACTTTGTAAATACTTCAGAATGCCACAGAATATTCACTGGTCTCTCTCCCTAAAGTAGGATGATTTCCTCAACATCACAGTTAATGGCACATCCTGACTATGTTTCTGACACATCCAGTAGGTATTTAGAACACAAATAGACAACTCCTGGCCTCATACACTCTGACTAAAGGGAATGGGCAGAGTTCTGACACAGTATATGAGCAGAGAAAACTTCCTTGTACTTGAGCTGAGATCTGAAGAATCTTAAGGAGCTATGACAAAAAGAGGGGGATATATAAGTATGAGGACTATAAGAAACCAAAAAGCCAGCCCAGCTGACACATAGAAAGCCAGATGGAAAGAACAAGATGAGGAAGGAGACAAAGAAGTGGTACTATCATACTGAACCTCATAAACAAAATTAGCAATTTTGGTCTTTGTCCTCAGAACAGGAGGTTTTAAAGAATTTTATGTAGAGAATAATATGACCAGAAGATGAAACTAAAATATAACAAAATATTAACAGTGGTTGTCTTTTTTTTTTTTTTTCTTGAGACAGGGTCTCACTTTGTCCCGGGCTCCAGGCTGGAGTACAGTGGCACAATGTCGACTCACCACAGCCTCAGCCTCCCAGGCTCAAGTGGATCCTCCCATCTCAGCTCCCAAGAGGCTGGGACCACACGCGCACACCAACATGCCTGGCTAATTTTTGTATTTTTTTGTAGAGACAGGTTTTTGCCATGTTGCTTAGGCTGGTCTTGAACTCCTGGGCTCAAGCGACCCACCTGTCTCAGCCTCCCAAAGTGCTGGGATTATAGGCATGCCCCACTGCACCTGACCCAACAGTGGTTATCTATGAGTGATATTATTTTCTTTTTTTCCCCCTATAATTCCTAATTTTCTACAATGAATGTCATCATTTTCTTATAAGAAAAAACATTATAAAGTTTTGAAAACTCAGGAGAGTTATGATAAGTAAAAGTCCTACTATAATTCTTCACTTTTTTCTTTTTTTTTTTAGACAGAGTCTCACTCTGTCACCCAGGTTGGAGTGCAGTGGCGTGATCTCAGCTCACTGCTACCTCCGCCTTCCAGGTTTAAGCAATTCTCCTACCTCAGGCTCCCACGTAGCTGGGACTATAAGCACACATTACCACACCAGCTAATTTTGTACTTTTTGCAGTGTTGGGATCCCCCTATGTTTCCCAGGCTCAAGCAATCTGTCTGCTTTGGCCTCCCAAAGTGCTGGGATTACTGGCATCTAATATAATACTTTTAAGAAAAATTTTGATTCTTGATACACAGTCTCGAATTTTCTTTGCAGTTTTTATTCATCTCTTCATTAATTCATTAAACAAATATTGTACCAGAGATAAAGGGGTGAATAAGACAACATATGCATGACTTGAAGTCTCACAAAGCTTATATTATCAAGATATACAGAGTAGGGAACACACACTGAAAAATTAATAAGACGTATGCAACATATTGCAAAGGAAAAGACTAAACCACTTTGAAAATGTAAAAGAAGAAGAACTTAAGCTACTCTAAAAGTTGAGGAAAGCCTTCTCTCAAAAAGAAATATAAAATTGAAGGCTAAATGAAGACTTCCAGTTCAACGTAAGACTGTAAACCAATACGAATTGCTGTCTCTCACACCACATTAACCTTTGATGCGCCACAAAAATAAGACAAAGGCCGATAGAATTCCCAAAGCTACCATAACATAAGTATACCATGACATAAATCTGCACACAAACTGTGAGCAACTTCTGGAGAGACAAAACACAACTAGATCCCAGAGTGCATAAAGAAACCAGAGCTGTCTAGATCAGAGAAAGCTAGGGACCATGGGTGAGGGATAAATTGTGGGGGAAAAAAAGGCTTTTTACTTGTATCCTATCTGTATCTCACACTGGTCTGGGCTGATCACTGTTTACCAGGTAACCACTGTAAGGCACAAAAGCAATATAATCTTGAAATTTTATTATTAATTAGTGAAATGATTCTAAACAGTTTCTGACAAGTAGTTTGCATTGTCTGTTTTGTGGCACAAGAATGTTAGCAAAATTATCAGAAATCAGAAAAAATGGACAAATAGGTGACAAAGTTTTTGCCAATAATTAATAATATTAGATTATCTCTGATTTTTCAAAAAACATAATTTTCTGAGCCCAGAAAATGTTATTTTTTTTTTTTTT
>NW_016814192.1:231575-243310 GCF_001698545.2 Rhinopithecus bieti
GGCCACTTTTTTTTTTTTTTTGAGACAGAGTCTTGCTCTTGTCGCCTGGGCTGGAGTGCAATGGCGCGATCTCCGCTCACTGCAACCTCCACCTCCTGGGCTCAAGCAATTCTCCTGCCTCAGCCTCCTGAGTAGCTGAGATTACAGGCGCCCACCACCACGCCCAGTTATTTTTTTGTATTTTTAGTGGAGACAGGGTTTCACCATGTTGGCCAGGCTGGTGGTGAACTCCTGACCTCAGGAGGCCTTGGCCTCCCAAAAGTGCTGGGATTACAGGCGTGAGCCACCACGCCCAGCCTGGCAAATCTTAAGTGCCCAGAAGAGCCCAAAACATAGCATCAAAATAAGACTGAATCTATGTAACATCCTAGGAGAGTTCCACATTGTGCATTTCTTTAATAAAGCTCCCAATGTTTTTTATTTCTTTCCACAAAGTTAGATTTAATTGATCATTTTCAGCCTAAAACTATAAAGATAATATTATCAGCAAGATAATATTCCCATTCATCCAGATTAACTTTTGTAAAATTTTCCACTACTGAGATATACTTGACAAAAATAAGATCTGTATGTGAAGTTGAAAAAAATTATGGGTAGAAGGAGGGAGAGTGGAATAACTGAACATTCAGCATATTATCAAAAAGAATAGGACATGTTTTGGAAATACTCTTTTAATGACTAAAACAAAATAGAGACAGTCTTATTCCTTGCTTCCAGCAAAATCTATACCTACCAACTAAAGCAGGTAACTATTGTAACACTATTTTTAGTTCCAATAATGGCCTAAATAATTAAGCAGTTGCCAAAAAGGACAGTCAGGTTATTAATTTTTTTAAGTCCTGCATTATGGATGAATAAAAAAAAAATCAGAGAACATCAGTAAGGTAGGTAGAATGCTGCAAAAGACAAAAATTCATGATTTTAAACGTGATTCCTCAATTCTTTCTGTGTACCACTCAATGTTCAAGTTCCTAAGTCATAAATAATTCGTATGTAAGTTTATATATAATTGCAAATGTTCATATCATGGCAAGTTAAATTGAATGAAGAATATTTCAAATGCATGACTTCATATTTTTAGAAGATACATCAACAACAGTAATTCATATTACTTACTCATCTGTCTATCTCCATAGCTGATGGCTTCCGCCAGAGGGCTCCATCCCTGAGCATTTTTCACCTTGACTGGAGCATTGTGAGCCAAAAGTAAATGGGCACATTCTGCAAAATAAAGTAGTAATAATATCAAACATCATGCAATTTTTAGAATCTCTAAATATAAATATATAAAAGCTTAATATAACAAATTAACATAAATAGATGAAATAAACACTGTAACATGTAGAATTATGTAATGTGAAAAATTCCTGTGTATCTAACTAAACCAGGTAATTTCAGATCCCTAGATTTAAAAAGTATCCATTCTACTACCTAAAAGTAAATTGGATCTCTCTGCAAAGAAGGTATCATGTTCCCTAATAATTGTTCCCGAGTATTTTTTTCATGTTTTCATACTCTAAAAGATAACCCAAGAACTTCAAGATAGATTTACATGCAAATATCTATCAGCTAGTAAAACCCAAAAGAGGATTTTTATGTCCATAATGTCAAATAGAAAGTTCATTTTTTATTTCAGAAACAAAAGTGCTTTCAAAAGAATCAGTAATGTTTCCTATAAACACTTATTTTCAAATTTTATAATTCTTATTGTTTGGAAAATGTTCAAAAAAGGGGCAAAACTTGGCTTATGATACAATGACAAATCTAGATAGTTTTTCAAATAATCAAAAGAAGTCTAAGGTATAGACCTTTCTATAGGTTGAGAAAACTTTTTCTTTAATTAAAATAAAAGTTGGCTGGGCGCAGCAGCTCATGCCTGTAATGCCAGCACTTTGGGAGGCCGATGCAGGCAGATCACGAGGTCAGGATATCGAGACCATCCTGGCTAACATGGTGAAACCCAGTCTCTACTAAAAATACAAAAAATTAGCCAGGCATGGTGGTATGCGCCCATAGTACTGGCAAATTGGGAGGCTGAGGCAGGAGAATCGCTTGAACCCGGGAGACAGAAGTTGCAGTGAGCCGAGATTGCGTCACTATATTCCACCCTGGGTAACACAGCAAGACTCCATCTTAAAATAAAATAAAAAGTTTATTTAACAGGAAAAAAGTTAAAACTGAGGCCCACGCCATGTGCGGTAGCTCATGCCTGTAATCCCAAAACTTTGGGAGGCCGAAGTGGGCCGATCACCTGAGGTTGGGAGTTCCAGACTAGCCTGACCAACATGGAGAAATACCATCTCTACTAAAAATACAAAATTATCCGAGCATGGTGGTGCATGCCTGTAATCCCAGTTACTCCGGAAGCTGAGGCAGGAGAATCGCTTGAACCCGGGAGGCAGAGGTTGCAGTGAGCCGAGATTGCCATTGCACTCCAGCCTGGGCAACAAGAGCCAAACTCTTTCTCAAAAAAAAAAAAAAAAAAAGACAGCCATCCATCCATTCATTCAATCAATAATTCAGCAAATATTTACCAAATGTCCATTATATGCAATTTCTAAATACCAGGTACTAGATAAGGTATTGCTATCGAAGAGGGCAATTCCTATGTTGGCATATAACATGTAAATTAATAACTAGAAAAGAAAAATAATGCAAGATAATGATAAGTGCTTTAAAAGAAGTAAGAGTGTCAAGACAGTGTAATGTGGGTTGGCTAAGGTGGAGAACAAATGGCACTACTTTAGCACTATTCCTAGTGATAGAAGAAATAAATACACTAGCAGGGAACTTTATTACAATAAGGTAAAATAAATACAGAAATTTCATAGCAGTGTTTCAATCTGGTAACAGTATATAAGAATATAGGTATTCTTATATACCTACATATATAAATAGGTATATAAGAAAATAAACGAATGTTTATTTTAGTGTTGTTTGTATGGCAATTATATTGGAAACAAAGTGAATGTCCACAGTAGGGCAATAATAGGCATGTTGCATCTACATTACAGTAATAATATACAGTCATTTTTTAAGACTAGAGTCATATTAAAAGTACAGAGAAGCTAGCTTGAATGGTTAGCCAAATTTGGGAAATTTAGCATCAAAAAGAATAATGGCTAACTAGTTATAACACATTGAAAAAAAAAATGGTAAGCCCATAACAACATCAAGAAATAAAAGGGAGGGCAGTAAGTTCTTACTTACAGAATAATCATTTATTCTACCTAATAAATGTAGAATAAATGATAAAATTAGAAAATTTAACATAATACCCATGTAATTTACATAAAACCCCATGTAACTGGTTTAGGCAAAGGTCTTTATTGAACGCTAAAGCCAGTAGGTAAAAAGCTTTATGCTGGAAACAGGATATTCACATGGAACCAAAGTATTGTCCCAAGAATATTTACTAATAATAAACAGAAAAATGTTCCTTTACAATGGATATATTTGAAGATCATCACTTAAACTATCTAACTTAGTGGCAATTAACAATGAAATAATCTGGTATTGTGTGTTTCCAGTGTGATATATGTAAAGTTCCTAATTTCACCTATGAAATATTCTATCCAGAAATGTTTAACCTGAATCTAATAAAGCCTCTATAGCTAATTTTCAATTCACAGAAAAAACAAAGGATAAAGAACAGGTTAAGAAACATGGAGAGAAAATGATCAGGCAAATCTGAGAGAAAGGACGTTCTACAAGTTAACTGGTCAAGTCTTTTCAAAAAGTTGGGCACAAAGGTGGGGAAAAGGTGAACAAACTGCTCTAGATTATGAGACATAACAACCAAATGCAATGAGTGACCCTCAACAGGGTCATGTTTCAATATAAAAAAAAACCTATAAATGACATTCTGGGAACAATTGGAGAAATCTCAATATGCATTGGGTATGACACGATATTTTAACGGTATCATTAATTTTCCTTGGTGTGATAATGATAATGTGGTTATGAAGGAGAATGTCTGTATTCTTAGAGGTGCATGCTGAAGTATTTGGGAGTAAAATGCATATCTACATTTAGGTTTCAAATGGTAAAACAAAAACAATATATACAGGCCAGGCGCACTGGCTCACACCTGTAATCCCAACACTTTGGGAGGCTGAGGGGGGCAGATCATCTGAGGTCAGGAGTTCGAGACCAATCTGGCCAACATGGTGAAACCTGTCTCTACTAAAATACAAAAAAATTAGCTAGGCATGTTGGCATTGGCCTGTAATCCCAGCTACTACGGAGGCTGAGGCAGGAGAACTGCTTGAACCCAGAAGGCAGAGGTTGCAGGGAGCCGAGACCGTGCCACTGAGTGAGACTCTGGCTCAAAAACACAAACAAACAAAACAAACAAATAACAACAACAACAAAAATTTATATATATAAAACATACAAAGATAAATTAAAATATGAAACAATGTTAATTATTGAGTCTATGCGGAAAGTATTTGAGTGTTTGTTGTGATCATCTTTCAATTTTGGGGGTATATTTAAAATTTTTTATAATAAAATATTGAGAAGGATAAAGGAATTAAATAAATCAAAAAAAGGAATCAATTAGAGCCATCCCAACAGGGTTAAAGGAATTTTCACGGTGTACTGCTAAGTGATACAATTCATCTGCTCAGCACAAAAGTATATAATGATTGCATTGTTTAAAAAGCAATGAGTAAGACTAGGTGCGGTGACTCACACCGATAATCCCAGCACTTTGGGAGGTCAAGGTGGGCAGATCACCTGAGGTCGGGAGTTCAAGACCAGCCTGGCCAACATGGTGAAATCCCATCTCAACTAAAAATACACAAAGTAACCAGGTATGGTGGCACACGCCTGTAATCGCAGCTACTCAGAGGCAGAGGCAGGAGAATCGCTTGAACCCTGGAGGCAGAGGTCTCAGTGAGCCAAGATAGAGCCATTGCACTCCAGCCTGGGCAACAGAGCAAGACTCTGACTCAATAAATAAATTAATTAATTAATTAATTAAATAAAAAGAATGAGTAAAAAACTACACACATGAATGTGTATGTTCAGACACATGCACAAATATTTCTATATAATAATAAGCATACAGAAATGTATATAAGAATATCTAGCAAGTTTTAACATGCGTTACCATGTTTATTGGAAAGGGGATTAACAACAAGAGGGAATGACGGCCAAGATAAAAAGAAAATTTTTTTTTAAAAAGAATGAAAACAAACGGACCCATCTCCCAAAAAAGCACTGGGTTTTGTAAATATGTTTGTATGTATACATGTATAGGGGAATGTAAACATGTAGGATATCTACAAATTTCTATAGCTATTTCATGGTAGACTTTTGAAAGAAAAGAAAAATATGGCAAAGTACTATCTGTAGGGATTCTACTTCCATGAAGACAAAGTCTGTGTTGTAAGTAAAGCATATGATATGAAAGGATATCCATGAGGCAGTAAATGTTAACTACATCAGGAAAAAAAGTAGAGAGATGATGCTTTTTTAAATCTATGTATTGTATGATTTCAACTGTTTCAACATGCATGTGTTAGTAACCAAAAAAAGTCATTAAAGAAAAAAATGGGCCAGGAGCGGCGGCTCACACCTGTACTCCCAGCACTTTGGGAGGCTGAGGAGGGTGGATCACAAGTTCGAGACCAGCCTGGCCAACATAGTGAAACCCCGTCTCTACTAAAAATACAAAAATTAGCTGGGCGTGGTGGCGCATGCCTGTAGTCCCAGCTACTCAGGAGGCTGAGGCAGGAGAACCACTTGAACTCAGGAGGCAGAGGTTGTGGTAAGCCAAGATTGCATCACTGCACACCAGCCTGGGCAACAAAGCGAGACTCTGTCTCAAAAAAAGAAAAAAAAAAAGAAAGAAAAAAAGATAATATAAAAATATTAAAAAGCAAGTTGCACAACAATATCTAAAGCAATACCTTAGAATTCATATAAGATTTACATATTATCCTAGACATGTCAACAATGTTTCTGATATGCCACAGACCCAGCGGAACAGATAGATGCCCTTCACTCACTAATCACAACTCAGCTGAAGTAGAGATTAGCAACTAACAAAAAATCAGATACTCATAGATATGCTAATAACCTATGACATAGTCTTATAATTTAAAAAAAAAAAAAAGAACTGGTGGCCAGGTGCAGTGGCTCACACCTGTAATCCCAGGACTTCAGGAGGCTGAGGTGGGTAGATCAGGAGGTCAGGAGTTTGAGACCAGCCTGACCAACACGGTGAAACCCCAGCTCTACTAAACATACAAAAATTAGCCAGGGGTGGTGGCACACACCTGCAATCCCAGCTACTCAGGAGGCGGAAGCAGGAGAATCGTTTGAAACCAGGGGGCAGAGGTTGCAGTGAGCCGATATCGCACCACCGCACTCCAGCCTGGGTGACAGGACAAGATTCCGTCTCAAAAAAAAAAAATTAGATCAATCAAATGTCTTCTCTCAGTAATGTTAACAATGCATAATAAGAAAAGAAGGTAGTTAACAATTAGGCACTAAGGCTTAAAGAATGCATAAATGTGCCAGGAAGAAGTCAAGACGAGGATTGTGGAAAACGCAAATTATGAGTAATAGAAATCACACATTTAGACCAGGAACAGAGGCGCATGCCTATAATCCCAGCACTTTGGGAGGTCAAGGTGGGCGGATCATGAGGTAAGGGGTTTGATACTTGTCTGGCCAACATGGCAAAACCCTGTCTGCACTAAAAATAAAAAAACTTAGCCGCACGTGGTGGCATGCACCTGTAATCCCAACCACTCAGGAGGCTGATGTAGGAGAACTACTTGAACCCGAGAGGTGGAGGTTGCAGTGAGCAGAGATCATGCCACTGAACTCCAGGCTGGGTGACAGAGTGAGACTCCATCTCAAAAAACAAATAAACCAAAAAAAAAAAAAAAAAAAGAAATCACACATTAATAAGTAAGAACTATAAAAGTGATCAAATACACAGAGAATCAATGAGAAAAATAGGACAGTTAGCTGGGCGCGATGGCTCACGCCTGTAATCCCAGCACTTTGGGAGGCCAAGGTGGGCGGATCACGAGGTCAGGAGATCAAGACCATCCTGGCCAGCACGGTGAAACCCCATCTCTACTAAAAAAAAAAATACAAAGAATTAGCCAGGCGTGGTGGCGGGCACCTGTAGAGCCAGCTACTTGGGAGGCTAAGGCAGGAGAATGGCATGAACCCAGGAGGCAGAGCTTGCAGTGAGCCGAGATCACACCACTGCACTCCAGCCTGGACAACACAGCAAGACTCTGTTTCAAAAAAAAAAAAAAGAGAGAGAGAAAAATAGGACAGTTGGAAACAATAGAATATCTAGAGTTATTAAAGTGAGAAACCTTATTAATTCTAAAGTTACTTTAGGAAAAAAATTAAAAATTGCAGATCCAAAAAAGACTGAAAATGAATTAAAATTGCAGCAACTGGTTTGAAAACCTTTCTCTGATGTTTTCAACCAAAAGGTTAAGAATTAAAGATTACTTTTTCTACATCATCTCGTAAAACTTCCTGAAACCTTCCTTAATTAAGTATAATATTCTTCTTCATTTCCATCCAAATCCACAGTTCAATAACTTCCCATGTGACATCACTAATATTAGTCAATGGACTCAGAAATTCAGAAAAAAATCAGTTTCTGTGGTGAAAAATTAACGTTATTCAGTAGGTTAGGATGCGTGAGAGGAGGAAAGCATGTAGAAGTATAAAAGATTCTCTTTACCTCAATCAAAATATTATTTGAAGGCCCTGGGAAATTTTGTTGTGTTTATAGACAAGTACACAAACAGAACATGCCCTTCAACAATGAAATCACTAAAGGTACAGTGTATCTTAAAAGAAGATAAAAGAGAATAGACTATCTAGGCTGAACAATGATATAATGTAAAAGCAATGTATAGAACACTAAGTAGGCCAGGCATGGTGATTCGCACCTGTAATCTCCACTTTGGGAGGCCAAGGTGGGTAAATCACCTGAGGTCAGAAGTTCGAGACCAGCCTGGCCAACATGGAGAAACCCTGTCTTTACTAACAATACAAAAATTAGCTGGGCATAGAAACACACGCCTGTAATCCCAGCTACTACTAAATGAAATCACTAAAGGTACAGTGTATCTTAAAACAAGATAAAAGGGAATAGACTATCTAGGCTGAACAATGATATAATGTAAAAGCAATGTATAGAACACTAAGTAGGCCAGGTGGGGTGGCTCTGTAATCTCAGCACTTTGGGAGGCCGAGGTGGGTAAATCACCTGAGGTCAGGAGTTCGAGACCAGCCTGGTCAACATGGTGAAACCCCATCTCTACTAACAATACAAAAATAGCCTGGCATGGTAATGCACGCCTGTAATCCCAGCTACTACTAGGGAGGCTGAGGTGGGAGAATGGCTTGAACTCAGCAGAGGTTGCAATGAGCCGAGATCATCCCACTGCAGTCCAGCCGAGGCAACAGAGTTAGACTCCAACCCCCCCCCCAAAAAACAAAAAAGAAACACTAAGTATAAAGTAGATGTTTTATTTTCTGCTACATATTCCAATCTCACTCTTGTGCAACCAAATATAAAAAATATAAATAGAATTTCAAGTTTGTTTGAGTTATTTTAAAAAGAGAATTATACAAACACATACATAAAGATCATAAGAAAAAAAGCAAAAAAAAAGGTGCATAACTGGAAAAATGCTAATGGATCAGTATGTAATCGGTTATGTCTACTCTATTTGAAAAGGATTCAGAAACAACAAATACCAACATTATTTGCAGATCCTGACTCATCTAACCAAGTGTTTCCCAAAATACATCCCACAGAACTCTAGTCTGTCAAGATACTTGTGAAAAAGAGCAAACATCAAATAACTGTGGGGAACTCTGACCACTATGGCCAACACATGCCCCAACTTGAAACATTACAATGCATATTAGCATATCAGATTTCTAACAAGTTCCACAACAAAGAAAACTTTTTAACTTTTATTTACCTAATATTTTTCAAATTGATTTGCTCTGGAAACTCTATTTTCTTCTAAATACCTTTCAATACCCCATGAAACTAATGTAGTTTTTCTCCTGTACTTCAATGGATGCAAATAAACTAATGTTTTATAAAATATATTTTAATTTGTTGTTGTTGTTGAAACGGAGTCTCGCTCTGTCGTCCAGGCTGCAGTGCTGTGGTATGATCTCGGCTCACTGCAACCTCCACCTCCCGGGTTCAAGTGATTCTCCTTTCTCAACCTCCCAAGTAACTGGGATTACAGGCATGTGCCACCATGCCCAGCTAATTTTTGTATTTTTAGTAGAGATGGGGTTTTGCCACGGTGCCCAGGTTGTCTCAAACTCCTGACCTCAAGTGATCTGCCCGCCTCGGCCTCCCAAAGTGCTAGGATTACAGATGTGAGCACCACGCCAGGCTGAAATACATTTTAAAACAGGCTGATATAAACATATGATGAAGCATAATAGTACATCTATCTAAAATTAGAATACCCTCTGTCAGAATATATTTGAGTGGAAAAATAAAATAAAATTAGAACCCTAAACCAGAGATGGCAGATAGGCTTCATTTCACATTCAAATCCTGGTAAATCCATATTAACTACTGAAGCGCTAAATTAGGAAGGATTCCAGAATAGCAATCAGATTTGGCAAGCTGCATCTTGGCCAACTTTGATAATACACCATATCCTTTCTGAATGGTTCTTAGTGGAAAAGAGGGCAAAGCAATACACCATTAAAACAGATTTTAGAGCCGGGCACTCCCAAGTTGAAACTGAAACTTGGCTACTTGACTCTAGGCAAGTTTTGGGGCTGTTTTTCTTCCATAAAATGGAGATAATAATAGTACTTCACTCACATGGTTGTTGTAAGAGTTAAATTAGTAAATACGTGTAAAGTACTAGGAAAAGCATCTGGTATATTGTAAATAATAAATTATAGTTATTTTCTAAAGTTTCAATCCAATGTTCTTTGGGAAAAAAAAAGCGTAAGTTTTTATTGATCAAATTCAGCTGACTATATCTGACATATTTTCACCAAGGTTGCTAGAGATGTCAATCATGGCCTGCCCTATGCACATTTCTGCTAAAGTAAACATACTTCCTCTGTATTCCTGATTCCGTCTCCTACCCCCAAATCTCACCCAAGTCAGTCTAGCTAACACTAATTTCACAGAAGCAAATACCTATCTTAAAGACAGATAATTAATAAATCCGCCATCACCCATCACTGTGGCTTGGCTTGAGATAAACTAGACCAATCAAACTTTTTGCTCAGAAATTTGGGAATCTAAGAAACCTGTCTAGTTAGCAGTGAACACTGAAACCAGAAAGTCACTAAAACTTAGGATCCTAAAAGAATTTTTTTGGTCTGTTCAATTTCAGTAAACAGAAAAAGTCAATCATGAAAAAGGAGAATACTGCAGATATACAGAACAGCAGACACACCATAAGAGATTGAAAGATGATAAGGAAATAGATAGGAGAATGACTGATTCCTCCAAACATCCTGGTTCCCACTCTTCCTGAGACCTGGCTGGTCCCTACTTCTTGAGTTTCTCTAATATGTAGCCTTTTAATGAATACCTCTTTACTTAGAAGTTACTCTAGTTAATCTTCCTTGTTAAAAAAAAAAAAAAGAAGAAGAAGAAGAAGAAAAAAAAAGCCATAACCATAACATTGAAGATACAGATTTGAATCACCAATTTCATAGAATTAAAATAAAAATTAAGGTCAGGCACAGTGACTCACATCCGTAATCCCAGTGCTCTGGGAGGCCCAGAAGGGAAGATTGCTTGAGGCCAGGAGTTTGAGAATGGCCTGGGCAACATAGCAAGACCTCATTTATAAAAATAAATTTAAAAGTTAGTTAGGTATGGTGGCATGTGCCTCTCTAGTCCTTGCTACTTGGGAGGTTGGAGACGAGAGGATCACTTGAGCACAGGAGTTTGAAGTTGCAGTGAGCTAGGATCGCACCGCTACACCCCAGTCTGGGCAACAGAGCAAGACCCTGTCTCTAAAATAAAAATTATACTACCCTGCAGATCATATGCTTCATTTAAACATTTGGACTTAAAAATCAAACTAGCAAAAGAACTTTGTTTTTCAACAAAACAAGTTCAAGCCAGGGCAACAGAGGGAGAACCTGTCTCTACATAAAATGAAAAAATTAGCCAGACATGGTGGCATGTGCCTATAGTCCCAGCCACCCTGAAGGCTGAGGCAAGAGGATCACTTGAGTTCAGGAGTTCAAGACTACAGTGACCCATGACTGCATCATTGCACTCCAGCCTGGGGAACAGAGCGAGACCATGTTTCAAAAATAAAATAAAGGCCAGGCGCAGTGGCTCATGCCTGTAATCCCAGCACTTTGAGAGGCCAAGGCGGGCGGATCACCTGAGGTCGGGAGTTCAAGACCAGCCTGACCAACATGGAAAAATCCCACCTCTACTAAAAATACAAAATTAGCCAGGCGTTGAGGCACATGCCTATAACCGCAGCTACTCTGGAGGCTGAGGCAGGAGAATCACTTGAACCCGGGAGGCAGAGATTGTGGTGAGCCGAGATTGCACCATTGCACTCCAGCCTAGGCAATAAGAGTGAAACTCTGTCTCAAAATAAATAAATAAATAAATAAAATAAAATAAAATAAAATAAAATAAAATAAAAACAAGTTCTGCGCGGTCGCTCATGCCTGTAATCCCAGCACTTTGGGAGGTTGAGATGGGCAGATCA
>NW_016814192.1:243544-246745 GCF_001698545.2 Rhinopithecus bieti
ATAAATAAAATAAAATAAAATAAAATAAAATAAAATAAAAACAAGTTCTAGCAATATCCCTAGGTCAGTAGACATTCAGATCAAATGTTTACATTGACAGATACATTATACCATATAACAACAACAGATGTTCATAATGATACTTCCAGATCATTGAAAAAAAAATCTTAACAGAAGTTCATTAGCCTATTTAAAAATATACAATCATATGTCTTTAAAAAATTTTATCGGCTGGGCGCGGTGGCTCACACCTGTAATCCCAGCACTCTGGGAGGCCGAGGCAGGCAGATCATGAGGTCAGGAGATCAAGACCAGCCTGGACAACATGGGGAAACCCCGTCTCTACTAAAAACACAAAAAATTAACCAGGCGTGGTGGCACGTGCCTGTAGTCCCAGTTACACAGGAGGCTGAGGCAGAAGAATTGCTTAAACTCGGGAGGCAGAGCTTACAGTGAGCCAAGATTGCACCACTGCACTCCAGGATGGGCAACAGAGCGAGACTCTGTCTCAAAAAAAAAAAAAAAAAAAAATTCTATCAAACACATTTAAAATATAAAAATCTAGTACTCAAAGGATTGCTATTCAGCTATCTAAAATCCACTTTCCAGAATAACTGGGGATCCAAATAACTGAAGTTTTACTGCATTTAGGAATAACCTACAAAAGTAGGTATCTTTTAAATCACCTGCCTATAAGGTTTTTTTAATCAAAGAATGAATACTTTAACAAATACTTAATAAACAAGTATTAAGTTTTGCATTATCTACCATACAAAAGGCTCAGCTTATGACTTTAGAGATATAAAATATTATGTATTAAAATCATATAAAACTCTAATATGAAAAGTATAATAATTAATGAATCTTAATATTTGGAAATAAATCTTCTAAAATTATAAATTCCTTCCTAATAAAACAACCAAGTAAGGGGAAAAAAATATAGTTTCAAAAGACATAAAAGTTAGTACAGGATTTCCACCAACACTTTTTAAAAAGGGCTATGGAAAACAAGAAAATATTTACTAATTTCAATATACTAAATTCCAAGTTCAATTAACAAATCAAATAAGTGAGTTTTAAAACTGAAAAGACAAAACTGATCTTAAAAGTTTAAACAGACTATACCTAAATGAAGTTAAACATAAAAAAGAAAAGATTTACTAACCTTTATTTCCTAACATCACAGCAAGGTGTAAAGGAGTATTTCCTAAAAAATAAAATAAAATAAATAAATTAGAAGGTGTCAAAACATAAGAACATTTACTTACAAGTGGTTTCAGTTTCTCCAGAAATTTCACTGGCAGATTTTAAGCAAAAATACTGTGACTGCAAAATAATATTGCTTATATAGTAAATTTAAAGTCAGAAGATACCATGATTTCTGAGTACAATGTACTCCCCAACCCCTCCAAAAAAAAGGATATCCATTTTGAGATTTATTTTTCAAACAGATTTCACAGATTCCTTTTGCTGCTAATTTCTCTTTCACATTATTCTTTGTTCATTTAGCAAACAATTTAAATATCTAGTCATCCTTGGGGACAAAAATCAGTAAGACCGAATCCCAGTCTTCAAGTTGTTCAGAAAGTCTTCTGTTACACAAATATGAAAATAAATAATAATTACTATTTATTAAATAGAAGGGAGTATAGCCTGACTGTGGAACACAGTGCAGAGCTCATAACTTTGCAGAGAGTTAAATATTGAAGAATGGACCATACTGAAATGAGCCTTAAATAATTTGTTAGAAATCTGTAGGTGAACAAAAGCAACACTGGCTAGCATTCCAGATTTTTTTTTTTTTAAGTTATCCAAATCACACTCAAGTGCAGGAACTATTTATATTTGGGAAACAAACAAAAGTTATTAGTGGGGTGAAGAAGTTATAGAAAACAGTAAAGAATGAAATCAGAATGATGAGCAAAAGAAAAAGACTTGAAAGCTATGCTATGAAGTTTGGACTACATTCTATAGTTGTTGTTATAGAATGACTAATTTAATTTCAAAATGATACCCTAAGCCACACTTATGATCTAAATATTAAATCGACAGTAATATTTGAAATTAAAAAGTTAGTAAATTTGCTAAATTTCACATATTAGCAATTTTACAGAAGTCATCACATTAATTACGACCAAAATAATAAGCTAAACATTATCAAGGGATCATATGCAGGATGAAGTAAGAGATGTGTATGTGATAAATTCCAGTTTCCTCTTAGCTTGACAAGAGATCGGCCATGATCAAAACACACACACACACACACACACACACACACACACACACACACACAAACTTTTGCTCAACAAAGGCAGAATGGAATGGGAATTGTTGGGAAAGTCAGCAAAATACTATTTTGAGCAAAATTTAAAAAACAGCACAAAGAAGTTCACTACACTAAAATCACCTCCATGGCCAGGCACAGTGGCTCATGCCTGTAATCCCAGCACTTTGGGAAAGTGGCAGGCAGATCACTTGAGGTCAGGAGTTCAAGACCAGCCTGGCCAACATGGTGAAACCCCATCTCTACTAAAAATACAAAAGTTAGCCAGGCATGGTGGCACCCGCCTGTAATCCCAGCTACGGGGGAGGCTGAGGCAGGAGAATTGTTTGAACATGGGACACAGAGGTTGCAGTGAGCCAAGATTACTCCATTGCACTCCAGCCTGGGCGACAAGAGTGAAACTCTGTCTCAAAATAAATAAATAAAATAAAGTCATCTCTGTAAGTAATTTTACCAAAAACAAAACAAAACCCTGGATTACAGAAAATCTCTTTATCTTAACTAGGGACAAAAAAACAAGACAGATTTGGAGATACAAGTCACATTATGCTTTTCAGAAATAAGAACTGGAGGTACAAATTTCCATTGGTACTTAGTACTTTAATATGAAATATGCAATGAAGAAAAGCATCTTTCAGCCGGGTGCAGTGGCTCACGCCTGTAATCCCAGCACTTTGAGAGGTCAAAGTGGGCGCATCACCCGAGGTCGGGAGTTCAAGACCAGCCTGACCAACATGGAGAAGCTCCTACTCTACTGAAAATACGAAATTAGCCAGGGGTGATGGCATATGCCTGTGATCCCAGCTACTGAGGAGGCTGAGGCAGGAGAATCGCTTGAACCTGGGAGGCGGAGGTTGCGGTGAGCCGCGATGGTGCCACTGCACTCCAGCCTGGGCAACAAGAGCAAAACTCCATCT
>NW_016814192.1:247718-268907 GCF_001698545.2 Rhinopithecus bieti
TTTTTGGAGAGGGAGTCTCCCTCTCGGCTCACTGGAACCTCCGCCTCCCGGGTTCAAGCAATTCTCCTGCCTCAGCCTCCCAGGTAGCTGGGATTACAGGTGCCCACTACCATACCCGGCTAATTTTTGGATTTTTAGTAGAGACAGGGTTTCATCATGTTGCCCAGGCTGGTCTCGAATTCCTGGCCTCAAGTGATCTGCCCACCTTGGCCTCCCAAAATGCTGGGATTACAGGGTGAGCTACCGCGCTTGGCCCTCTAATTCCTTTATATGTGCATTCTGACAAACTAAATATTTCTAGCATTGTTTATCTATTTTCATTTATTGGCATAAAATTTGTTCAAAATATCCATTAATGATATACTATGACCTTTGAATTTATACTGATGTACCACTTCTCATTCCTAATATCTGTTATTTGTGCCTTCTTTTTCTCTTGATCAGTCTGTTTATTATTATTATTATTATTATTATTATTATTATTATTTGAAACAGGGTCTTGCTCTGTCACCCAGGCTGGAGTACAGTGGCAAAATCATGGTTCATTGCAGCCTCAACCTTCCAGGCTCAAGTGATCCTCCCATCTCAGCCTCCCAAGTAGCTGGGATTACAGGCACACACCACCACACCCGACTCATTTTTTTTTTTTAATTTTCAGTAGAGATATCTCACTACGTTGCCCAAGCTGGTCTCAAACTCCTGGACTCAAGCAATCCTCCCACCTTGGCCTTCCAAAATATTGGGATTACAGGCATGAGTCACTGTGCCTGACCTATTAATTTTATTCATCTTTTCAAAGAAGAAAGTGTTGGCTTTGTTGCTCTATTTTTCTAATTTAATAATTCCTGCTCTTTTATTACTTCTATTTTATTTGGGTAAAATAAACTCAAACTGGGAAATTAAGCAACTTAAAATTGTTCTTCTAATTTCTTAAAACAGATTTGATGATTGATATTTCAGCCATTTTCCTAAGATATCTACCTTTGTAAAAATGTCTAGCTTATCTGCATTGCAATCAGAGAACGGGCAGTGTAATTTCAGTCATCTAAAATGTGTTGAGATTTGCTTTATGGTTGAGTCTGACCAATTTTTGTAAATGCTGTCTATATCCTTGAAAAAAAAACAACTTTTTTTTCTGCAGTTGTTGGGTTCAGCATTTCATATAAATCTACCAGATCCATTTTAATGGTGTTGTTCATGTTTTTTATATCCTTATTGATTTGTTGTTGTTGTTGGCTTATTTGGTTACAAAGAGAGGAATGTTAAAAATCTCCCACTATAATTGGGGTTTCTATGTCTTCTTGTAATTCTAGCAAGTTTTGCTTGATACATTTTGAAGCCAGGTTATCAAGTGCAATCAAACTTAAAATCTTCATAGATTCTTGGTTAATTGAACCACTTTTCATTGTGAGACATGCACCTTTTTCTCAGATAATGTTTTCTGTTTTAAAACCTATTAGGGGGCGGGCACGGTGGCTCATGCCTGTAATCCCAGCACTTTCGGAGGCTGAGGCAGGTGGATCACGAGGTCAGGAGCTCGAGACCAGCCTAGCCAATATGGTGAAACCCCGTCTCTATCAAAAAACCCCATCTCTATCAAAAATACAAAAATTAACCAGGTGTGGTGGTGTGCGCCTGTAGTCCCAGCTACTCAGGAGGCTGAGACAGGAGAATCACTTGAACCCAGGAGGTGGAGGTTGCAGTCGGCCAAGATCACACTACTGCACTCCAGCCTGGGCGACAGAGTGAGACTCCATCTCAAAAAAAAAAAAAAAAAAAAAAAAACCTATTAGGATATTAACACCATTACCATTATCCCAACTTTTTTGAATTGTATTTGCATGGAATATATTTTTCAATTCTCTTACTTACAACTTTTTAACATCCTGATGTTTTAGATACGTCTCCAATTGCATGCAGTTGGGTGTTTTTATCCTACAGTAAGACAGTATTTGTCTTTTAACTGAAGGATTTAATCCAGTTTCATATATACTTACTGACATATCAGGGTCTAAATCTACCATCCTTTTGTGTTTTCTTTTTTTTTTTTTTTGAGACAGAGTTTCACTCTGTCACCCAGGCTAGAATAGAGTGGTGTAATCTCGGCGCACTGCACCCTCCGCCTCCCAGGTTCAAGAGATCCTCCTGCCTCAGCCTCCAGAGTAGCTGGGATTACAGGCGTGCGCCACCACACCAGCTAATTTTTGTATTTTAGTAGAGACAGCGTTTCACCATGTTGGCCAGGCTGGTCTTGAACTCCTGTCCTCAAGCAATCTGCCTGCCTCGGCCTCCCAAAGTGCTGGGATTACAGGCGTGAGCCACTGCCAGCCCAGCCCCTTTTAGTGTTTTCTATTTGTCCTGCCTGTTCTATATTCCTTTTGCTCATCCTTCTTACCTTCCTCCAGATTGATAATTTTTATTATTCCATTTTGTTTTTTCATCTATCTGAAAGGTATACATATTTTACTTTACTATAGCAGGAAAGTGGCATGATACAAATTACATTTTAAAATCATTCTTGTTCTCATGTAGAGAATGGATTGGAGGGGGACACAGGGAGACTAGTTATGAGTCTGGTGCAATACTCCCAGGAAAAAATAAAACTAAAATTGGTCAGTCTCAATGTGGGGGCAGAGAAGACAGAAGTAGACTGGTTCAAAATAACTTGCCAATTATATGTGTATGGGGAATAAGAAGTTGTGAAACAAAGAATGATCTCAGTGACTGGCTTGAGCAACTAGATAGTTAACGATGTAATTTAAAAGAATGGGTGGCCGGGTGAAAGGGAAGGAGGCAGAAAATGGCAATTTCAATTTGGACAAGGTAATTTTAAAACAACTCTGAGATTCCAAGTGAAGACGAATACAAAATCTAGAATTCAAAGGAGAAGTATAGGCTGGAGATACACATTTGGCAGTAAAAAAGAAGAGATGAGCCTGAAGCAGTGGCTCATGCATGTAATCCCAGTACTTTGGGAGGCAGAAGCAAGCAGATCACAAGGTCATGAGTTCGAGACAAGCCTGACCAACATGTTGAAACCCCATCTCTACTAAAAATACAAAAATTAGTTGGGCATGGTGGCACATGCCTGTAATCCCAGCTACTCAGGAGGCTGAGGCAGGAGAATGGCTTGAACCTGGGAGGCAGAGGTTGCAGTGAGCCGAGATCACCCATTGCACTCCAGCCTGGGCAACAGAGCGAGACTCCAACTTGGTGGAGGGGGAATAAAATAAAGAAAAGACGTTTACAATCAAATGTATAAATTCCTGAATATCTCTTTTTGTCTCAATAGTGGAAGAGGTGGCAACAGTTCCCTTTCTTCACTTCTCTATCTTTCAGGAAGAAAAAGAAGTACCATGCTCCAAATGGTAAAAAAAAAAAAAAAAAGAGAGAAAAACACACACACACACACACATATAAGGAACTGATAACACTAGCTGCTGCCTAGGAGGGGAACTAGATAGGTAGAGATTGGTGAAAGGGAAACTTAAAATGTATCCTTTTATTTTTAAGAATTCTAAAGCATGTGAATATATCTATTAAAAAAATTTTTGAATTTAAGTCAAGGAGTGTCCACCAGAGTCTAGACAGATAACCTAGGTGAAGAAGTCAAGGTGTCCATGCTCCTGGATAATTATCCTTTGTTTTCTTAACCCCTCAAGAACACAGAGAAAAGAGGGGGTAAAAGCATCAGTACCTACTGAAGTTACAAATGAAACCTTCCATTACAAGTCCAAATTTTAATCATATTATCACAAGATTTATGAACTAGAAGTCAGTTCAACAATTCAATCCCTCTTTTTACAGATAAGAATATAAACAGAAATACCTTCTACTATGATGCTAAATATCATGCTGTGCTAATTCAATATTTTAAATGGCAAAATCATCATCATCATCACCTGGCTAATAGTGAATTTACTGTATCCACCAAGTATATCATAAAACTAAGTGCTCCAATATCCTAGTTACCTCCATCTAATATCTCCTCAGTTTTCTATGTCCTCAACCTGCTGCTTAAGCTAATTTATTACACAAAGGATTATAAAAACATAAAATAAACTTTGCTATCAACTTTTCATAATGTACTTTTTAAATCTGAAATTGAACGCTTTCATTCTAACTTGGTAAACTAAATCAAACTGTTTTGTCGAACAAGTGAAAAACATCCAGTAATATTAAGACCACTTTAGCTTTTAGGTACGCTGGTTTGTTTGTGGCAAAGTCTCTCTGTTGCCCAGGCTGGAGTGCAGTGATGCCATCTCGACTCACTGCAGCCTCCACCTTCTGCGCCTCAGCCTCCTGTGCCTCAGCCTCCTGACTAGCTGGGATTACAGGCGTGCACCACCATGCCTGGCTAATTTTTGTATTTTTAGTAGGGATGGAGTTTAGCAAAACTATGTTGGCCAGGCCAATCTCAAATTCCTAGCCTCAAGTGATTCGCCCACCTCAGGCTCCCAAAGTGCTGGGATTATAGGCATGAGACACCGCACCAGGCTGACTTTAGTTTTAAAATATGTAAAAAACACTGGCTGGTACAGTGGCTCAAGCCTGTATTCCCAACAGTTTGGAACACTGAGGCGGGAGGATTGCTTGAGCCCAGGAATTCAACACCAGTCCATGCAACATAGGGAGATCTTGTCTCTGTAAACAATAATTTTTAAAAATTAGCTGGGGGCTGGGCACAGTGGCTCACGCCTGTAATCCCAGCACCTTCAGAGGCCGAGGCGGGTAGATCACCTGAGGTCAGGAGTTCGAGACCAGCTGACCAACAAGGTAAAACCTTGTCTCTACTAAAAATACAAAAATTAGCCAGGTGTGGTGGCAGGCGCCTGCAGTCCCAGCTACTCAGGAGGCTGAGACAGGAGAATTGCTTGAACCCAGGAGGCGAAGGTTGCAGTGAGCCAAGATCGTGCCACTGCACTCCAGCCTGGGCAACAGAGCGAGATTCCATCTCAAAATATATATATATATATTAGCTGGGCATGGTAGTGTGGTATGCCTGTGGTCCCATCTACTCAGGAGGGTGAGGTGGGAGGATTGCCTGAGAGTAGGAGGTCAAGGCTGCAAAGAATTACGGTCACACTATTGCACTCCAACCAGGATGACAGAGTGAGACCCTATCTCAAAAAAAAAAAAAAAAAATGAATAAATAAATACAAATAATAAATGGAATCGCTGGCATTTCATGGGTATCTATTAAATGTGTTGGGCACTGTGCTGTATACTTGTGATACCTTATTCATTTAATTTGCTCAATAATCCTATGAAACAAATATCATTCCTATTTCTCAAGAAGAAAAATAGACCTAATAATAGTTATTTTCCAAAATTACATATCTGGAAACCAGGACAGTTAATGACATAAAAATTTATAATTTTATATTCTTTTTACTGTATTTACAGTTTTTCAAGCTTTTGAATCTCAGGACTCCTTTATACTTCTAAAAATTATTAAGGATCCCAAACCATTTGTCATATAGATATATCTATTGATATTACCATATTAGAATAAAGATTTTAAAATTTTTAATTATTAATTTTGAACTGTAATACTCATTACCTATTAATATCAAAATTTCTATGAAAAAATTAACTATTTTCAAACAAATAAGTGACAAGAGCAAGTACTATTTTAAATTATTTAATTAAAAATAAAAATAAATTAATTTCCTTTAATGTCTGGCTTAACAGAAGATGGCAGCTGCGTTTTTATATATGCTTCACACAAATTCACAGTTGATGAGAGTAGGAGTATTTTAATACCCTTTTCTGATAATTGGGGGATATTTTTCTTTGCTACTACACCAAAATTCACTTCTTAAAAGTTGGTTGCACAGCAGGGCGCAGTGGCTCACACCTGTAATCCCAATACTTTGGGAGGCCGAGGCAGGTGGATCACCTGAGGTAGGGAGTTTGAGACCAGCCTGACCAACATGAAGAAACCCCATCTCTACTAAAAATATGAAATTAGCTGGATGTGGTGGTGCATGCCTGTAATCCCAGCTACTTGGGAGGCTGAAGCAGGAGAATCACTTGAACCCAGAAGGCGAAGGTTGCAGTGAGCCAAGATCGCGCCATTGCACTCCAGCCTGAGCAAGAAGAGCGATACTCCATCTCAAAAAAAAAAAAAAAAAAAGACTGCAATGTGAAATCTAAAATCATATCAATAAGTTTTTTGTACTGTGTTACACTGAAATATACTGATCCATCTTGTGCTTTGAATGGATCTTGTACTGATGCATGATTCTGTAACACCATGCATTGATCAGTTGAAAAACACCAGTTGACCAGGTTATGGAAATCTTCAAATGCTGATATATTTCACTGTACAACAGCAAAAAATCATATTTGGCAATATCACCTCCAATCTGACTAAAACAGTCTTTTATGTGCTGGGAACCCATCAAGCTTACCATGGCAGAGGTAAGTTCTTCAAATTTCTACTTTTCATTTGAAAGCTTCAATTTTTTCATTCACAATAAATACTATCACTTGTTTTCCTTGAAGTCATAGGTTTACTTCATTATTTTCCCAAAAAATTTGCCAAATATTCAAATTGTGATAGTTTGTAAACTGTCCTTTGAAGTAAAATGGTGTTCCATGAAAAGGTGGCTAGCTCAGCTTACACTCAAATACCCCTCAAACTTTTTCCTAATACTTTTTTTCTATTTGTCTTTTCTTTCTTTTTAATAGAGATTGGGGTCTCACTATGTTTACCAGGCTGGTCTGGAACTCCTGACCTCAAGTGATCCTCCCATCTCATCCTCCCAAAGTGCTGGGATTACAGGCGTGAGCCACTGTGCCTGGCTTCACCACTCAAACAGTTTAACAATGTTTTCCCTTATTTACCCCTTCAGTATGCAGCAGAAGAGCAAAGGGCACAATCCCAATTATGTCACAAATACCAAAAAAGCATGTACTCAAGATTAGGATGTAATAAAATTCATAATTTTTACAGTTTCATCAAAACATTAAGTAAAATTGGCTTGTTTTAATTTTTAAAATTAAAAATTAATTTGCATGGCAGTGAACAATACAATGACTACCAGCCCAGTTTGGTACTCTGACTTGCACTAAGATGTCAACAATTTTACTCACCATTGCTTTTGAACCATTAATGAAAATGTCTGCAGTGAAAAAGGCAAGCAATGACTACATATTATTATAAAAATAGTTTTGACTTTGTGCACCCCTTAACTATAGAACAAAGCCGGAAATTAAAAGTACTAGTACAGAGCTCTAGGTTCTATAGACTCCTTCAAGTCCCATCCAAGCAAGCAGTAAAAGGGGGTAATTTCTGCATTTTCTCTCAAAAATGCTAATATACTACTAAAATATACACACATGTATCATCTGACATCAAATCCATCATCAACTTCTACCAGCTCTATCTTCTTATCACCCCCCCAGTTTCCCCCAACTGTAATAGTTTTTTATACTGACCCTTGCCTCACACAACAGCCCGAGCGAGCCTTTTAAAATCAAATCGTGTTACTCCTCTGCTCAAAACCCTTAAATAACTTCCCACATTGCTCTGAGTAAAACCCCAAATCCTTAACAAGGGTCTAAAAAAGTTGTGCCTCTCAAATCTCATATCTCCTACCACCCTCCCCCTTACTTTGTTCCAGCCACGTCAACCTTTCTTTCCTTGAATGTAGTACCTTTGCTTTTGCTATTTTCTGCTTGAAACTCTGTTCTGCCAGATATCTGCTCCCTAGTTTTCTTTAGGTAACTGCTTACATTTCTTATTTATTGGTATCTTTCCTGACTCTGACCTCAGGGAAATAATTACTACTTTTCCTTCCCCGTACTCTCAGCACTCTTTATCCTCTGCTTAATTTTACTCTATAATACTTACCATTATCAGTCATATCATATATTTATTAGTTTGTTTGTTGTCTGTCTCTCCCATTGGAATGTAAGCTCCATTAGAACAGACACTTTGTCAGTTTTGTTCACTGCGATAACCTCTGTACATAAAACACTGTCCATCACATATTATTAGAAGCTTAGTATCTGTTGAATGAATGAAATCAAAGAAAAAAGAAACTATAAAGAACCAGAAGAGCATTGTCAAAATCTGATTTTACTCTCCAAAAAGCATTTCATACTAGGACAATGCAGGTCTCCACCTAATTCTGTATGATAACCAAACAAAAGCTATATATGCATAAGAGGATATGCAACATAGCACAAGTTTTTACAGAACTCACTACAGTGCTAAGAAAGGGCATGCATTAACTGCCTGATAAGATATTTGCAGCCAAGAATCCAACTTCATAGCCGGGCACGGTGGCTCATACCTGTAATCCCAGCACTTTGGGAGGCCAAGGTGAATGGATCACCTGAGGTCAGGAGTCCGAGACCTGCCTGACCAACATGGAGAAATCCAGTCTCTACTAAAAATACAAAATTAGCTGGGCATGGTGGCGCATGCCTGTAATCCCAGCTACTTAGGAGGCTGAGGCAGGAGAATCGCTTGAACCTGGGAGGAGGAGGTTGCGGTGAGCCGAAATCGTGCCATTGCACTCCAGCCTGGACAACAAGAGCAAAAACTCCGTCTCAAAAAAAAAAAAAAAAAAATCAACTGAGCTACACCAATAGTAAACTAAAGGTAACTTATAGGAGAGTCAAATAAACCTAATTAACCCTTTAGGAGACTCACACACAGTATGAATTCAAGCATCAGATAAAACCTCAATTAAGGCCGGGCACAGTGGCTCACGCCTGTAATCCCAGCACTTTGGGAGGCTGAGGTGGGCGGATAACCTGAGGTCAGGAGTTCGAGACCAGCCTGACTACCATGGAGAAACTTCATCTCTACTAAAAATACAAAATTAGCCGAGCTTGGTGGTGCATGCCTGTAATCCCAGCTACTCAGGAGGCTGAGGCAGGAGAATTGCTTGAACTTGGGAGGCAGAGGTTGTGGTGAGCCAAGATTGAACCATTGCACTCCAGCCTGGGCAACAAGAGCGAAATTCCGTCTCAAAAGAAACAACAACAAAACAAAAACAAAAACAAAAAAAACCCTCAATTGAAGTCCTGTCTAAACCTCAAAAAGAAAGAGTAGCTTCTGAAGGACGGTACTTAATACCAAAGGTGAGAGCAACATACTGATATTAATTGGTATTGTGCGAACCTTCAGAGTTAAAATATTTCAGTCCTTTTTTCCATTTGAGACTATTAAAGCTCCAAGAGGCAGATATTATTGTATCTGCTTATTTCAGAGGTTAAATAATATCATTAAAACCAGTTCATAGAGAAGCATGGTCTCAAACTCAGATATGACCCTGATCTGATCAATACAGAAAAGGCAAAAGAACTTTTCCCTTTTTCCTACCCCTATTTTACATACTTCAGTCTTGCTCTAAAACTGATCTCCCAGCTCTCCCTCAAGAAAATAAATGGTATAGGAGCAGAACCACATTGTTTGTCTGCCTGGCCCCCATCCAATTCTCTAGGAACTGCACTCATTTTCTGGAACCCAAGCATTCTGATAATTATATTATACTCTGAATTAAAGTAGATTTTTATGACTTAAGAATGGCATCAACTTGGGGCAGCTATCCTACCGAAAACTCAATTCTCCAATGAGTCCTCTAGAATTCTCCTACCTCATTGAGGATACCCAGGACCCAACATCACCAATAATCACCCATTTCTGCTACCTTTTTTGCCAAAGCTAGATGGTCAGAATTTCTATTCCTATTGCAGCCCAGTGCAGAAAAGGGGAGAAGAGGATCCTCCCTCCCTTTTAAGACACAGTTCTGAAGATGTGTTCTTATCACAACATTTGTAAGCAGTGGGTGAAGTTCTATAGTACTAATGGTGACACCATCAAGAAACACAGCCACTTAACCCAAGGCCAGTCCTACTCTGTTGGAGATGCACATGGTGAAGAAAGACAAGAAAGAAGGAAGATGACATTCATCTAATAATGAAGATCAACTATATTAACCCTGATCAATGGAGTAACACTTCACCACCAAATCACCCCCACACCCAGGTAAGGTGTATAACAACTTTAATGTGTTATAAACTTGAGCCTCTAGACACCACTTTCTTCCTAAGGAAACTGAGGTCTGTCCTACAAAAACAAAGTTTAAAAAACCTATAAAACAGAAAGCAAATAAACAAACATAAAACTACTAATGTTCTTTTAAACACAAGCCCTCATTTTAACCCTCTCCTGGTTAAAATTATTCACCAGGAGCTTAAAGTTTTTTTTTTTTTTTCATGCGGAGATTAGCTTTATAGTCACCTCTTCTAAAAGAGATCTATTACGTATTATTCTTTTGTATCACCCATCATGAAAGTTTTAATGACTAAAACAAAGCAGAGAAAAAAAAATCAAAAGGAAGATAAGAGATTTATACAGAATAAACCAAAATAAACATACCCTATGGCCATCAAATAGATTATCCTATCTTTTCAATCCTCAAAAGCACTTTTTTTTTTTCTTTTTTGAGATGGAGTTTAGCTCTTGTTGCCCAAGCTGGAGTGTAATGGTACAATCTCGGCTCACCCCAACCTCCACCTCCTGGGTTCAAGTGATTCTCCTGCCTCAGCCTTCCAAGGAGCTGGGATTACAGGTGCCTGGCACCATGCCCGGCTAATGTTTTGCATTTTTAGTAGAAACAGGGTTTCACCATGTTAGGCTGGTCTCGAACTCCTGACCTCAGGTGATCAGCCCGCCTTGGCCTCCCAAAGTGCTGGGATTACAGGCGTAAGCCACCGTGCCAGGCCTGCACCTTTTTAATCTTTCTAAAATTGAGATTTTTTTCAATCACTGGCTAAAGAAATCTGCCAGCCATGAGGCAGAGATTTTACACATTAATCATTTCATTGTCACTTCCCTGTGGCAACTGCATCGGCAGGAATATTCTCAATTGAATTTTAACTTATAATTCGAAATCTCTAACACTGTGTGAAATAGCTTCAAGAACATATTAACATGAAAATATTACAAGTAAATATGAAAATTAACAAGGAAAAATTAAAATTAACCATAGAGAAGATGGCTTGTCACCTGCCAGGCAATGTAATTAAAGGCAGGAGAAACTGCCAAATTTCTCAGAATAAATCAGAAATTTTTCACATCTAGGAAAGGCTGGCTTGAGCAATTCATATGTTCAGGACTTTCATCACTTTGGCACCTAAAAGCTTCTGACTAGCATCCAAGAGAAGCTGCTTAGCTTCTTAAGGACATTTAACTTAAGGAAAAAAAAAACATAATTACAAGTCTAACCAATAGGAAGTATAGTCAAACCAAGAAAATCTATATGTTTCATATTCTCAATTCTCAATAAGTAAAATTATTATCAATCATAAAAAAAGTCATGTCATCATGATCCTTTGCCAAACTATCAATGGCAAAATTGATTCAGAAAATCCTTACACTGACAGTGGAAAAGGCTTAGATTCAATCTTTTAATTTTACACTAAAGAAAAAAGTGGTATATAACCAAAGACACAGAGTTCCATAATTTTGTGTACATTTAATATTTCTTCCTCATCCAAAAAACAGCTGTTATTAAGTGATGAGTCACAATCATTTGGCATATTTGAATACAATGTATACATGATTTTATAGCTGTTACTGTACTTAACACACCTCAAGAAATATGTTTGGACCCAGAATACAATACTTCACAAAATAATTGATGACTCAAAAAAAAAAATTCCTATTCAACCAATATTTTATCATAAAAGTAAAAGCTCTATCCTTTCTCCTATTCAATTTAAGTCAATAACTTGCAAATGCACACACATACCAAAAAATTTTTACCAAATCAGAGATAGTTTAAACTCAAATAGCTTATGAACTGAACTAAATAGTGATCAAATCAGGATTCAATAAGCTCTCCAGGTACAATAAAGGACCAAAACTAACAAAATAAAATATAATAGTTATAAAGTCCTTTGTTGAGGTTAAAAAAATAAATAAATACAAGAAGAGATAGAATGGAAAGACAGCAGATCACTTGAGAACAAAACATAATTAAAAAATTAACATACTCTTGGCCGGGCACGGTGGCTCATGCTGGTAATTCTAGCACTTTGGTAGGCTGAGGTGGGCAGATCACTTGAGGTCAGGAGTTCCAGACCAGCCTGGCCAACATGGTTAAACCCTGTCTCTACTAAAAATACAAAAATATAAAAATTAGCCAGTGTGGTGGTGCATGCCTGTAGTCCTAGCTACTCAGGAGGCTGAGACAGGAGAATTGCTTGAACCCAGGAGATGGAGGCTGCAGAGAGCCAAGATTGCACCACTGCACTTCAGCTTGGGTGACAGAGTGAGATTCCATCACAAAAAATAAATTAATTAATTAACATACTCTTGCACTGCATAACTGTGTGCTGCTTTACAGCATTATAGTCTCCCTGTTGTCTTTGCTCACGAGGCTAATATATCTCCAGCAATAAGGTTAGTTCTGAGCACCATCTTCTACGGGAAGAATTAACAAACAAGTTCTACTAAACAATGACGAAGATTTTCATTTACTTAGTTAACACACATACAGTATTTACTATGTTTCAGGGACTATTCTAAATACTTTACAAACAATGTGACGAGGAATAGATACAAAAGTTAGGAATATTGAACCTGAAGGTAATCTTGCCAAATATCTAAAGGGCTATCATGTGGACAAAGTAGCCCATTTATTTGGGCCATTATTTAAAAAAGAAGTAGCAAACAGGGCTGAGATCTGGGCTCCACAGAAAAACCTGAGATGTCCAATGGTAGAATCTCTTTACAAAACTCTTGTAAGGAATGAGAAAAAAATATATTAAAGAACTTTGCTCTAAAACCCCAAATGCGGGCCGGGTGCGGTGGCTCAAGCCTGTAATCCCAGCACTTTGGGAGGCCGAGACGGGCGGATCACAAGGTCAGGAGATCGAGACCATCCTGGCTAACCCGGTGAAAACCCGTCTCTACTAAAAAATAAAAAAAAACTAGCCAGGCGAGGTGGCGGGCGCCTATAGTCCCAGCTACTCGGGAGGCTGAGGCAGGAGAATGGCGTGAACCCGAAAGGCGGAGCTTGCAGTGAGCTGAGATCCAGCCACTGCACTCCAGCTTGGGCGACAGAGCGAGACTCCGTCTCAAAAAATAAAAATAAAAATAAAAAAAATAAAACCCCAAATGCACATTATGAGAATTGACTTCCTTGCAACATAGTGGGTCCCAATCAATAGAAATACTTACAAAGAGGTTCATGATATGCTTTGGAGTCCTTGTTATGATTCATAGCTTTGAGATTTATACTATGTAACTTTAGTGACGTTTCCTTGCCTCTCTAGGCTTTACTTTTCTTTGAGACGGAGTCTTGCTCTGTCACCCGGGCTGGAGTGCTGTGGCCGGATCTCAGCTCACTGCAAGCTCCGCCTCCCGGGTTCACGCCATTCTCCTGCCTCAGCCTCCCGGGTAGCTGGGACTACAGGCGCCGCTACCTCGCCCGGCTAGTTTTTTGTAGTTTTTTTAGTAGAGACGGGATTTCAACGTGTTAGCCAGGATGGTTTTGATCTCCTGACCTCGTGATCCGCCCGTCTCGGCCTCCCAAAGTGCTGGGATTACAGGCTTGAGCCACCGCGCCCGGCCTACTTTTCTTATTTTTAAAATGAGTATAAAACTATCTGCTTTGGGCTGGACGCGGTGGCTCATGCCTGTAATCCCAGCACTTCGGAAGGCCGAGGTGGGTGGATTACCTGAGGCCAGGAGTTTTACATCGGCCTGGCCAACACGGTGAAACCCAGTCTCTACTAAAAATACAAAAATTAGCCGGGCATGGTGGCACACGCCTGTGGTCCCAGCTGCTCAGGAGGCTGAGGCAGAAGAAGCACTTGAACCTGGGAGGCAGAGACCCCAGCAAGACGAGATGATTCCACTGCACTCCTTGGCAGGGCTGCTGTGAGGATTCAATGTTACAATGTATGTAAACAATTAGCACCCTGCTGACCTACTGGATAAATTGTATCTATAATAAGGACAATAATCATCACTGTCACCATGTTGGGAAAGGAATCCTTATGATGAACATAAAACTACGTAATATATGGTATAATTGTCTGGCTCTGCTATGTACCTGTATGAGTGTATTATTCTGCTATGCACTTATATTAAAGCAATCCAAAGAGAATATACAGCTTTTATTTATTTATTTTTTTTTTAATTTTATTTTATTTTGAGACAGAGTCTCTGTTACCCAGGCTGGAGTGCAATGGTATGATCTCAGCTCACTGCAACCTCCGCCTCCTGGGTTCAAGTGATCCTCCTGCCTCAGCGTCCCAAGTAGCTGGGATTACAGGCATGCACCACCATGCCAGGCTAATTTTCGTATTTTTAGTAGAGACGAGGTTTCACTATGTTGGTCAGGCTGGTCTTGAAATCCTGACCTCAGGTAATCCATCCACCTCGGCCTCCCAAACTGCTGAGATTACAGGTGTGAGCCACCGCACCTATCCCAGTTTGCTTTTGTTTAAGTGATTTTATAAGTATTTATCTTCTATAATTTTAAAGGAAAACATCCTAAAATCTAAAAGCATCCAGGTTAGTAAAACATCAAGAGTAAAAGTAATGTATCAGAAAAATTTATGAGGCTATGGGAGAAAAAAAGACTAAATAAGAAGCACATTAAATTGAAGCCACTGTTCCTAGGATGCCTCACTGTAGGAGATGAGCATGTACACATTGCAGGGGGGAAAACAATTACATTTACCCCAGGTATGTGAACCACTGGTTACATTAATCAGAAACATCAATGATATAAGGTCAGCTAAACACAATAAAAAACTTTACTTTAAAAAAGTGAGTTTCAGTGGGCTAAGGACAAGAGTTTTAGAGTATATAGGATTGTAATTACTTTGAACAGAATTTGAACTTAAACAAATGTACTCCTAAATGTTGGGTTGAAGACATGGAAGCCCAATAATTCTGTAATTCAATACCTTCAGTGATACTCATCCATCTCTTATTTCAAAGGGAGTTAACTTTCAAACCTTTTACCTGTTTCAGGGATATTTCAAGGTAATGTAACTATGGCTACTATGTAGACCAAATTTGAAAAACTTCCTAATAATTGACTAATAAACTGAAGCTACAACCCATCTGCCACTAACAACTGTTTTCCAAAGGGTTAGAATATAATTACCATCATCAACAAACAACATTATGCTTCTACTATAATAGCAAAATGATTAAGTAATTTAAATCTAGGAATGAAAAACTGGCTGCAACTTTAAGATACTTTTTTGGGGATTTACGATAAATGATAGGTGGTGATTTCATTACATTACAACATTGTAAATTCGGAAAACAAATGCAGTTGTTAGAGAATTATACAGCCAAGAGAAACCTTACTCTTTTTTTATCTGAATTTTTGTCCTTAAAAGCCTACAACCCGATGGAATTAAAGGAGCTTATTTCACAGGCAAATATTTCATTGATATGTATATCATTTTGAGCACAAAGTTCGTTGAGCGTGTTCTAACTGACTGTATACACTTTTCATATTAAAAGCAGAGCGATCAACAATATGTGCCAACTACCCAGTTTAAAACGGCCTATTAAATGTTAAAATGTCAGTGTTCACATTAGTTTTCATTAATAAATTTACTGCTGCTTAAAAGTTAACTCAGTCACACGATTTTTTAGAATTAAACAAAAAATTCAGCTTACAAGGCAAAAGAAATGGTTAATATAGACTAAGATAAAATTACTATGAAAATCACAATTCTATTTTTAGTCACAGTCATCAAGATGAGACATTACTATTAGCAATTATCTACTTAAAACAAGCAAAAAATCAAATCTCTACTCCAATAAAACTCGGCTGTTGAGAAGTCTAACTGTTCCAGGTATCAAATACCAACAAACTTCTATCGTGTGGCTTTCAGAAATCAAACATTCTAAGTTTACTGAAAGCAGACAAAAAAGAAACAACCTGGTGGCAGGCAGAATCACAACCAGTTGCGGTCAAGATGGGATCTGTTGTGAGTAATGAAGGGAGGAGGGCAATTTATGTGTTCAAAATTTAAAATGCCAAGGTGGGGGGAAGGGGAGAGAAATAAAAAATACATAGCTCCATAAACAAAAGGAGAAAACCAGGTTGGGTGAGAGGCAACCTAAAATTTCTGGCAGTCCAGAATCAAGCAAATCCAAGGCCTGTCTCAAACAAAACAGCTTCTCACGAGAAACTTTGAAGTGGGCAAGGAGGATACATTCCTTTGCACCCACAAGAACCAACCCCCTGACCACTGGCACGCTATTACTGAGTTGGTCATGATTTACCGAATGGCGCGGATGATGGGCAAAGGAGAGGAAAGAAGAGTCTGCTGGAGGGGGGGCCTAGGATTCCAGAAGCCTGGGGAGGCACACCCTAGGCTCGGGGAAGGAGAGAGGTGGAGAGGGGCTAGCACTCCTCACCGTGATTATCTTTCTGCCCGATATTGTGCGTGCGGATGAGAGAGGAAAGTCTCCTCACATCCCCCTTGAAGACGCACTCGTGCACCGGGTAGTGTGCAGGGCAACTGCCTGCATCCGCGACGACAGCAACGGGGTTGGTGCCGGCCAGAAGGGCCGGGGACTGGGAGGTGGCAGTCACGGAGGAATTGTGCAGCGGCAGAGCCGGGGCGCCGGGGGGATTGGAGGAGGACGGAGCTGCCTTCAGCTGCAGCCGGTGGTGATGGTTACTGAAGATCTTATGACAAGATTTGCCGCCCTTGCCAATCCTGCTTCTGGTAAAGGTGCCGCCAAGGGCAGCCGCCGCTTCCTCATCCCCGGGCTCCAGCAGGTCCCCTTCTTCTTTGCTGGGCTTGTGGTCCCTCCGCAGTGAGCGGATCTTCTCCCCGGTCATCGCCGCCGCCAGGGGCAAGGCGGGGAATCGGGAGGCTCACCGCTGGCGACGGAGCTGGCGCTGCGGCGGCCCAAGGCGATTAGAGCGGTGGCCAGGAGCCTCCAGCGCAGCATGAACTCCCACTGCGCCCCCAAGCCTGGGACAAACGCATCTCCCGGGGAAGAGCCGGCTCTCGCCTAGGCACGAAGGGACGCGCGCTCGCTGGGGGGAGCTAGAGCTCAGGTGCCCACGACATCAGGATCTCAGCCTCGCCGTAGCAGCTGCCGTCGCCGCCTCACACCGAAAAACAGGGCACGGCCATCTTCCTCTTGCTCTTCTCGCGAGAGCTCCCCCCGGGAGTGAAGAGAGAGAGGAAACACCGCGATAAGAGAGCTGCCAGCTCCCTCCCTCGCACCTTCTATTCCCAGAATCACTAGGCGCCGGCGCCTCCCAGGTAGAGTGTTTCCGCCTCGAGCTGGAGTCTCCGAGCTGCCAGCCGACCTCGAGACCGCACTCCCACCAACCGCGCTTCTTGTGGGCGGTCTGAAACCACAGCCTGCGTTGGATATGTTCGGTGCACGTTATAAACAACCACTTAAACCCTCCGGATCTGCGCCTACCGCAGTCAAGGAATGCAGAATGACGCCACGGCACGCAGGATGTGGTGTCACCGAGAAGCACGGGATACTGGTTCAATCAACATTTACTGAGCATCTACTTCGTGCCATACACCGAGCTAGCAAATATGTAGAGCACCAGTCCTGATTGCAAGGAGCGCTATACAAGAGGAATGACAGCCAAACGATTAACAGAGGAGGCGGGGTTGCACGCAAAAAAGGGAGGGGCGAATTTTTGTTTTGAGTTGTCAGGAAACTCATAGAAGAGTTTAGGGGCTGACTTTGGAAAATGATGGGCTGTCCAGCAAACGGAAAGAGGGGAGGCCACTCAAATATGTATTAGATGAATGAATTTCGGGCAGATGTCAGTTAACATGAGGGTGGAGACACTTAAGGAGCGCAAATAATCGTGTAACTGAGATATAATTGTATTAGTTCATGGCCAACCTCAACCTAGTGTCAAACTCTGAAGAAACGTAAATCTGTCAACCATGAAACTTTAACAAAGTAACTAAAGCTGGCCACTGAGGAGGTCAGGGTGGGGGTTAGCAAAACATCCTAAAGATCTTAACCCATTTAGCTCTCCAAAGTTCCCCTATATTCTGACAGCAAATACTTTAGGTCTCTCTTTTTTTTTTTTTTTTTTTTTTTTTTTTTTTTTTTTTTTGACAGCATCTCTGTAGTCCAGGCTAGAATACAGTGGTGTGATTTCGGCTCACTGCGACCTCCATCTCCCAGGTCCAAGCGATTCTCCTGCCTCAGCCTCCAGAGTAGCTGGGATTATAGGCCCGCGCCACCCCACCAACCTAATTTTTGTACTTTTAGTAGAGACGGGGTTTCGCCATGTTGGCCAGGCTGGTCTTGAACCCTGACCTTAGTGATCCGCCAGCCTCAGCCTCCCAAAGTGCTGGGATTACAGGCATGAACCACTGCGCTCAGCCAGATCTCTTCTTTCTGAAGTTTATACTACCACTAACTCATCTCCACAAGCAAACAACTCTGTGGGCCTCTCTTAATCCTCCCCGATCACTCAACTTTTCACCTCCAATTTTCTTCCCAGTCTATTCAAATAAACCTCTTTCTTCCTTTTCTTTCTTTTTCAGTGGAGAGTTCCGTTTATGTTAAAACATTACCCAATCAGCAGTTCAAAGCATCCTCTTGCGACAGCAGTAGAGATTGAACAAATACATGCAGTAATATTTTCTTTTTCCACAACAGCCAATATTTATTGTTAACGCTAAGCCAGGCAGTATGCTTGGCACTTTATATGCTGTTATCTCCCCCTGATTAGCATTAATATCCTCACTTGAGGTTTTTTAACTTCAAGTTTAAAAAACTTGCCCAATACTTCAATGCTAGCATGTGGTATAATCAAATCTGGCTGTAAGGCTAGAGAGAGACGAAGGGCCAGGTCATGCAGGGCTTTGTATGTCATCTTAAAAGTTTACACTTGGCCAGGCACGGTGGCTCACGGCTGTAATCCCAGCTCTTTGGGAGGCCGAGGTGGGCGGATCATGAGGTCAGGAGTTTGAGACCAGCTCTGGCCAGTATGGTGAAACCCCCCCCTCCCTACTAAAAATACAAACATTAGCTGGGTGTGGTGGCATTCCCCTGTACTCCCAGCTACTCCAGAGGCTGAGGCAGAAGAATCACTTGAACCCAGGAGGCAGGGCTGCAGTGGGCCGAGATCATGCCACTGCACTCCAGCCTCGGCGACACAGTGAGACTCCGTCCAAAAAAAAGAAAAAAAAAAAAAGAGAATAGTCTTTTTAGAGAACTTAAAGCATGGAATAGCATAATGCAAATTCACCTTTTTAGAAAATTCAGTCACTCAGGCCAGGCGCAGTGGCTCATGCCTGTAATCCCACCACTTTGGAAGACCGAGGTGGGTGGATCACCTGAGGTCAGGAGTTCAAAACCAGCCTGGTCAACATGGTGAAACCCCGTCTCTACTAAAAATACAAAAATTAGCCGGGCATGGTGGGCACCTGTAATCCCAGCTACTCAGGAGGCTGAGGCAGGAGAATCGCTTGAACCTGGGAGGTGGAAGTTGCAGTGAGCCAAGATCGTGCCATTGCACTCCAGCCTGGGTGAGAAGAGCAAAACTCTGTCTCTAAATAAATAAGTAAATAAATAAATAAATAAATGAAAATTCAGTCACTCATACTTTAGATAAGCATCAAGAACAGAATTTTAAAGAAGTGTGCAGTAATTCAGATGATGAGAGCATGAACCAAGTTAGTGAGAGTGAGGCAGAGAAAGGTTTAAGAGTTTTTTTAAAAAATGAGTTCAATCTTAGCATATTGAGTTGAAAGTTGCTTATCTGTAGGGAGTTAGATGGTCTACATTTTAGATATTTGCAAGTGATCCTTAGGTGACAGAGAACTAGGTACAGGCTGGATTCAGAAGTTATTATTACACAGAAGTTGATGCTCAAGAAGTAGGTGAGTTCCCCAAAGAAGAGTTTATAGAGTGAGAAATTAAGAAGGTCCAGTATAGAGCAAAATCTTGAAAACACCAATATTCAAAGCGTGTGTATAGGGAAAGTGGCCAGCATACTATTATTACTAAAAACCTACACTAAATAATATCTCATTATACTTGTGAAGTATTCTATCACTAGATCCTAGATTTGAAATTTCTTTATTAGTGGCTGTCACCCATGTATGACATGGATGTCACCCATGGAATGTGGAAACTCCTAAGTATCCCTCCAGTAAAATCAAACACCATACATATCAAAAATAATAGGCCAGGTGTGGTAGCTCACACCTATAATCCCAACACTTTGAAAGACCAAAGCGGGAGGATCACTTGAGGTCAGGAGTTTGAAACCAGCCTGGGCAACATAGGGGAATCCCATCTCTATCAAAAAATATAAAAAATTAGCCACCTGTGGTGCTGAACACCTGTAGTCCCAGCTACTCAGGAGGCTGGGGTGGGAGACCCACTTGAGCCCAGGAGTCCAAGGCTGCAGTGAACTGGGATTGCACCACTGCACACCAGCCTGAGTAACAGGTAACCTGTTTTAAAAGTAAATCATCATTCTCAGCAAACTATCGCAAGAATAGAAAACCAAACACCACATGCTCTCACTCATAGGTGGGAATTGAACAATGAGAACACTTGGAAACAAGAAGGGGAACATCACACACTGGGGCCTGTTGTGGGGTGGGGGGAGGGGGAGGGATAGCATTAGGAGATATACCTAATGTAAATGACGAGTTAATGGGTGCAGCACACCAACGTGGCACATGTATACATATGTAACAAACCTGCACGTTGTGCACATGTACCCTAGAACTTAAAGTATAATAAAAAAGAAAAATAAAATTCATCTTTATTATTTATTTTATTTAATTTTGAGATGGAGTTTTGCTCTTGTTGCCCATGCTGGAGTGCAACAGTGTGGTCTCAGCTCACTGCAACCTTTGCCTTCTGGGTTCAAACGATTCTCCTGCCTCAGCCTCCCAAGTAGTTGAGATTACAAGTCTCCATCAGCATGCCCAGCTATTTTTTGTATTTTTTTTTTTTTTTTTTTGAGACGGAGTCTGGCTGTGTCGCCCAGGCTGGAGTGCAGTGGCGCGATCTCGGCTCACTGCAAGCTCCGCCTCCCGGGTTCACGTCATTCTCCCGCCTCAGCCTCCGAGTAGCTGGGACTACAGGCGCCCGCCACCACGCCCGGCTAATTTGTTGTATTTTAGTAGAGACGGGGTATAACCGTGTTAGCCAAGATG
>NW_016814192.1:269327-274796 GCF_001698545.2 Rhinopithecus bieti
TTTTTTTGAGACGGAGTCTGGCTGTGTCGCCCAGGCTGGAGTGCAGTGGCGCGATCTCGGCTCACTGCAAGCTCCGCCTCCCGGGTTCACGTCATTCTCCCGCCTCAGCCTCCGAGTAGCTGGGACTACAGGCGCCCGCCACCACGCCCGGCTAATTTTTTGTATTTTTAGTAGAGACGGGGTTTCACCGTGTTAGCCAAGATGGTCTCGATCTCCTGACCTCTTGATCCTCCCGCCTCGGCCTCCCAAAGTGCTGGGATTATAGGCTTGAGCCACCGCGCCCGGCCTATTTTTTGTATTTTTAATAGAGATGGGGTTTCACCATGTTGGACAGGCTGGTCTCGAACCTCTGACCTCAGGTGATCTGCCCACCTCGGCCTCCCAAAGTGCTGGGATGACAGGCATGAGCCACCACACCAGGACTTATTTTTTGTTGTTTTTTTGAGATGGGGTCTCATTTTGTCAGCTAGACTGAAGTGCAGTGGCGTGATTTCAGCTCACTGCAACCTCCACCTCCCAGGCTCAAGTGGATCCTCCCACTTTAGCCTCCCAAGTATTGGGACTATAGGGCCTGGCTAATTTTTGTATTTTTTTGTATAAACTGGGTTTGACCATATCACCCAGGCTAGTCTCAAACTCCTGGACTCAAACCATTAACTCACCTCGGCTTCCTGAAGTGTTGGGGTTACAGGTGTGAGCTACTGCCCCCAGCCCATTCATTATTTTTTTTTTTTTTTATAGAGACTGTGTGTCACTGTGTTGGCCAGGCTAGTCTTGAACTCCTGGGCCCAAGCGATCCTTCCACCTCGGCCTCCCAAAGTGCTGAGACTACAGGTGTGAGCCACTGCACTTGGCCCCATCTATTATTTTTAAGGGCTTGTAAAATGGCAGAAATATAAGGTTACAATATATTATAAAAAAAGATAGAAATATGACTGTAATACATTATGAAAAATACAAGGATTGAAATTATATAAGCTCCCAATATAATATAAAAGAGGAAGTCATTAATTCTATTTGGGGAAAATAGAAATTGGATGATTGGAAAATCTTTCTGGGGCTGGGCGTGGTGGCTTACGCCTGTAATCCCAGCACTTTGGAAGGCCGAGGTGGGCAGGTCACTTGAGGTCAGGAGTTCAGCCTGACCAACATGGTGAAACCCCACTTCTACTGAAAAATACAAAAGAATCAGCCAGACATGGTGACGTCTGCTGGTAGTCCCAGCTGCTTCGGAGGCTGAGGCAGGAGGCCTCAGTTTGACTCCTGAACCCAGGAGGCAAAGGTTGCAGTGAGATTGCGCCACCGCACACCAGCCTGGGCGATATGGAGTGAAACTCTCTCTCTAAAAAAAAAAAAAAAAAAAAAAAGAAGAATTACATCAAATTTTATCTCTTGTTAGCACAAGTATTTTTTTTTTTAACTTGGCATAGAATTTAGAGCCAGGAAATTGTGTTGAACTAACTCTCTAAATAAAATTTAGCATGTCATTCTATTATGAATGTATGCCACAAACCACAATAGTATTAGCATTAGTAGTACCTGTGACTTCACAACCAAAAAAACCACAGGTATTTTCATTTCACATAACAGTTGCTGCAGACAACTCAAAATTTCATTTGTGGCCATTAGTATCTCTAAAATTAGCTTAATACGTATGCTCATTGCTATATCTTGTTCTTGAATGAGTTAATGAAGAAGCATATATACTACTGTATTACGAATTTGCCTTTAAAATATTTTGTTGGCTATTTCAATACTCAAAATTTCCTTGTAATCTAAAATATTTTACGCATTTAAAAACACTGTTCTGAAAATGGGTCCCTAGGTTTCTCCACACTGCCAAAGAGTCAATGGCACAAAAACAGAAGTTAGGAACTTCTTCATAGGAATATTTAATGATACCTGCCCATTCGTCTCCTTTTCTCTCCTATCCAACAACCCATCATTCTGAATTAGGTGTCCCTCCTTTGTCTTCTTTCTGATTTCCCATTGTAACTTCTGCTTGCCTCCTTGATATTCTTATCTGGTCTCAACTAATCCTTGGAGCTCTCTGAGTACTGGAACCATGCTGACCATTGCTGCATGCAGCGTGCCCTACAGGGAGTGAATGCTTAATATTAATAATAAGCAGTTGTTGAATTAATCAATCCATTAGAACAACTGCAGACTCAGTAATGAGATGCTTTAAATAATCCCAATATAACTACACTGAAATTAGCTACTACGCTCTTGGATTCTTACATGAAACCAAAGGGTAGATACATCATATAGGACTTTTGTTTTCATATGCAAGTAACAATAAATTCAGTTGAAACAGGGTTAAATTAAAGGAATGTATTGACTTACATACCAGAAAGGTGCAGAGATAAGTCTTCAAGAGTGGCCCCTCAGGATCCCGTGTCAGTTTTTCAGTGAATCTCTCAGTGTTTCTCTCTGTATGAGGAGTCCTCCTCAGGCCAGCTTCCTTCAAGAACACAAGATAGCTGCCAGCAGGTAACAGCGGCCACATGCTTCCTCCTTAAGGTCCAAAGGAGTTCCTGCTCCCAGATAAATCTGGAGTATGACACTTACGAAATAACTGAGAGTCCAATCTGTGTCCCAGAGAACGGTGATTGGCTCAGGCCTGAGTTATCTGACAAACCCCTGTGAAGGAGGGGATTACTCAGATTAGTTTCACCCAATCAGAATTGATCTCAGAGCCAGAGGTAGGGCCAAGCTCTCCAAACCGTGAACTGTTTCATAATGGGAATGAGGTGGGGAATAATGTTGGAGATACAAACGCAAGAGTGGTCAGCAAAAGTACTACACCCAAAGACTTAAAACAGGATTTTGCTTCAAAAAAATCTGTTATCACAGTGTCTTGAATTCAATATGATAAAACATGTAGTGATTATCAATTATATCAATATGTAATGAGTAAATAACTTCACTGGTAAACACTGTATTTACTTTTTATTCAAATTTTACCAAGATAGAATGCAATCCAACAATTCAAGTGTAGAACTAAACTACTGGTCATGTGCCGTGGCTCATGCCTGTAATCCCAGCCCTTTGGGAGGCCGAGGCTGGTAGATCACCTGAGGCCAGGAGTTTGAGACCAGCCTGGCCAACATGGCAAAACCCCATCTCTACTAAAAATACAAAAATTAGCCGGACATGGTGGTGCACCCCTATAATCCAAGCTACCCAGGAGGCTGGGGCAGGAGTATCGCTTGAAGCTGGGAGGCGAAGGTTGCAGTGAGTCAAGATTGTGCCATTGCACTCCTCCCTGTGCGACGGAAATGGAGTCCATGCCAAAAGGAAAAACAAAAACAAAAAAAAACTGAAAACTAAACTACTGAATTTGCTAGGTAATACTCTGTAGTTCTACAAATTAGCAAATTAATTTCTCTCATGGTGTAGTTACCCCGAATAATGCTCAATTTGCCTTGAATAACAGAAAGCTTCTGAAAAATGAATGTTTTTCAACTTTTTCTATTGAGAGTTTTGTTAAATAGTTTATGTGCTCACCAACACAAAACACTGACTAGACAGTTAAATCTGGCTCTAAGAAAGAACATTCTGAATTTTGCCAGAAATTTATGTATCCGTATTAGCCCTATACAAAGCACCTAATCCCTGTCGTGGTATCTTCATTTAACAAAAGCAGTAGTATGGTAACATGAAATACAGAACAGCAGTACTGTACAAAATAAAATCTCACTCGTTATATTTTTTAAATGTGTCAACAGACATCTATAGTTACTAACCTTATTCAATTCTCATTGCATTGCATACTAATAATGTTTCTAGTGTATACATTAGTGCAAGTTTAGTCTACATCTTTTTTCTTTCATCTTCTCTGAAAATTTGTGTTTCATATTCTCACAATAATCTGGAATATGATTTCCTACACTCCACATTGGTTGAACAAGATCTAGGAGTATTTTGTTTGATAGATGATACACTGTCTGACTAACGAGGTAATCGTCTCTGAAATCTGACAACACAATAGTACACTGACAGATGAAAATAACAAACCATGTAAATCAATACTTTCTTCACACATTTTACTTCCATCTCCCTGGGTCTCAGTATTTTTCTGTTTCCTCTAAATCTGCCCCCTTCCTTTCTCAGAGGCAATGCAGAGCACTTTCCCTTTTTGCTACAGTTTCTGATCAGTGGTTATCAGTGATTTTGTACAATTTCTCTTAAGTAATCAGAAAAAAATCTGAGAAGCAGGGGTTGCCAAGGAAACCAGAGCCAATAACAGCCGGAAGTTCCTGAAGGAAGAAACTCGTTTGAGACAGATAAAACCCACAGACTGATTTGGAGGAAGAGGGAGAAAAAAATGCCAGGATCATAGTGAAAGGCTAAGTCAATGACATGAAAAGGAAAAGATAAAGTACAACATTCATAATTAAAATTATTTTTAGATCGACAAGGGCTAGAAACAAGAGAATTAGAACAGACATAGGAATGGGTTTTTTAGTGAAAGAAGAGGTTAAGACACAAAGGGTAGGCCCAACACTTTGGAAGGCCGAGGCAGGTGGATCACTTGAGGCCAGGAGTTCAAGACCAGACTGGCCAACATGACGAAAACCCACCTCTACTAAAAATACAAAAATTAGCCAGGTGTGATGGTGCATGCCTATAATCCCAGTTACTACAGAGGCTGAGCAGGAAAAATGCTTGATCCCGGGAGGTGGATGTTGCAGTGAGCCGAGATCCAGCCTGGGCAACAGGGCACGACTGTCTCAAAAAAAAAAAAAAAAAAAGGGTAGTGTGTAACAGATTAAATGGTATAGATAGACAAGGGTCAGTACTTGTGTCCATAGCTTCCTGGATATGTTTTATTTTAAATTAATTTATTGTTCAGAATATATGTAACTATATTCTGTATCTACAGTCTAAATACTCTGGGCTGGTGCAGTGACTCACGCCTATAATCCTAGCACTTGGGGATGCCGAGGTGGGTGCATCACCTGAGGTCAGGAGTTCAAGACCAGCCTGGCCAACATGGCCAAACCCAGTGTCTACTAAAAATACAAAAATTAGCTGGGTGTGGTGGCAGGTGCCTGTAATCCCAGCTACTCAGGAGGCTGAGGCAGGAGAATCACTTTTACCCGGGGGCAGAGGTTGCAGTGAGCTGAGATCGTGCCACTGCACTCCAGCCTGAGTGACAGAGTGAGACTCTGTCTCAAAATAAAATAAAATAAAATTAAATTAAAATTAAATTAAATTAAATTAAATTTAAATTAAATAAATAAAAATTCCTCAAGAACAACTAACTCAAAACTTCCAAAATGAAACTCATCTCCGGCTGGGCGCGGTGGCTCAAGCCTGTAATCTCAGCACTTTGGGAGGCCGAGACGGGTGGATCACGAGGTCAGGAGATCGAGACCATCCTGGCTAACACGGTGAAACCCCGTCTCTACTAAAAAATACAAAAAACTAGCCGGGCGAGGTGGCGGGCGCCTGTAGTCCCAG
>NW_016814192.1:278315-299735 GCF_001698545.2 Rhinopithecus bieti
TAAATTAAAATTAAATTAAATTAAATTAAATTTAAATTAAATAAATAAAAATTCCTCAAGAACAACTAACTCAAAACTTCCAAAATGAAACTCATCTCCGGCTGGGCGCGGTGGCTCAAGCCTGTAATCTCAGCACTTTGGGAGGCCGAGACGGGTGGATCACGAGGTCAGGAGATCGAGACCATCCTGGCTAACACGGTGAAACCCCGTCTCTACTAAAAAATACAAAAAACTAGCCGGGCGAGGTGGTGGCGCCTGTAGTCCCAGCTACTCGGGAGGCTGAGGCATGAGAATGGCGGGAACCCGGGAGGCGGAGCTTGCAGTGAGCTGAGATCTGGCCACTGCACTCCAGCCTGGGTGACAGAGCAAGACTCCGTCTCAAAAAAAAAAAAAAAAAATGAAACTCATCTCCGTCAGCAATTTCACTGGCCAAATCCATATTTCACTTCTCATTACCTTTGACTCCTCCCTTGCCATGAGGCAGGAAAATAGTGTCTGGAGGCAGGAAACATAAGGCCAATTCACACTTGAGCTATGACAGGAAATATCCTCTCCATAGGGTGTATGCTGTAAATAACTTCGTAATTTTATTTCATCCTCTCCATTTACATAGGATGTAACCCAAGTAACTAATGGAATCCTCTAGGGGGTATTTAAACTCCCAAAAAAATCTGTAACAGGTCCTTTGAGCCGGCTCCCATGCTGTGGAGTGTACTTTCATTTTCAGTAAAAGCCTTCGTTCCTTCCTCGCTTTGTGCGTTTTGTCCAATTTTTTGTTAAAGATGCCAAGAACCGGCCGGGCGCGGTGGCTCAAGCCTGTAATCCCAGCACTTTCGGAGGCCGAGATGGGCGGATCACGAGGTCAGGAGATCGAGACCATCCTGGCTAACATGGTGAAACCCTGTCTCTACTAAAAAATACAAAAAACTAGCCGGGCGAGGTGGCGGGCGCCTGTAGTTCCAGCTACTCCGGAGGCTGAGGCAGGAGAATGGTGTAAACCCAGGAGGCGGAGCTTGCAGTGAGCTGAGTTCCGGCCACTGCACTCCAGCCTGGGTTATAGAGCAAGTCTCCGTCTCCAAAAAAAAAAAAAAAAAAAAAAAAAAAAAAAAAAACCAAGAACCTGGACCCCCTCCACCGTTAACAGTCATAAATTCCACATTCAACCAGTCACAAAATCTTGACCTTTCTACCTACTGCAGAGCTCTAAAATGGTGCTATTTCTCTTGATTTTTCCACTGCCCATGAAAAGAGTCAAACTCTGTAAAATATTTGAAGAGATTCATTCTGAATCAAATATGAGTGACCATGGCCTGTGACACAGCCCTCAGGAGGTCCTGAGAACATGTGCCCCAGGTAGTTGGGGTGCAGCTTAGTTTTATACATTTTAGGGAGGCACGAGACATTAACCAAACACATTTAAGAAATACATTGGTTTGGTCCAGAAAGGCAGGACAGCTTGAGGTGGTGAGGGAGACTTCAGGCTATCAGTAAATTTATTTGTTTTTGTTTTGTTTGAAATGGAGTCTCCCTGGGACACCCAGGCTGGAGTACAATGGTGTAATCTCGGCTCACTGCAACCTCAGCTTCTTGGTTTCAAGCAATTCTCCTGCCTTAGCCTCCTGAGTAGCTGGGACTACAGGCATGTGCCACCGCACCTGGCTAATTTTTGTATTTTCAATATAGATGGGGTTTCACCATATTGGCCAGGCTATTCTTGAACTCCTGACCTCAAGTGATCCGCCTGCCTCGGCCTCCCAAAGTGCTGGGATTACAGGCCTGAGTCACTGCACCCGGTTTATAGGTATATTTAAAAATTTTCTGGTTGACAATTGGTTGAGTTTGTCTAAAGACGTGGAATTAACAGAAAGGATTGTCTGGGTTAAGATAAAGGATTGTGGAGACCCGAGTTCTTATTTGCAGAAGAAGCCTTCAAGTACTAGGCTTAAGAGAGAGGAGACTGTAAAATGTTTCTTATCACACTTAAAGTCTGTGCTGATGTTAATGCTGGAGAGGTGTAATGAGGCATGTTCCACCACCACTTCCCATCAGGACCTGAAACAGTCTCTGCAGCTAAATTTTAAAAGAGCCCTGAATGAGGAGAAAGTCCATTCAGATAGATGGTTGGAAAGGGGTCTGAGAATTTTATTTTTGGTTCATACTACTAGCCATATTTGGATTCAGGCTACTATCACTTGAAACTGTCTCCAAACTGATCTGTCACTCCCATTTCCCACCTATGCTTGCACACACAAAACCCCACATCACTCACCCCTTGGATTGCCAGATGTATCAAATAAAATTATAGGACACCCAGTTAAATTTAAAGTTCAAATATCCAACAACTTTTTAGTATACGTGTATCCCAAATAGGACAGGGATATTTGTAATACTTGAGATATTGTCCCATGCAGTATTTGGGATGTACTTATACTAAAAAAAAAAAAAAAAAAAAAAAAATGATGGTCAGGTGCGGTGGATCATGCCTGTAATTCCAGCACTTTGGGAGGCTGAGGCGGGTGGATCACGAGGTCGGGAGATTGAGACCATCCTGGTTAACATGGTGAAACCCCGTCTCTACTAAAAAATACAAAAAATTAGCCAGGCGCGGTGGTGGGCGCCTGTAGTCCCAGCTACTGGGGAGTCAGAGGCAGGAGAATGGCGTGAACCCGGGAGGCGGAGCTTTCAGTGAGCCGCGATCGCGCCACCGCACTCCAGCCTGGGCGACAGAGCAAGACTCCGTCTCCAGGAAAAAAAAAAAAAAAAAGTTGTTTATCTGAAATTCACATTTACCTGGACTTCCCTAAAGCAAAAATAAAATTGTAAGCCCCCCCTCCCCCAATCATCTGAATAGACTCCCTCCACAGCCAGGGTGCTCTTAAAATTTAACCTGAGAGGCTGGGCGCAGTGGCTCACGCTTATAATCCCAGCATTTTGGGAGGCCAAGTCAGGCGGATCATGTGAGGTCAGGAGTTCGAGACCAGCCTGGACAACGTGGTGAAAACCCGTCTCTACTAAAAATACAAAAATTAGCTGAGCATGGTGGCAGGCACCTGTAACCCCAGCCACTTAGGAGGCTGAGGCAGGAGAATGGCTTGAAACCAGGAGGTGGAGGTTGCAGTGAGTCGAGATTGTGTCATTGCACTCCAGGCTGCATAACAAGAGTTACATTCCTCTCAAAAAAAAATTAACCTGAGAGACTGGTTCAGACCATAATGAGAAGTGGGGGTCAGACCTGCTTCATGATACTTCTCCGGCATTAACATCAACACAGACCTTAAATCTTAAATAGACCTTTACAGTCTATTCTTTCTGAAGCCTGCTACCTGGAGACTTCATCTGCATGAAAAAACTTTCGTCTCTGCAAGCCAGACATTTCCTTTCTATTGATCCCAGGTATTTAGATAAACTCAACCAACTGTCAACCAGAAAATGTTTAAATCATACTGGAAGCCCTCCCCACCCACCACTTTGAGTTGTCCTCCTGCTTTTCTGAACCCAACCAATATATTTATTTTCTTTTCTTTTTTGAGGCGGAGTCACTCAGGTTGGAGTACAGTGGTGTGATCTCGGCTCTCTGCAAGCTCTGCCCCCTGGGTTCACGCCATTTTCCTGCCTCAGCCTCTCGAGTAGCTGGGACTATAGGCGCCCGCCATCACGCCCGGCTAATTTTTTGTATTTTTAGTAGAGACGGGGTTTCACTGTGTGAGCCGGGATGGTCTCGATCTCCTGACCTCGTGATCTGCCCGCCCCAGCCTCCCAAAGTGCTGGGATTACAGGTGTGAGCCACCGCGCCTGGTGGGAAGGAGTTCTTATCCCCAAGCACATGGCTCCTGCTGCTGTGTCCTTCCCCTATTGGCTAGGGTTAGACTACACAGGCTAAATTAATTCTGATTGGCTAATTTAAAGAGAATGACAGGGTGAGTGCTTTGGCAGGAGTCAGAGCAGAGCAGGTAGCAGGTAATTGGAATGAGTTAGGGTGGAGCTGGTGACTGGAATGTAGGGTGGAACAGGTGATCAGAATGAGTCAGGGTGGAGTAGGTAATCGAAAAAGGTTGCTTTACGAGGAAGTTAAGTTTAAAAGCAGAAGGCAAATAATTGAACATATTAATAGTGACATATTAATTCTTTGAAAAGAAATTTAGAACTCATATCTAACACCATCTTGCTTTTGGTGGGTTTTGGCTGGCTTCTTTACTGTATGCTGTTTTATCAGCAAGGTCTTTGTGACTTGTATTGTGCAGACCTCCTTAATCTCCTGGAATGCAGCCTAGTAGATATCAGCCTTAGTTTACCCAGACCCTATTCAAGATGGAGTCACCCTGTTTCAAATGCCTCTGACAGTTTTGCTTTGTCACCCAGGCTGGAGTGTTGTTGGTTCACTGGAACACGAGTTCTTATGTTTTTGTCAGGCCTCTGAGCCCAAGCCAAGCCATCATATCCCCTGGGACCTGCATGTATACATCCAGATGGCCTGAAGCAAGTGAAGAATCACAAAAGAAGTGAAAATGGCCGGTTCCTGCCTTAACTGCTGACATTCCACCATTGTGATTTGTTCCTGCCCCACCTTCCTTCTCCTGGTTCAGAAGCTCCCCTATTGAGCACCTTGTGACTCCTGCCCCTGCCTGCCAGAGAACAACCCCCTTTGACTGTAATTTTCCTCTACCTACCCAAATCCTATAAAACAGCCCCACCCCTATCTCCCTTCGCTGACTCTCTTTTCCTACTCAGCCTGCCTGCACCTAGGTGATTAAAAAGCTTTATTGCTCACACAAAGCCTGTTTGATGGTCTCTTCACAGGGACGTGTTACCGAGAGTCCTGGCTCCCAGATCTCCCAAGATGGTGGCAGGCCACTTCCAAAATGGCAGCGGGCCAGTTCCAAGATGGTGGCAAGCCTCGTGTTCTCTGACCTGGAGTTCTTAGCCTCACAGATTCCAAGGAATGGAATCTTGGGCCATGCGGTGAGTGTTATAACTCTATTAGAAGCCGTGGGTCACGGAAGAGAACCGTGGAACTCGGTGACTAGTGTTCAGCTCAATTAGGACGAACCCAGGCACTTAGCCATTGCAGGAAAAATGGCAAGGCTTTAGCCCGATCGGGAGTGGCAATGGGCGCCTCACTGGATCAAGAGCACCGCAGACACCCTGCTGGATCCAGAGGGATGGAAGTCAGTGGCGGGTCTGTGACAGCAGCAAACAGCAGTGGTGGATGGTGAGCGAAAGCTCAGCTGGAGCTCTAACAAAACAGGGACCAGAAGAGTGCAGTTGCAAGATTTAATAGAGTGAAATAAAGTGAAGGCAGAGCTCCCATGTAAGGGGAGGGGACCCAAAGGGGGTTGCCTTAGCCGGCTCAAATGCCTGGGTTTATATCCTGATCCTTGTGCCTCCTGCTGTGCTCTCAGGCAATAGATGATTGGCCTGTTTTGCCTAATTAGCATTTTAGTGAGCTCTCTGATTGGTCAGGTGTGGGCTAAGTTGCAAGCCCCGTGTTTAAAGGTGGATGTGGTCTCCTTCCCAGCTAGGCTTAGGGATTCTTAGTTGGCCTAGGAAATTCCAGCTAATCCTGTCTCTCAGACGCACATGACATTTGGTGCTGTGGCTCAGATCGGGGGACCTCCCTTGGGAGATTAATCCCCTGTCTTCCTGCTCTTTGCTCCATGAGAAAGATCCACCTACAACCTCTGGTCCTCAGACCAACCAGACCAAAGAACATCTCACCAATTTTAAATCGGGTAAGTGGTCTCTTTTTACTCTTTTCTCCAACCTCTCTCACTGTCCCCTCAACCTCTCTCCTTTCAATCTTGGCGCCATCCTTCAATCTCTCCCTTCTCTTAATTTCAGTTCCTTTCCTTTTCTGGTAGAGACGGAGGAGACGCATTTTATCCATGAAACCAAAACTCTGGCAGCGGTCACGGACTTGGGAAGACAGTCTTCCCTTGGTGTTTAATCACTGTGGGGACCCCTGCTTGATTATTCACCCACATTTCAGAGGTGTCTGATCATCACAGGGACGCCTGCCTTGATCCTTCACCCTTAGGGGCAAGCACCACTTTCCTGGGGGGCAAGCACCCCCCATCCCATCTCTCCATGTCTCTACCCTCTCTTTTCTTTCAGCTTGCCTCCTTCACTGTGGGCAACCTTCCACCCTCCATTCTTCCTTCTTCTCCCTTAGCCTGTGTTCTCAAGAACTTAAAACCTCTTCAACTCACACCTGATCTAAAACCTAAATGTTTTATTTTCTTCTGCAATACCACTTGACCCCAATACAAACTCGACAATGGTTCCAAATAGCCAGAAAACAGCACTTTCAATTTTTCCATCCTACAAGATCTAGATAATTCTTGTCGTAAAATGGGCAAATGGATCTGAGGTGCCTGATATCCAGGCATTCTTTTATATATCGGTCCCTACCTAGTCTCTGTTCCCAATGCAACTCATCCCAAATCCTCCTTCTTTCCCTCCTGCCTGTCCCCTCAGTCCCAACCCCAAGTGTCACTGAGTCTTTTCAATCTTCCTTTTCTACCAACCCATCTGACCTCTCCCCTCCTCCCCAGACTGCTCCTCTTCAGGTCACTCCCTACCAGGCTGAATCAGACTCCAATTCTTCCTCAGCCTCCACTCCCCCACCCTATAATCCTTCTATCACCTCACCTCCTCACACCATGTCCGGCTTACAGTTTTGTTCCATGACTAGCCATTCCCAACCTGCCCAACAGTTTCCTCTTAAAGAGGTGGCTGGAGCTAAAGGCATAGTCAAGGTTAATGCTCCTTTTTCTTTATCCGACCTCTCCCAAATCAGTTAGCATTTAGGCTCTTTTTCATCAAATATAAAAACCCAGCCCAGTTCATGGCTTGTTTGGCAGCAACCCTGAGACACTTTACAGTCAGAGAACCTGAAAGGTCAGAAGGCCATCTTATTCTCAATATGCATTTTATTACTCTGTCTGCTTCCAACATTAAATAAAGCTCCAAAAATTACAGTCCGGCCCTCAAACCCCACAACAGGACTTAAGTAACCTCACCTTCAAGGTGTACAATAATAGAGTAGAGGGAGCCAAGTAGCAACAACATATTTCTGAGTTACAATTCCTTGCCTCCATTGTGAGAGAAACCCCAGCCACATCTCCAGCACACAATAACTTCAAAATGCCTAAGCTGCTGCAGTCAAGCATTCCTACAGGATCTCCTCCATCAGAATCTAGCTTCAAGTGCCAGTAAAGTGGCCACTGGGCCAAGGAATGCCCGCTGCCCGGGTTTCCTCCTAAGCCATGTCCCATCTGTGTGGGACCCCATTGGAAATCGGACTGTCCAACTCCCCTGCAGCCACTCCCAGAGCCCCTGGAACTCTGGCCCACAGGTCTCTGACTGACTCCTTCCCAGATCTTCTCAGCTTAGTGGCTGAAACTGATGTGACCTGATCACCTCAGAAGCCTCCTGGACCATCATAGATGCTTTGGGTAACTCTTACAATGGAGGGTAAGTATGTCCCCTTCTTAATCGATACGGAGGCTACCCACTCCACATTACCTTCTCCTCAAGGGCCTGTTTCCCTTGCCTCCATAACTGTTGTGGGTATTGATGGCCAGGCTTCTAAACCTCTTAAAACTCCCCAACTCTGATGCCAACTTGGACAACATTCTTTCATGCACTCCTTTTTAGTTTTCCCCACCTGCCCAGCTCCATTATTAGGTCGAGACATTTTAATTAAATGATCTGCTTCCCTGACTATTCCTAGGCTACAACCACACCTCACTGCCACCCTTTTCCCCAGTTCAAAGCCTCCTTTGCATCCTCCCCTTGTATCTCCCCACCTTAATCCACATGTATGGGAAACCTCTACTCCCTCCTTGGTGACCGATCATGCACCCCTTACCATCCCATTAAAACCTAATCACCCTTACCCCGCTCAATGCCAATATCCCATCCCACAGCACACCTTAAAAGGATTAAAGCCCATTATCACTCGCCTGTTACAGCATGGTCTTTTAAAGCCTATAAACTCTCCTTACAATTCCCACATTTTACCTGTCCAAAAACCAGACAAGTCTTACAAGTTAATTCAGGATCTGCACCATATCAACCAAATTGTTTTGCCTATCCACCCTGTGGTGCCAAACCCATATACTCTCCTATCCTCAATACCTTCCTCCACAACCCATTATTCTGTTCTGGATCTCAAACATGCTTTCTTTACTATTCCTTTGCACCCTTCATCCCAGCCTCTCTTCGCTTTCACTTGGATTGACCCTGACACTCATCAGCCTCAGCAACTTACCTGGGCTGTGCTGCCACAAGGCTTCACAGACAGCCCCGTTACTTCAGTCAAGCCCAAATTTCTTCCTCATCCATTACCTATCTTGGCATAATTCTTCATGAAAACACACATGCTCTCCCTGTTGATCGTGTCTGTCTGATCTCTCAAACCCCAACCCCTTCTGCAAAACAACAACTCCTTTCTTTCCTGAGCATGATTGGATACTTTCACCTTTGGATACCTGGTTTTGCCATCCTAATAAAACCATTATATAAACTCACACACAAAATCTTAGCTGACTCCATAAATCCTAAATCCTTTCTCCACTCCCTTTTCTATTCCTTAAAAAACAATCCTAAAAGCTGCTCTCACACTAGCTCTCCCTAACTCATCCCAACCCTTTTTTCATTACACATAGCCGAAGTGCAGGGCTGTGCGGTCAGAATTCTTACACAAAAGCCAAGACTGTACCCTGTAGCCTTTCTTTCCAGTAACTTGACCTTACTGCTTTTGGCTGGCCCCACATTATTCCAGATACCACACCTGACCCCATGACTATATCTCTCTAATCCACCTGACATTCACTCTATTTCCTTCTTTCCTGTTCCTCACCCTGATCACACTTGGTTTATTGATGGCAGTTCCACCAGGCCTGATAGCCACTCACCAGCAAAGGCAGGCTATGCTATAGTATCTTCCACATCTATAATTGAGGCTACCACTCTGCCCCCCTCCACTACCTCTCAGCAAGGCTTCACTCGGGCTCTCACTCTTGCAAAGATACTATGCGTCAGTATTTATACTGACTCTAAATATGCCTTCCATATCCTGTACCACCTTGCTGTTATATGGGCAAAAGAGGTTTCTTCACTACACAAGGTCCTCCATCATTAATGTCTCTTTAATAAAACTCTTCTCAAAGCTGCTTTACTTCTGAAGGAAGCTAGAGTCATTCACAGCAAGGGCCATCAAAGGCATCAGATCCCATCGCTCAGGGCAATGCTTATACTGATAAGGATAAAGAAGTAGCTAGCATTCCAATTTCTGTCCCTCGAGGCCGGTTTTCTCCTTCTCATCGGTCACTCCCACCTACTCTCCCACTGAAACTTCCACCTATCAATCTCTTCCCACACAAGGCAAATGGTTCATGGACCAAGGAAAATATCTCCTTCCAGTCTCACAGGCCCTTTCTATTCTGCCGTCATTCCATCACCTCTTCCATGTAGGTTACGAGCCGCTAGCCCATCTCTTAAAACCTCTCATTTCCTTTCCATCATAAAATCTATCCTCAAAAAATCACTTCTCAGTGTTCCATCTACTATTCTACCACTCCTCAGGGATTTCTCGGGCCCCTCCCTTCCCTACACAGCAAGCTCTGGGATTTGCCCCTGCCCAGGACTAGCAAATTGACTTTTGCTCACATGCCCTGAGTCAGAGAACTAAAATACCTCTTGGTCTGGGTAGACACTTTCACTGAATGGGTAGCGGCCTTTCCCACAGGGTCTGACAAGGCCACCACAGTCGTTTCTTCCCTTCTGTCAGACATAATTCCTCAGTTTGGCCTTCCCACCGCTATACAGTCTGATAATGGACCGGCCTTTACTAGTCAAATCACCCAAGCAGTTTCTCAGGCTCTTGGTATTCATACCCCTTACCATCTTCAATCTTCAGGAAAAGTAAAACAGACTAATGGTCTTTTAAAACACACTTCACCAAGTTCAGCCTCCAACTTAAAAAAGACTGGACAGTACTTTTACCACTTGTCCTTCTCAGAAGTCAGGCCTGTCCTCGGGATGCTACAGGGTACAGCCCATTTGAGCTCCTGTATGGACACTCCTTTTATTAGGCCCCAGTCTCATTCCAGACACCAGCCCAATTTGGACTGTGCCCCAAAACTTGTCATCCTTACTATCTTCTGTATAGTCATACTCCTATTCACCATTCTCAACTACTCGTAAATAGCCTGCCCTTGTTTACACTGCCAGTTTGCACTTTTCCTTCAAACCATCATAACTGATATCTCCTGGTTTTAACTCAAACCGCCACCCTTAAGTCTCTCTTAAAGTGAATAGATAATCTTTGCTGACAGGGTACACTCCAATACTTTCATCCTGATGAAGTCCTACTCTTTACTTTTACACTCGCTCTTATTCTCATTCCAGTTCTTATGCCACCCTCTACCTCTCCCCAGTTATCTCCACCACACTAACAATCTCACTCACTCTCTCCTAGCTGTTTCTAATCCTCCTTTAACAAACAATTGCTGCCTTTGCATTTCTCTTTCCTCCAAAATTGCTGAGGCCTCGACTTACTCACTGCTAACAAAAGGGGACTCTGTGTATTTTAAATCAAAAGTGTTGTTTTACCTAAATCAATCTGGCCTGGTACATGACAACATAAAAAACTCAAGNCTGTGACAGCAGCAAACAGCAGTGGTGGATGGTGAGCGAAAGCTCAGCTGGAGCTCTAACAAAACAGGGACCAGAAGAGTGCAGTTGCAAGATTTAATAGAGTGAAATAAAGTGAAGGCAGAGCTCCCATGTAAGGGGAGGGGACCCAAAGGGGTTGCCTTAGCCGGCTCAAATGCCTGGGTTTATATCCTGATCCTTGTGCCTCCTGCTGTGCTCTCAGGCAATAGATGATTGGCCTGTTTTGCCTAATTAGCATTTTAGTGAGCTCTCTGATTGGTCAGGTGTGGGCTAAGTTGCAAGCCCCGTGTTTAAAGGTGGATGTGGTCTCCTTCCCAGCTAGGCTTAGGGATTCTTAGTTGGCCTAGGAAATTCCAGCTAATCCTGTCTCTCAGACGCACATGACATTTGGTGCTGTGGCTCAGATCGGGGACCTCCCTTGGGAGATTAATCCCCTGTCTTCCTGCTCTTTGCTCCATGAGAAAGATCCACCTACAACCTCTGGTCCTCAGACCAACCAGACCAAAGAACATCTCACCAATTTTAAATCGGGTAAGTGGTCTCTTTTACTCTTTTCTCCAACCTCTCTCACTGTCCCCTCAACCTCTCTCCTTTCAATCTTGGCGCCATCCTTCAATCTCTCCCTTCTCTTAATTTCAGTTCCTTTCCTTTTCTGGTAGAGACGGAGGAGACGCATTTTATCCATGAAACCAAAACTCTGGCAGCGGTCACGGACTTGGGAAGACAGTCTTCCCTTGGTGTTTAATCACTGTGGGGACCCCTGCTTGATTATTCACCCACATTTCAGAGGTGTCTGATCATCACAGGGACGCCTGCCTTGATCCTTCACCCTTAGGGGCAAGCACCACTTTCCTGGGGGGCAAGCACCCCCCATCCCATCTCTCCATGTCTCTACCCTCTCTTTTCTTTCAGCTTGCCTCCTTCACTGTGGGCAACCTTCCACCCTCCATTCTTCCTTCTTCTCCCTTAGCCTGTGTTCTCAAGAACTTAAAACCTCTTCAACTCACACCTGATCTAAAACCTAAATGTTTTATTTTCTTCTGCAATACCACTTGACCCCAATACAAACTCGACAATGGTTCCAAATAGCCAGAAAACAGCACTTTCAATTTTCCATCCTACAAGATCTAGATAATTCTTGTCGTAAAATGGGCAAATGGATCTGAGGTGCCTGATATCCAGGCATTCTTTTATATATCGGTCCCTACCTAGTCTCTGTTCCCAATGCAACTCATCCCAAATCCTCCTTCTTTCCCTCCTGCCTGTCCCCTCAGTCCCAACCCCAAGTGTCACTGAGTCTTTTCAATCTTCCTTTTCTACCAACCCATCTGACCTCTCCCCTCCTCCCCAGACTGCTCCTCTTCAGGTCACTCCCTACCAGGCTGAATCAGACTCCAATTCTTCCTCAGCCTCCACTCCCCACCCTATAATCCTTCTATCACCTCACCTCCTCACACCATGTCCGGCTTACAGTTTTGTTCCATGACTAGCCATTCCCAACCTGCCCAACAGTTTCCTCTTAAAGAGGTGGCTGGAGCTAAAGGCATAGTCAAGGTTAATGCTCCTTTTCTTTATCCGATCTCTCCCAAATCAGTTAGCATTTAGGCTCTTTCTCATCAAATATAAAACCCAGCCCAGTTCATGGCTTGTTTGGCAGCAACCCTGAGACACTTTACAGTCAGAGAACCTGAAAGGTCAGAAGGCCATCTTATTCTCAATATGCATTTTATTACTCTGTCTGCTTCCAACATTAAATAAAGCTCCAAAATTACAGTCCGGCCCTCAAACCCCACAACAGGACTTAAGTAACCTCACCTTCAAGGTGTACAATAATAGAGTAGAGGGAGCCAAGTAGCAACAACATATTTCTGAGTTACAATTCCTTGCCTCCATTGTGAGAGAAACCCCAGCCACATCTCCAGCACACAATAACTTCAAAATGCCTAAGCTGCTGCAGTCAAGCATTCCTACAGGATCTCCTCCATCAGAATCTAGCTTCAAGTGCCAGTAAAGTGGCCACTGGGCCAAGGAATGCCCGCTGCCCGGGTTTCCTCCTAAGCCATGTCCCATCTGTGTGGGACCCCATTGGAAATCGGACTGTCCAACTCCCCTGCAGCCACTCCCAGAGCCCCTGGAACTCTGGCCCACAGGTCTCTGACTGACTCCTTCCCAGATCTTCTCAGCTTAGTGGCTGAAACTGATGTGACCTGATCACCTCAGAAGCCTCCTGGACCATCATAGATGCTTTGGGTAACTCTTACAATGGAGGGTAAGTATGTCCCCTTCTTAATCGATACGGAGGCTACCCACTCCACATTACCTTCTCCTCAAGGGCCTGTTTCCCTTGCCTCCATAACTGTTGTGGGTATTGATGGCCAGGCTTCTAAACCTCTTAAAACTCCCCAACTCTGATGCCAACTTGGACAACATTCTTTCATGCACTCCTTTTAGTTTTCCCCACCTGCCCAGCTCCATTATTAGGTCGAGACATTTTAATTAAATGATCTGCTTCCCTGACTATTCCTAGGCTACAACCACACCTCACTGCCACCCTTTTCCCCAGTTCAAAGCCTCCTTTGCATCCTCCCCTTGTATCTCCCCACCTTAATCCACATGTATGGGAAACCTCTACTCCCTCCTTGGTGACCGATCATGCACCCCTTACCATCCCATTAAAACCTAATCACCCTTACCCCGCTCAATGCCAATATCCCATCCCACAGCACACCTTAAAAGGATTAAAGCCCATTATCACTCGCCTGTTACAGCATGGTCTTTTAAAGCCTATAAACTCTCCTTACAATTCCCACATTTTACCTGTCCAAAAACCAGACAAGTCTTACAAGTTAATTCAGGATCTGCACCATATCAACCAAATTGTTTTGCCTATCCACCCTGTGGTGCCAAACCCATATACTCTCCTATCCTCAATACCTTCCTCCACAACCCATTATTCTGTTCTGGATCTCAAACATGCTTTCTTTACTATTCCTTTGCACCCTTCATCCCAGCCTCTCTTCGCTTTCACTTGGATTGACCCTGACACTCATCAGCCTCAGCAACTTACCTGGGCTGTGCTGCCACAAGGCTTCACAGACAGCCCCCGTTACTTCAGTCAAGCCCAAATTTCTTCCTCATCCATTACCTATCTTGGCATAATTCTTCATGAAAACACACATGCTCTCCCTGTTGATCGTGTCTGTCTGATCTCTCAAACCCCAACCCCTTCTGCAAAACAACAACTCCTTTCTTTCCTGAGCATGATTGGATACTTTCACCTTTGGATACCTGGTTTTGCCATCCTAATAAAACCATTATATAAACTCACACACAAAATCTTAGCTGACTCCATAAATCCTAAATCCTTTCTCCACTCCCTTTTCTATTCCTTAAAAAACAATCCTAAAAGCTGCTCTCACACTAGCTCTCCCTAACTCATCCCAACCCTTTTTTCATTACACATAGCCGAAGTGCAGGGCTGTGCGGTCAGAATTCTTACACAAAAGCCAAGACTGTACCCTGTAGCCTTTCTTTCCAGTAACTTGACCTTACTGCTTTTGGCTGGCCCCCACATTATTCCAGATACCACACCTGACCCCCATGACTATATCTCTCTAATCCACCTGACATTCACTCTATTTCCTTCTTTCCTGTTCCTCACCCTGATCACACTTGGTTTATTGATGGCAGTTCCACCAGGCCTGATAGCCACTCACCAGCAAAGGCAGGCTATGCTATAGTATCTTCCACATCTATAATTGAGGCTACCACTCTGCCCCCCTCCACTACCTCTCAGCAAGGCTTCACTCGGGCTCTCACTCTTGCAAAGATACTATGCGTCAGTATTTATACTGACTCTAAATATGCCTTCCATATCCTGTACCACCTTGCTGTTATATGGGCAAAAAGAGGTTTCTTCACTACACAAGGTCCTCCATCATTAATGTCTCTTTAATAAAAACTCTTCTCAAAGCTGCTTTACTTCTGAAGGAAGCTAGAGTCATTCACAGCAAGGGCCATCAAAGGCATCAGATCCCATCGCTCAGGGCAATGCTTATACTGATAAGGATAAAGAAGTAGCTAGCATTCCAATTTCTGTCCCTCGAGGCCGGTTTTTCTCCTTCTCATCGGTCACTCCCACCTACTCTCCCACTGAAACTTCCACCTATCAATCTCTTCCCACACAAGGCAAATGGTTCATGGACCAAGGAAAATATCTCCTTCCAGTCTCACAGGCCCTTTCTATTCTGCCGTCATTTCATCACCTCTTCCATGTAGGTTACGAGCCGCTAGCCCATCTCTTAAAACCTCTCATTTCCTTTCCATCATAAAATCTATCCTCAAAAAATCACTTCTCAGTGTTCCATCTACTATTCTACCACTCCTCAGGGATTTCTCGGGCCCCCTCCCTTCCCTACACAGCAAGCTCTGGGATTTGCCCCTGCCCAGGACTAGCAAATTGACTTTTTGCTCACATGCCCTGAGTCAGAGAACTAAAATACCTCTTGGTCTGGGTAGACACTTTCACTGAATGGGTAGCGGCCTTTCCCACAGGGTCTGACAAGGCCACCACAGTCGTTTCTTCCCTTCTGTCAGACATAATTCCTCAGTTTGGCCTTCCCACCGCTATACAGTCTGATAATGGACCGGCCTTTACTAGTCAAATCACCCAAGCAGTTTCTCAGGCTCTTGGTATTCATACCCCTTACCATCTTCAATCTTCAGGAAAAGTAAAACAGACTAATGGTCTTTTAAAAACACACTTCACCAAGTTCAGCCTCCAACTTAAAAAAGACTGGACAGTACTTTTACCACTTGTCCTTCTCAGAAGTCAGGCCTGTCCTCGGGATGCTACAGGGTACAGCCCATTTGAGCTCCTGTATGGACACTCCTTTTTATTAGGCCCCAGTCTCATTCCAGACACCAGCCCAATTTGGACTGTGCCCCAAAAACTTGTCATCCTTACTATCTTCTGTATAGTCATACTCCTATTCACCATTCTCAACTACTCGTAAATAGCCTGCCCTTGTTTACACTGCCAGTTTGCACTTTTCCTTCAAACCATCATAACTGATATCTCCTGGTTTTAACTCAAACCGCCACCCTTAAGTCTCTCTTAAAGTGAATAGATAATCTTTGCTGACAGGGTACACTCCAATACTTTCATCCTGATGAAGTCCTACTCTTTACTTTTACACTCGCTCTTATTCTCATTCCAGTTCTTATGCCACCCTCTACCTCTCCCCAGTTATCTCCACCACACTAACAATCTCACTCACTCTCTCCTAGCTGTTTCTAATCCTCCTTTAACAAACAATTGCTGCCTTTGCATTTCTCTTTCCTCCAAAATTGCTGAGGCCTCGACTTACTCACTGCTAACAAAAAGGGGACTCTGTGTATTTTTAAATCAAAAGTGTTGTTTTTACCTAAATCAATCTGGCCTGGTACATGACAACATAAAAAACTCAAGAATAGAGCCAAAAAACTTGCCAACCAAGCAAGTAATTATGCTGAACCCCCTTGGGTACGCTCTAATCGGACTTCCTGGGTCCTCCCAATTCTTAGTCCTTTTATACCTGTTTTTCTCCTTCTCTTATTTGGACCTTGTGTCTTTCGTTTAGTTTCTCAACTCATCCAAAACCGTATCCAGACCATCACCAATCATTCTATATGACAAATGCTCCTTCTAGCAACCCCACAATATCACCCCTTACCACAAAATCTTCCTTCAGCTTAATCTCTCCCACTCTAGGTTCCCACGCCACCCCAATTCCTCTCGAAGCAGCCCTGAGAAACATCGCCCATTATCTCTCCATATCACCCCCCCCCCAAAATTTTTGCTGCCCCAACACTTCAACACTATTTTATGTTATTTTTCTTATTAATATAAGAAGACAGGAATGTCAGGCCTCTAAGCCCAAGCTAAGCACTCATATCCCCTGTGACTTGCACGTATACATCCAGATGGCCTGAAGCAAGCAAAGAATCACAAAAGAAGTGAAAATGGCCAGTTCCTGCCTTAACTGCTGACATCCCACCATTGTGATTTGTTCCTGCCCTACCTTAACTGAGCGATTAACCTTGTGAAATTCCTTCTCCTGGCTCAGAAGCTCCCCCACTGTGCACCTTATGACTCCTGCCCCTGCCCGCCAGAGAACAACCCCCTTTGATTCTAATTTTCCTCTACCTACCCAAATCCTATAAAACGGCCCCACCCCATCTCCCTTCGCTGACTATCTTTTCGGACTCAGCCCACCTGCACCCAGGTGAAATAAACAGCTTTATTGCTCACGCAAAGCCTGTTTGGTGGTCTCTTCACACGAATGTGCATGACAATGTATATGCAGTTTTTTAATATTACTATGTATTTTGTGTCTGTGAATATTTATAATAAATTTTTTAAGTCTTCAATAGAGCTCTAGACAAACTCTAAAGAATCTAACATGGATTACAAATGCCTTCACAGTTTTGCTGACCTTATTTACGTCTCTAATCTTGCCACTTCCAGTTTATACACTATAGTTTGGTCATTCACATTCATTCCTCAGAAGATCTCCAAGCTTGTGCCTGTACTTTGCTCTGTTTCTCTTCCTCTTCTCATTAAGTCTCACCTTAATTGTCAATATCTTCTCTGGCACCTTGTTTGTGTCTAGGTTAAGTACTTCTATGTACTTCCAGCATATTCATTGCTTTCTTTTTCTTCTCTTTTTTTTTTTTTTTTGAGATGGAGTCTTGCTGTTGTTGCCCAGGCTGGAGTGCAATGGCGCGACCTCAGCTCACTGCAACCTCCGCCTCCCAGGTTCAAGCGATTCTCTTGCCTCAGCCTCCCGAGTAGCTGGGATTACAGGTGCCTGGCTCCACGCCCAGCTAACTTTTTGTATTTTTAGTAGAGATGGGTTTTCACCATGTTGGCCAGCCTGGTCTCAAAATCTTGACCTCAGATGATCCATTCGCCTCAGCCTCCCGAAGTGGTGGGATTACAGGTGTTAGCCACTGCTCCTGGCCCAGAATATTCATTACTTTCACTGTCATTTATCACTTATTCATATATTATAATTGCTGACCTTCTTCTCTGTATCTCCCATTACAATATAAGTGTCAAAAACATGCAGACTGTGTCTTATTCACCCTAACATCCCTGGCCTCTGCTTAGTGTCTTGGACTAATGGACCCTCAATAAATATTTGCTAGGAATTAATTAATAATGGGATGGTTTATTTCATATTCTTGAAGCAGCTATAATTTTACTTTTAATGTGAAGCCATTTTATAATCAGTATTTAGATGAAATCATAAAGTCCTACCATCCCATAGTGTGTAGATTAGAAATCACTACTTGGAATAAAGTTCTCTCCTGTCATTCATATTGCAAAGTTTGGTTTTGACATCATCTATAACCTAAACTACATCTTGATTTAGTTATTAGGATTAGCACATCATTTAAGTGTTCATCACACTCTACTTTTGCAGCTTCCAAAATGGTATTATCTGGGTCATTTTGAGGCATGATCAAGAGCAGAAAACTAAGTCAAGCGATCATACAGTTAATGAGGGCATCCTGTTACTAAAATCAAAACCTAATGTGGATCCTTGACTTGTTATGAACATTTGGCTCAGGGAATGCAAAAGGCTATTGTTTGGAGAATAGTGATTGACAGTCAAGAGCCTTATATGGTGGCCCTTACTACAATGGACTTACCATTTTCCACAAGCCAGTCCTTAGTGTAACAAGTAAAGAAATCTAATTTTGTCAGCACATTAACAATGGGTCCATTTTCCAGGGATGGGCTCGAGATAGGCAAGAATAAAAGACTAAATCATCAGAATTCCAATCTAAAATTAATGGTTGAGTGGACTAGAATCATTCATCAGAACATCCCTGTAGATAAACTGCATGCAAAGCCAAATAAGCAGAAGGCTGCTTGGTGAACATGGGACACAGAATAAGGGCAGTCAGTTGTTTCATTATAATGTTTAATGGCATTGCATTTTGAAAGCCTGATGTGCCCTGTTCCATGGGAATGAAATTTCTGTGACTCAGATGAAGACTCACAAAACCTGAGGAGCACCATCCCCCTCTTCACCAACCATACCTTGCCAGATGGCCAATGACAACTTGGGTCTCTGTGACCCCTTTTCCTTTGCATTCCTGGATGAATAACATCCCATTCCCCGATCTCATATGCATCTGCTTGTCAGTTTTTTCTTTTTGTTATATTAGAACATTCAGTGTGGTTATTGCCAAGTTGGTCCCAGCAAGCCATTATGTCCCTTTAGATGATTTTGCAGATCTCTATTCCAATTCACTATGTGTTCATTTCAATTTTTAACTTTCAAATAATTTTGCTTATTTCTCTGATTCTTATATTTTGAGGAAGCATTTCACTTTAGATTCTGTACACTGAAAACAGAAAATTAAAAGCAGAATATTTTTAATGTTTCATCTTACGGAATAGGAATTAGGAATATTACTAATGATGGGATCTATCCATTAGAATATTTATTAGACATTTTAAACTATTCTTCTGCATGTACATTCATATACACACACATATATATGCACACAATATGGGGCAATTATTCTTAGTTCTTAAAGCTTTTCTAATTATCTCTTAACCACAGATAATACAAGAGGAAGGGGAAGGAGAACAGAAAGAAAAGGGGAAGGAAAAGAAGAAGAAACTTAATCATCCAGATTTATATTAAACAAAATACATTGCAAAGTGTGTATAGCTTCAGTTTGATGAATCAGTCTCTAATATTTAAGCCCCATCTAGCTGTTTTTTTGTTTGTCTGTTTTTGAGACGGAGTCTCACTGTGTCACCCAGGCTAGAGTGCAGTTGCCCAGTCTCTGTTCACTGCAAACTCTGCCTCCCAGGTTCAAGGGATTCTCCTGTCTCAGCCTCCCAAGTACCTGGATTACAGGTGTGTGCCATAACACCGGGCTAATTTTTGTATTTTTAGTAGAGATGGGGTTTCACCATGTTGGCCAGGCTGGTCTTGAAATACTGACCTTAAGTAATCTGCCTGCCTTGGCCTCCCAAAGTGCTGGGATTACAGGCATAAGCCACTGTACCCAGCCCCCATCTAATTTTTTAACACCATCTTTTCCAAGTATACTTTCATTCTAACAAGCATTTTCTTCTTCTTCTTTTTTTCTTTTTTCTTTTCTTGTTTTTTTTTTTTTTTTTTTTTTTTTTTTAGAAAAGGTCTCCCCTTTCCCCCCGGGTGGGGCCTGGGGCAATCTTGGCTCACTGCAACCTCCACCTCCCAGGTTCAAGGGATTCTCCTGCCTCAGTCTCCCAAGTAGCTGGGACTACAGGCATGTGCCACCATGCCCAGCTAATTTTAGCAGAGACAGGGTTTCATCATGTTGGCCAGTCTAGTCTTAAACTCATGACCTCAGATGTTCCACCTGCCTTGGCTTCCCAAAGTGCTGGGATTACAGGCGTGAGCCACTGCGCCAGCCTTTTTTTTTTTTTTTTCCAGACAGATCTGGCTATGTCTCCCAGGCTGGAGTGCGGTGGCATGATATCGGCTCATTGCAGCCATGGCCTCCCAGGTTCGGGCAATTCTTGTGCCTGAGCCTCCCAAGTAACTGGGACTACAGGTGCCCACCACCACGCCTGGCTAATTTTTGTATTTTTAGTAGAGATGGGGTTTCACCATGTTGACCAGGCTGGTCTCAAACTCCTGACCTCAGATGATCCACCTGCCTTGGCCTTCCAAAGTGCTGGGATTACAAGCTTGAGCCACCAGGCCCGGCCTAACAAGCATTTTCTATTATTCTTCATTTCTGAGTTTTCAATAAGTCCTAGATATGTGCTGTTGTTTCTTTCGATGCTCTACTGTATGCTGTACAAGGATTATTTCATTTTGAACATAATTTCAGTTTGATGCTATGGCTATTTATCGTATGTGTTGTTTTGCTGTACCTTTTTTTTTTCTTTTTGAGAGAGAGAGTTTCGCTCTTGTCACCCAGGCTGGAGTGCAACAGCTTGATCTTGGTTCACTGCAACCTCTGCCTTCCGGGTTCACGGAATTCTCTAGCCCCAGCCTCAGGAGTGGCTGGGATTACAGGTGCTCACCACCATGCCCAGCTAAATTTTTTTTGTATTTTTAGTAGAGACGGGGTTTCGTCATGTTGGACAGGCTGGTCTCGAACTTCTGATCTCAGGTGATCCGCCCACCTTGGCCTCCCGAAGTGCTGGAATTACAGGTGTGAGTTGCCTGTACCTATTTATTTATTTATTTTTTTAACATCCAGCTTATGTTACTTCAGCATCTCTTTACTGTTATCTTCACTGAAGCCTTTTTTTTTTTTTTTTTTGTCTAGGAAAATGAAAAATTTAAATGTTATACAAAACAATTTTTTTTTTTGAGACAGAGTCTTGCACTGTCACTTAGGCTGGAGTGCAGGGGCACAATCTCAGCTACCTACAACCTCCGCCTCCCGGGTTCAAGTGATTCCCTTGCCTCAGCCTCCCAAGTAGCTGGGACTACAGGTGTGTGCCACCACACCTGGCTAATTTTTGTAGTTTTAGTAGAGATGGGGTTTCACTATATGTTGTCCAGGTTGGTCTCGAACTCCTTGACCTCAGGTGATCCACCCATCTCGGTCTCCCAAAGTGCTGGGATTACAGGTGTGAGCCACTGCACCCAGGCCCCAAAATTGAATTAGATTGAAAATACATAAAATTCCTCTGTTAAATTTCTATGAAAGTTTCTCAGTACTTATTCT
>NW_016814192.1:300833-320732 GCF_001698545.2 Rhinopithecus bieti
CCAAAATTGAATTAGATTGAAAATACATAAAATTCCTCTGTTAAATTTCTATGAAAGTTTCTCAGTACTTATTCTTGGTTTTTTTTTTTTTTTTTTTTTTTGAGATGGAGTCTCGCTCTGTCGCCCAGGCTGGAGTGCATGAGCCACCACACCAGGCCCAGCTTATTTGCATTTATTCAGATAATTAATGGCAAAGACCAAATTTGTACCCAGGATTGATTCCAGGTTCTGAAGTTTTAAATAAGCATGATATAATAATTCTGTTCTATAATGGTTCGAGAATAATTCTAAACTTGTGCTGCCCACTAACTGCTAGCCACACATGGCTTTTTAAATTTAAATTGATTTAACTCATTTAAAACTAATTTTATTTCTTCAGTTGCACTAGTGACATTTCAAGTACTGAAATGCATGGATGTCTAGTGGCTACCATATTGGATAGTACAGATAGAGGGCATTTACATCCTCACAGAACGTTCTATAGGACTGTCCTGCTGTAGAATATCAATAATTTATCTTAGAGATCATTTGTTTAACTTACAAGTTTGTATTAGATACTTTTGGGTTGTCTGGTTGGCACACAACAACATTCCCTCCCTCTTCAAGAAATTTCCCTTTCATCCCTAAACAATAAAATAAGGCGGTTTATTTATTTATTTATTTATTGAGATGGAGTCTTGCTCTGTCACCCAGGCTGGAGAGCAGTGGTGTGATCTCACCTCACTGCAAGCTCTGCCTCCTGTGTTCATGCCATTCTCCTGCCTCAGCCTCCCGAGTAGCTGGGACTACAGGTGCCCGCCACCACACCTGGCTAATTTTTTGTATTTTTTAGTAAAGACGGAGTTTCACAATGGTCTCGATCTCCTGACCTCGTGATCCACCCGCCTCGGCCTCACAAAGTGTTGGGATTACAGGCGTGAGCCACCGCGCCAGGCCAAAATAAAGCAGTTTTTAATCTTCCATGACTCTCCGACCCATCTCATCAGTCATGGCTGATTGAACCAGCTAAAGCCAAGTCAGATAAATGTGTCTTTTATCTCTAGGAGAAAATGCATAGAGATTTTAAAGCAATTTACTTTGGTGAAAAAGTAATAATAATTTACTAATTTGCTAATTAGCTAATCCCAATTACGTCAGGGTTTTGTTTTGTTTTGTTTGTTTGTTTTGAGACACGGTCTCACCCTGTCACCCAGGGCTGGAGTGCAGTGGCAGATCTTGGCTCCCTGCAACCTCCGCCTCCTGGATTCAAGCAATTCTCATGCCTCAGCCTCGCCAGTAGCTGGGATTGCAGGTGCACATCATCAGGCCTGGCTAATTTTTTGTATTTTGTAGAGGTGGAGTTTTGCTCTGTTGGCCAGGCTGGTCTCAAACTGCAGACCTCAAGTGATCTACCCACCTCAGCCTCCTGAAGTGCTGGGATTACAGGTGTGAGCCACCATGCCTGGCCCCAATTATGTCTTAAGAGGAAAAAAAATAATAAAGGCCTACAAAGGGAGATTGGACCTAGGGTCTCAAAGAATACTCAGTCCCAGGTGAAACAACTGTAGTCAAGAGATGAGGCTGCAATGCAATAACATGGGGCATGTAGCACTCTGTGGATGAGATGAAGGAGGGGTAGTTACCAAGGAAGAGGAACTAGTCATGAGCTTTGTACATATACTTATAGGCAACAATGAGTGTGTACTTACTACCTACTAACTTTTTTTTTTTTTTTTAGACACAGCCTCACTCTGTCATCCAGGCTGGAGTGCAGTGGCATGATCTCAGCTCACTGTAACCTCAACCTCGCGGGTTCAAGTGATTTTCATGCCCCAACCTCCTGAGTACCTGGGAGTACAGGAGTGAGGCACCACACCCGGCTAATTTCTGTATTTTTTTAGTAGAGACGGGTTTCACCATGTTGGTCAGGCTGGTTTCCAACTCCTGACCTCAAGCGATCCACTGGTCTTGGCCTCCCAAAGTGCTGGGATTATGGATGTGAGCCACTGCACCTGGCCTACCTACTAAACATTTTAAATGTTACATCCATTATTTCATCCAAAGATCCAAACAATCCCAAGTTTACAGATGAAGGAATTGAAACAATGGAGACTTACAGAATGTTAGGGCATGCCTAAAAGCCTTGGTTGCTGAAACTTCATGCTACTGTTGTGGGAAATTGAGGACCTGAGAGACTGATATGGAGAACAGGAGGATTGTTTATTTCAGGTATGCACCTGCTTGGTGGATTCACATCTAAAAGGATGAGCATTGAACAAAGACCGAGTGGGGTTTTATGGGCAGGCTTACAAAAGCAAAACAGAGGCAGTTAATTATATGATAGGTCACATAATTTATAGCATAGCATAACTTGTGACCTTGCATAGCTGGTGGCCTTGTAGCTGCATTGAAAGAGAAACAAGAACTGGCCAAATACAGGCATTTGTAAAACATAGTCATGCTTAAGAAGCCAGGGACAGGAGTAACAGAAAAGAAATTTGTCTTTCTCTTTTTTTTTTTCTTTTAAACTTGCTCTGGAGGGGAGGGGTGTCTGGAGCCCATTGCTTCTCAAACAGCCTTATCTTGTAACTGTCCTTGAAGTGAGCTTGCTAGGCAGAGGAAAACTTGTTCTTTTCTTTTAACCCTTGCCTCGCCTGTAACTTTTCTTGGAGTGAATGAATGCATATTTATTTTGAATTTCTGCTTCAGTTTCTCTCCTATGATGCCTTTTCTAAAAGAAGTTTAACAGAAGGTATCACTATTACTTAATTCTGCATGAAGAGACAAGTTTTCTTCTTTAGACAAAGGTTGATATTTATGCAGAGCTATTAGCTGAGTGGTAGTTTGCCTAGCTACTATTGCCTTTATGGTTGATTGAATGCTTTTAACAAAGAGAGGTAAGAGACAATGGAGTGTTAGGCAACTTCTTAGTATGGCCAGAACTACCCTTATTAAAGTCTTGAACCTTCTGAAAATGAAAACCAGTGCTCAGGTGGGCGGGTGGCAGCGGCAGGACCCGCGGAGCCACTTTGTATGCATCCCGACGATGGGCGGCGGTGCAACCACCTGACGGAGGCCCGAGCACTAGATGCACCTTCTGCCCGCATGAGGAGGAGAGGCCGGTAGAGGACTGTGAACCAAAAGTTGTGCCCCAGGATGGACTTCACCGCACAGCCCAAGCCTGCCACAGCCCTCTGTGGCATCGTGAGTGCCGACGGGGAGATCGCTTACCCTCTGGGGTAAAAGAGATCACCGACAAGATCACCACCGACGAGATGATCAAACACTTGAAGATGGTAGTGAAAACCTTTATGGATATAGCTCAGGACTCAGAAGATGAAAACAGCAGTGTCTCCCCACTAGCCTTGTATCTTGCATCTGAATTCTCCCTCAGGAACCCCAATAAAGATGTGTGTCTCATTGTAGCATGTTGTTAGGCTGATATATTTTGTATCTACGCCCCAGAAGGTCCATATACTTCCCATGATAAACTTAAGGACATATTTTGTTTATTACCAGACAATTAAAAGGTTTGGAGGATACAAAGAGTCCGCAGTTTAATATGTACTTTTATTTATTAGAGAATTTAGCTTGGGTTAAATCATGTACCATCTGCTTTGAATTGGAAGATTGCAATGAAATTTTATTCAGCTTTTAGGACTCTCTTCTCAGTGATCAACAATAGCCACAATAAGAAGGTACAAATGCACGTGCTAGATTTGATGAGTTATATCATCATGGAAGGAGACAGAGTTACTCAAGAGTTATTGGACTCCATTCTTATTAACCTCATTCCTGCACATAAGAACTTAAATAGTCCTTTGACCTTGCAAAAGTGCTATTGGAAAGAACAGTCCAGACTATTGAGGCATGCATTGCCAATTTTTTCAATCAAGCCCTGGTGCTGGGAAGATCATCAGTAAGTGATTTGTCAGAACATGTATTTGATCTGATTCAGGAACTTTTGTTATAGATCCTCATTTATTATTTCCATCATGCCACAGCTTGAATTCAAACTAAAGAGCAATAATGGAGAAGAGTGATTAGCTGTTGTTCGACTTCTAGCTAAATTGTTCGGCTCCAAAGATTCTGATTTGGCAACACAAAATTGTTCTCTTTGGCAATGTTTTCTTGTACGGTTTAATGACATTCATGTTCCTGTGAGATTAGAAAGTGTGAAATTTGCCAGTTATCATTTAATGAATCACCCAGATTTAGTGAAGGATCTCACAGAATATTTAAAGGTTAGATCACATGATCCAGAAGAAGCTATTCATCATGATGTCATTGTTACTTTAATAACAGCTGCCAAGAGAGACCTGGCCTTAGTAAATGATCAGCTGCTTGGCTTTGTAAGGGAAAGAACACTGGATAAACGGTGGTGAGTAAGAAAAGAAGCTATGACGGGTCTGGCTCAGCTTTATAAGAAATACTGTCTTCATGGTGAAGCAGGAAAGGAAACTGCAGAGAAAGTCAGCTGGATAAAGGACAAACCTTTGCATATTTATTATCAGAACAGCATTGATGACACACTGTTGGTAGAGAAAATCTTTGCTCAGTATCTTGTCCCCATAACCTGGAAACAGAAAAGAGAATGAAACTTATATGCTAGTTTGGATCCAAATGCTGTAAAAGCTCTCAATGAGATGTGGAAGTGTCAGAACATGCTTTGGAGTCATGTACGTGAACTGTTGGATTTGCACAAGCAGCCTACATCAGAGGCTAACTATTCTGCCATGTTTGGAAAACTGATGACCATAGCAAAGAATTTGCCTGACCCCGGGAAAGCACAAGATTTTGTGAAGAAATTTAACCAGGTTCTCGGCGATGATGAGAAACTTCGGTCTCAATTGGAGTTATTAATCAGCCCAACCTGTTCTTGCAAACAAGCAGATATTTGTGTGAGAGAAATAGCCTGGAAACTTGCAAATCCTAAGCAACTAACAAATCCTTTTCTAGAGAAGGTCAAATTTCTGTTGGAGAGAATTGTACCTGTGCACATTGATTCAGAAGCCATGAATGCACTAGTGAAATTGATGAATAAGTGAATAGAGGGGACAGCAGATGATGAAGAGGAGGGTGTAGGTCCAGATACAGCTATCCGTTCAGGACTTGCACTTCTTAAGGTTCTATCTTTCACATATCCTACCTCGTTCCACTCTGCAGAGACATATGAGTCCTTGATACAGTGCGTAAGAATGGAGGATGACAAGGTAGCAGAAGCTGCTGTACAAATTTTAGAAATACAGGTCACAAAATAGAAACAGACCTTCCCTAGATACGGTCAACCTTAATTCCCATTTTACATCAAAAGCGAAGAGTGGGGCTGGTGCAGTTGCTCACGCCTGTAATCCCAGCACTTTGGAAGGCTGAAGTGGGTGGATCGCGAGGTCAGGAGATCGAGACCATCCTGGCTAAAACGGTGAAACCCTGTCTCTACTGAAAATACAAAAAATTAGCCAGGCATGGTTGGCGGGCACCTGTAGTCCCAGCTACTCGGGAGGCTGAGGCAGGAGAATGGTGTGAACCCGGGAGCTAGAGCTTGCGGTGAGCCGAGATCGCGTCACTGCACTCCAGCCTTGGTGACAGAGCGAGACTCTGTCTCAAAAAAAAAAAAAAAAAAAAAAAAAAAAAAGGGGGGCCACCCCAAAAAAAAAAAAAAAAAAAGCAAAGAGGGGTACTCCACACCAAGCAAAACAGACTGTGCACTGTATACATGCCATATTCACAAATAAAGAAGTCCAGCTTGCACAGATTTTGAGCCACTCAGTAGGAGTCTGAATGCTGATGTGCCAGAACAACTTATAACTCCATTAGTTTCATTGGGCCACATTTCTATGTTAGCACCAGATCAGTTTGCTTCCCCAATGAAATCTGTAGTAGCAAATTTTATTGTGAAAGATCTGCTAATGAATGACAGGGTAAGTTTCTCATTTAATTAAATTGAGAATCATGAGATTAAGACTGTTTACATCTTCATCGCAGAAACACTTCTGTTTCTATGTAATTCTCTTTTTCTTTTAAATTATTCTATATTGGTTCTACTTATTTATTATTTAAATTCCAAACTACTTCCTTATTTCATGGTAGCTATTACTACTAGAATTTCACACTTAAGAAACAAAAATTAGAACATGGGATTGGTGAATCATGAAAGATAAATATAAGTAAAAGCTATTTTCCTGACCCTCAAAAGACAGTTTATCATTTTCTGGAATGTTAGAATTGGGTTATTTTTGTTTTTTGTTTTGAAGACAGAGTCTCGNTTGACCCAAGTCTGAATCTCAGGGCAATGCAACCCAAAATAATGATCTAAATAAACCTATTACAAGGGAAGGAAGAGAGCTGCAGTGGGTCAGGAGAGCCCTGGGGGTTTGGAAACAGGTAATGCCAAAGCACCCAAACTGCAAGATGTAGCCAAAAAGGCAGCACCAGCAGAAAGACAAATTGACTTACAAAGGTAAAAACGCATTTTCAAAGGGAGAAAATGAAGACCAAACAGAAGCAGGCTCCAGTTTCTGCAAAAACTTGGATTCACAAATGTCCCTGAACAGAAAATGAAGCTCACTTCAGAACACACACTCTCTGCCTTGAAAACTACAGAAACTGTTACTTCTTTTTTCACAGACCACGCATCCTCTGATGGAAATGCACAGTGGAAACTCTTGAGAGAGAGGCTAAAAGCAACTCTGTTCTCCCCCTTCCCCTAGACTTTTCTTATGAAAAGTCAATAATTAAGCAAATTGCTTAACACTTGGTTCCAGTTCCTGCCTATCTGGAGTTTAAATGCATAATACACCATAATTTCCACGCTGCAGTTTTTATTTTGAAGAAAGTAACAAGATGTCTTTACGCTGACACTGAAAATTCATCCATTTTAGAGCCAGGTATTTACATGTTACAAAGGAAAAAATAGAAGTCTACTGAATTAATTTTTTAAAAGAAAAGAGATCAGATTAAATATTTCTTTGTTTTTCCCTTCGGAAACTTTTATGTATAATTCTTTCTGCCTGCCTACTTTTCTGCAAAAATGAGATGTACAGATTTCGGTTCCCTGCTATGAAAAGTGATGTGGTGGCAATTTTATAAATGTTGCTTTCTGATTTTTATCAGAGTGAGAAAATAATTAAAATTATTATTGATTTGCAAGTAGTAAACAGTTCATATTTTGATTTTCCCTCATTTTAGTTTAATATAATTTGCAATAAATGTATATACTGTTGTTTGTTTCATAAAGCATATCACCTTAAAATGGTTTTCACTCCTGTGATTATGTTGGAATATTTGGAATGTTAAAAGGAGTGAAGACTATCCAGCATTGGTTTTATAATATTTGTCACCAGATTTTTATTAATGTAAAAAAAAGTCAAATTTTTAAAAATAGTTGGAATTTGGCAGCTTTGTAAGGAAAGTTGGAGGTGTTTTAGGATTGCTATCAATTTTCAGCATTGTGCTATTGGGAAATAAGTGTTTTGCTTTTGTCTGATGGTCTGGGCTCATTTTTACATTTATTTTAGAAAACTTTTGCACCAATGTATTATGTTTCTTGGCATTGTTCAGCATATGTAATGTGTGCACTTTTTGTGTATACATAGTCATATTTAAGTTTTTTGATTAAAATAAATGCTTCTAGATGTCATGGCAGTCTTTTTAATCTTTTTATCTTATGCTTTCTGGTGAATTTTTTCATGTTAAAGAGCTAAAGTCATAACATGATTACAGTCAACTCTCCTGTCTCTGTATAAAATAGTGACTATACCTCAGTTTTTAAATTTTGTGGCAATCATAAACTTAGAACAAAATAATGAAGGCATGTAAGACCTGATTCTGGAGGAACTTGAAATTTGTCTTTTCTCATGTCCAGAGTTCTGTCCTGCCCCAATGCCCACTATAGGGTCATCTGCAAAGCTCTAGCAGAGTGTGCTCACTCTATTCCTAGCATGGGTTAGAGGAAACAAATAACACTTGTGTTGTAACTTGGTCTTGATAGCCTGTAGTGTATGTGGGATGTAAAACAAACAATAAAGTGTATCAAAGGTAGATGATTCTGTTAGAGTGAAATTTGAGAGTAAATGTCATTTATATTTCTCATAGATAATCAAGAGTTGGCTGTGTATTGATTGATTGAAAGGTGGGTAATTATTTTAAATATGAATATACACACACATTTAGGTATCAGAAGATGCTTAGGGAACAATGGATACCAATGATAGAAAACGATACCTTTACAGGGGCAGAAAAAGCCCTACTCTTCCTTATTGCCTCTTCAGAACCCTTTAGAAAGTATAAAATACTGCCTCCAACTTGCTGAAAAAGAGTATCTGTGCATAAGCATCAGAGAAGTCCCTCAAGCAGTCAATAGGTGTGTTCTATTTAGAAAGTTTAAAGTTCTCTTAGCATCAGACAACTTGATTCCTAAGGTTTCCAATGTGTCACCAACAAAAAGTGCATTGATAGGGACCTTTGTCTCTTCCTCCCTTTGATTAACTGCCCAGCATCATGGTTTACTAGATTACCAAGTGTTACATCATATTAAACAAAATGTAGCAGAACCATCTGCATCAATATATTCCTGTTTAGATTTTTGCAGGAGAGTAGTTACGTAAAAGGATCTGGTCCTTGTATGATATAAATGGCCCACCCCAATTTTGTAACATGATGCAAGTGTCTGGCACTAAGGGAAGCAAGAGTAGGATTGTAGAAAGGTCAAGCTGATGGGGAGGGACTTGTTAACGGGAATTTTTTTAGTTTTCCTTTTTGAAGGAAAACATAAAAATCCCTTAGGAATTTGGTATTCATATCTCAGAGAACTACAACACAGAAGTGCAGACTTATATTTGAGAATTAATGTCAACCCTATGTGTCTAGTTTGAAGCTTCTTGTATTTGCCTAAAACTACAAGCCAGAATTTTCTCCTTTGATAAAAAGTGTGTATAATGTAAAGCAGTTTTGCATATTCTTGTGCTGCACATGGGCTGAATTAAAAAAAAAAACACACAAAAAAACTTGAAGCAGAACCCTGTAATTTGTGTAAATGACAAGTGTAAAATCCTACCACAAAATGCTAAAAATATGCACTGTTTTGAATAAAACCAAGAAATGCAGCATTAAAAAAATAAATAAATAAAAGAAAAAACAAAAATGAAAACCACCTTCTAAAAAGAGAATCTGGAGACCACCCTTTCCAAGTTTGAATGGGAACATGGGCTAATTTTCTCATTCTTGCAGTTATTTTTCTAATTGCCTTTCTATTGTCATTGATTTCCAGGCAGCAATTAGTTAGATTGAACTTTCTACATATTCTTCTTTCCTGGGCTAGGAGGTAGTCTAAAGCTAATCTATTCTGATAGATAGCATTCCTCATTTTTCTGGCTTGCTGGGCCAGTAAATCTAATGCATTTGCTGTTTCATTAGTGATGATTTTAAGTACTACCTGCAACTTTAGGATGGGGTTAAGCATGCAAATAGGAGTGCAGTATCTCCATGACTCATCTCGTGCCCAGGTAGCTGGCTTATAGTATTGAATTATTCTTTCAGGGGGCTAATTTGTGTATTTTCAATCTCTTATTTTTATATCTTTCTTTACATCTAAATCTTTTTTGTTTCTTTTTCTAACTTCATCATAGATGGGATATCCTGAAGTTTCTCCTTGTTGCAGTGGGAGTAGGAAGAAAGACGGTCTAATTGTTCTAAGCACATAGGCCTCTGTCTATTCGGTGGGCAATTGTCGGTAGGCCTATGGTCCGCAGATCCAATAGAGACCAGAGGATGCTTACCAGGTATTTGGAGCTTTAAGCTGATACCAGGTGGGGTTTAGAGAAGAGAAATGGGAAAACGGATTTGGATGAGGTGATTTGGAGTCATCTCTGCCTTGCCACAAAGTTTTTTTTTTTTTAGTGTTTCATTGTAACATTGCTGTCTCAAGCAAGTTAGTTCTCTTACTAGGTCTGTAAAAACTTTTCCCTAGTAAGCAACATAGTATCTTTTGATAACAGACGTTTTTTAGGAGCCAGATGCTTGAATTTAGGTAGCTTCTGGGAAAGAGTCAGTCAGCATAAAATTACATTGTGGCATTAACTCTTTTGCTTCCTAAGGCTGTAGGTCTCTTATGTTAGTTCCTCTACAAACATAACATAAGGAAACCGCCTAGGCTGCTGGCAATGTTTTCAGACAGCTGAGCAAACAGGTTTTCAGCTAGAGGAGGCGGCTCTGGTAAATTCTGGTCTACATGCTTATAGAATGACTTAAAGACTTGGAATTGTTGCTGGGCTGGACCAGTCCAGGTTCCTCTTTTGATAACATGCAGGTAGGTTGCTGGGTATGTGTGTATGTAGACATGTATGGGGTAACCTGCAGTCTACATGAGTAAGCCTGCCTTTAGAATGGTGAAATTTACAGGATTACAGGTTTTTGTTTTATAATTTGGTTTTACCAGTATTTTGGTAAGCATAATTGACTTAGGGTGCCATGATATGCAATACCGACAATCTTTCTCTGGGGTCTCAGGGGAACAAGGTAGAGTTACTCTTGGCATGCATACATATTTGTAGTCATTTCTATAGTATCTTTTTAAAGGTAGGTGACTACAGACGGGTGAGTCTTGGTGTGCTGCCTGACAAGCATCAAAATATAGAGAAATAGGCCTTCGGTAAAAAGGAGGGACCTTGGTTTGGTTTAAGAGGGGACCTTCTTTTGACCTTGCACAACTTTCAAACCATTTAGCAGGTAAAACCTTGGGGTCATAACAGACATAAGGCTCGTTATTTCCTGGGTCACAAATTGAGTAGGTGCTCTGATTATAAGTACAAGTTCTTAAGCACATCCTTGTACACTCATAATGCAGGTGGTGGTACAATAAAGTTCTAGTTATACTGTTCCTTGACTAAGTAGTATGTGTACAGTGGGGACACCCTTCTATAGGTGCTTTTTCTAGCATGGTTAAGGGTAGGTAACAACAGCAAAACAATGTACAGCATATTCATACCCAGCAAGGACAGAAAAGGTCCTTGCCTGGGGGAGGAGGTTGAGCACAATGACAGAACAATAATAAAACAGTATTGCAAGGAAAACTACTAGTCTTAAGATTTTTAACCACATTAACTTGCTTGATGAGACTTTAAGCTTTGGCCATGTGTAGACTAGTCAGCTTCCAGAGTGTGACTAGGGCAGGGCTTGTTGTCTCTTCAAGCTTCAGCTGTGCATAGACTGGTCAGCTTCCAGAGTGACCAGAGCAGGGTTGTAGTCCTCAGCAGCAACTGGGTCTTGCCACAGGATCAGCCGGGTCAAATGGCCTGGATCTTGCTGGCTGGTTCACTTGGCTAGAGCTGCCAGTTTCAGCTGACTGTGGTGGATCCAAGGCACAACACCTGCAACTTTAACAACAGTGGGAGTGGACAAGATTATAGTATGGGGCCCATCCCACATGGGTCCTAGAGAAGTTGGGTTCTACTTTTTAACTTAACCAGAATCTCTAGGTTTAAAGGGGTGTCAGGCTTTCATGTACGTAACTACGAAGACTTTGCATGGCTATTTCTAAAGCCTGCATTTGTTTTCTTTTCTTTTCTTTTTTTTTTTTTTGAGACGGAGTATCGCTCTGTCGCCCAGGCTGGAGTGCAGTGGCGGGATCTCAGCTCACTGCAAGCTCCGCCTCCTGGGTTTACTCCATTCTCCTGCCTCAGCCTCCGCAGTAGCTGGGACTACAGGCGCCCGCCACCTCGCCCGGCTAGTTTTTTGTATTTCTTTTTAGTAGAGACGGGGTTTCACCGTGATAGCCAGGATGGTCTCGATCTCCTGAGCTCGTGATCTGCCCGTCTCGTCCTCCCAAAGTGCTGGGATTACAGGCTTGAGCCACCGCGCCCGGCCATTTGTTTTCTTAAGGTTAATTCCTCTAGTTCCTGGAGATCACCTTTAATTTGACTTATGACTTGGGGGTGGCTGACGAAACAAAATCTTGTGGGGTGAATACCCAATTTGTCTGGTGGTGGTGCACCGGACTCAGAGGAGGACCATAGGTAAGACTTGATCTCATCTCAGATGAGTTTCTTGGCAATATTTCTTCAGTAGCTGCTTGAGTATTGGGTTCATGCATTCCACTTTTCTTGAACTTTGTGGTCAATAGACTGTGTGTAACTTCTATTTTATTTTTAACAGTCTTGTTAAATCTTGCACTATATTAGCTACAAATGCCAGCCTACTGTCTGACTTTAAAGTTAGAGGCAGTCCAAATCTGGGGATAATGTCGCTTCTTCTGTCCTGGTAGGGAAAGCCTCAATCCATCCTGAAAAGTTGCAAATAAATGCCAGCATATACTGAGAGCCTCTGGCACAGGGCATTTCAGTAAAGTCTATAAGCAAGTTTCCACAAAGGCATGGCTCCTTCTCCTGTTCAGTTTCCCAGAGGAGGGGTTCTTTTTCTCCTTCTTTGTAACTTCATATAATGGCTTAGCCATCAGGGAGAAATTTGGAATCCAGATATGGCAGAATCTTGCTGCCTTCAGCTTTTAATGTGACTGTGGGCTCCTGGAGGCTTAATGAGAAGGAGCCTGCTCTGTGTTAGTCTTTATATCTTTCAGCCTTTGCTAGCTTGGTTAGATCAGTATCTGGTTCTTCTAGGGTACGGCAGCTTTTAGCTGGTGACTTCTTTATACCACGGTGTTTACCACTCTCTTTATTACCTTCTGGACAGTCTTCTTTTTGTGTGTGTGTGTTTTTTTTTTTCTTTTTGCATTGTGCACATTGATTTTTTTTTTCTTTTTGCATTGTGCACGTTGATCTGTTTTTAGCTTTGTCTGGCTCTCGAATCTTTGCTTAACTTTACTTCTTTTATGTCTGCATCTATATCTTCTTACATTGCTAGTCTCTCTTTTTATGAGGGCTGCTGCTAACAGATTGGTTTTTTTTTTTTTTTTAAGATTTCAATCTGCTTCTTTTATCTTTCTTGAGTTCTCTTGCTCTTACGGTCGGCAGGGCTGGGCGATGGCACTGCAGTCTGTCTCTCCTGTTTCTTTCTGATTTCTTTTTTTTACTTTTTTCTTTATTTTCTCACACTTACTCTTTTGGGCTGGGTAGGATCTGCACAGCTGTAGTCCACTCCTAGGTTGCCACTGGTCCAGAAGCTTGGCAGATGCCTCCCGCAAATTGTAAGAATTATGCCTTTCTGTCTCCTTTGCTCTTCTCCTGGCACTGGTCCCTGTCCCTTTCTTTTTCCAGATAGAGCCAGGCTGGGGAGAGGGACTTAACCTTTGGTGTGTCTAGCTGCCTGGTTCTGCATTTGTTGCTTTTGTTCTTTCTTGTTTTGCTTCCTGGTCACAGTTAACATACACTTTGGTGGCCACTTTTATAAGCTGGGTGGCATTCATGCCTGCGGCTTCTGCTTGATGTCACCCTGGGCTTGCCCTATAAATGCTGTGTTCATCATGCACTGATTTTCAGCAGCCTCAGGATCAAATGGGATGTAAAGCCAGAATGCTTTACAGAGTCTGAAAAAGTAGATACTATGTCAGAATCAAAATAGACTGATCAGACCCATTGGTGATATATGATAACCAAGCAGAAAGTAGATTTAGCAAGTGGTTAGTACTAGTGGTCATAAAACCTGCATTGAAGGGGATTCATATAATATTCCAAAATATTATATAACCAACTGTCCCAAATATAAGAATTAACTGAAAGGGTGATCTTCTGGTAGATAAAAACCTTTAGAAGACCTTTAGATGACCCTATTTACTGAATTATAAGTGAGGTTCTGATATGGCCTCTAAAGTTTCCAATATTTGTTTCAGACCAGATCCAGTATATTACAATGACGTCATCTTACAGAGCAGAGTGGGTCAGTGGTTATATGAACAGGGAATTGTCGTTCACAACCAGTTGGGTTGTGCTCAAACTAACTTCTTTAGGCAAGTTATTTGACTTTTCTGTATCTCAGTTTCCTTATCTATAAAATAAACATAGTAGTTTCCATTTCATATGGTTACTATGAGTATTAAATGAGTGAATGCATATGAAGTACTTACAATAATGCTTTGCACATAGGATGTGTTAACTATTGTGATTTCTGGGAAAGACGCAGACATTTTACTGAAAACACTGAAATCCTGAAATCTGTATAACTGTGTATATTTACAGCTTCATTGAGGAGACTCATGAAGCTTTATTTTAAAAAGTGCACCATTTGGATTACTCACAACTCAAAAAAACTAAGCAAATGGCTGGGTGCAGTGGCTCACGCCTGTAATCTCAACACTTCGGGAGGCTGAGGTGGGTGGATCATGAGGTCAGGAGTTCCAGACCAGCATGACCAACGTGGTGAAACCCTGTCTCTACTAAAAATACAAAATTAGCCAGGTGTGGTGGCAGGCACCTGTAATCCCAGCTACTCAGGAGGCTGAGACATGAGAATCACTTGAACCCGGGAGATGGGGGTTGCAGTGAGCTGAGATCGCACCACCGCACTCCAGCCTGGGCTACAAAGCAAGACTCTGTCTCAAAAAAAAAAAAAAAAAAAAAAAAAGCTTCTGTCTAATGACCATGCCTTGGATATGAGTTCCCTTGGACTATACAAGGCTCTATCCTGACCAAGAACCAGAATCAGTGAACCTCAACTGATATGAGATTATTGAAGGATGAAGCTTTTGGGAGTGCAGGGAGGTCAGAAGAATATGGTAAGTTTATTGCAACCTTAGAGACTGTGAAAATACTATTTGGCAAACAAATGCGACACCTTATTGAACTGGTATCAGGACTCACTCAGTGAATAACAAACCACCTCTCCTAATTCCAGTACTAGTGGCCAACTAAGAGGATAGGTGTAATTTTTTTAGCTATTGGCATGCCCTTCATAGGTTTCTCCTTCAGGGATCTTTCCCTACCTCGGATAACTTTCTCAGGAATTAGCTCCCGCATCCTCCAACCCTCTACCCATCTTCCATCTTCTCTGCTTTCCAAAGAAGGCACTCTCAGGAACTTCAGAGTACTTAGGTAATGGGTTGAGTTGATCTTTTATAGTAATTCTTTATCTGGGCAAAATGTGCTTGGTTGATCTTACCTGAAATCTTACAATACATAATTTCAGGGACTTAAAGGAAACAAAATGACAATGACACCCAAAGAAACAAAGTAAAAAGATTGGACAATAGCAACCCTTTGCACACATCACAGAACCCTAAAAGTAGGTAACTTTTCCTTAAGGTGGGAATCTTCATTGTTCTTTGTAGAAATAAAAGTATTACTCTCATTCAGTTATTGACCAATCTTTACATACTGGATCTGGACTGTGGATTCTGTACTAAAAATACATTTAAGTTTTAACTAAGTCAATGTCCTGTAATTGTTCCCTGCCTGCCAATGAACCCTGCCTTCCACTTACAGTTGCCTCTGGGAACGCATCCATGATCTGTTTCCTTAAATACTTTCTCCTTCTACTAAGTTTTTGTTGTGGTGAATCTTTAACTTTAGATGAAATTCTCACTTCCTCCTTGTTTTTTTGCAGCCTGCTGTCATCCAGGACCTTGCAACTAAGGGCTGCTTTACACTAGTTCCTGTGTCTTTCCCTGGTCTTGTTAATTACTCCAAGTTTATGGGAATATTTATTGAGGTATTCTTACATAGGCTTTGCCTATATTAACTCATTTATTCCTTATAACAACCCTATGAGTTAGATACCATGATTACCCTCATTTAAAGTTAAGTAAATTAGACTTCAATATTAAAAAAAAAGGTATACATGGTAGAACCAGGTTTGGGTTGGGCAGGCTGGGATCAGAGCGATGTGCTTATTATTGTCTTCACACTAGCAAGATACAGTCTATTCTGCTATAGCATATGTATGTAACAACAATTAGCTAATACACAATTGGCATATAGGACATCCTGTCAGTATAATTTGAAAGTTGAATAAATTCAGAGCAATTTTTTTGTGGGCAAAGGGAGCTGTATAACAATAATAGAATGACAACCTATTGCAGGAGCGATAAAATACCCTCAGCTTGGATACTGCACAGGTAGGAATCCTTTCAGCTCTATTTTAAGAAATAGAAAAATGAGTACTTGGTTTCATAGCTCCTCCCCAGAGAGGTGCACTTCTAGCCTTGCTGAGCTATCAGCTTGTAGAGGTTGTGTTTTCTCCTCTGCATACCTTTACAGTTTCGCCTCCATAGCTCAGTGTTCTTCCATCTACACTGTCTGCACACCTGCATGCCAGCATGCCAGCATTTGTACTCTATTGCTTTTTTGCATTTTTGGTATCCCCTGAAGCAGTTTGCAGATACACTGAGCTGCCTACTTGACCTTCTAAAGTTTCTCAGGGGAGGGAGGTGGGGGTGACCAATTGTTATTTATTTATTTATTTATTTATTTATTTATTTTTAATTGTAGTTTGGCTATAGATTTGCATAGGTTTTGAGTGATCTTCCCCAATCCCGTTTTGTTATTTTTATAGAACAGCAGATTGTGAGGCTCGTCAGTGGTATATACATCATACACAGGTTATAGCATCAACTCAAACATCCCGAATTAATCATCATTCCAAACTTGTAATCATCATCCCAAGCTTAGCTTAGCATTTTCATCATAATAAATACATTTTTATGGGGTCAAGGCACTAAACTTATTGTTCATTTTATTACTAACAATATTATGAGGGGATTTTATCACTCCTGCAATAGGTTATAATTCTATTATTATTACACATTTCCCTTTGCTTACAAAAGTGATACAAAATTTATTTAAAAGATGATTTCTGCCAGTAGGATGCTTAAAATCTACTAAGAGAAAATATGTATATTAAAAAGACAAATAGTAAGGCTGTTAGTGATAGACAAACATGACAGCTAAGCAAAATGTATGGTACCTTTATGATACTGTAGGAGGGACACTAAACTTATAATCAGACAACTTGGATTTGAATCTAGACCCTATCACTTGCTTTGTGACCCTGGAAAAACACGTAAACTTTATAGGCACTAGTTTTCTTAGCTTTAAAACACGAATAAGGCCAGGCACGGTGGCTCATGCCTGTAATCTCAGCATTTTGGGAGGCTGAGGAAGGCAGATTGCTTGAGGCCAGGAGTTCAAGACCAGTTTGACCAACATGGCAAAACCCCACCTCTACAAAAAATACAAAATAAAATTAGCCAGGTGTGGTGATGTAGGCCTTTGGTCCCAGCTACTTGGGAGGCTGAGGCATGGGAATTTCTTGAACCCGTGAGCTAGAGTTGGCTGTAGACCCAGATCATGCCACTGCACTCCAGTCTGGGTGACAGAGCAAGACTGTTTCAAGATAATAACAATAATAATAAAATAAAAATAAATAAAACAGGAATAATTATATGAAAATAATTAAAATTAAAACAGGAATAATAATACCTGTTTTGCAGAATTTTGCAAGAATTAAATGAAAAATATATGTCGAAGTGCCTGACACTTTCAATGCAGGCACTGAATAAATGTTAATTTTCTTTCTTTCTCTCAAACAGTGCACAAACATCATTCAGGTGTCTCAGCATATGTTTCTAAGGGCTGTGCATAAATGTAGCTGGGTCATTATTTTATAGTAATTAAGAGTATGTTATAGATCTGTGCCTTCAGTGCTCAACAATGAAGTCACTGCAAAGTCAAGCAGGGTTTTTGATCACTGGGAAGTCAAAGTTGTGTCCTCCTGACTGTGTCCCATTCTTCTTGGTTTTTGTTCTTTGTTTTAATTACAGCTTTATTGAGATATAATTTACATACCATATAATTCATTCGTTTAAAGTATACATTCAATGTTTTTGCGTATATTCAAATAATTGAGAATCATCACCACAATCAACTTTAGAACATGCTTTTTTTTTTTTTTTTCTTTTTTTTTGAGATGGAGTTTTGCTATTGTCACCCAGGCTGGAGTGCAGTGGTGTGATCTTGACTCACTGAAACCTCCACCCCTTGAGTTCAAGTGATTCTCCTGTTTCAACCACCTGAGTAGCTGGGATTGCAGGCACCTGCCACCATACCTGGCTAATTTTTGTATTTTTAGTAGAGATGGGGTTTCACCATGTTGGCCAGGCTGGTCTCGAACTCCTGACCTTAGATGATCTGCCTGCCTCAGCCTCCCAAAGTGCTGGGATTACAGACGTGAGCCACTGTGCCTGGTCCCAGAACATTTTCATCACCACAAAAAGAAATACTGTATGCATTAGCAACCACTCACCATTTGCTCCCTGTATTAGTCCAATTTCATGCATCTATAAAAAACTTCCTGAGACTGGGTATTTATAAGCAAAAGAGGTTTAATTGACTCACAGTTCTGCATGACTGGAGAGGACTCAGGGAAGGTGAGGGAGAAGCAAGGCACTTCTTACATGGTGGCAGGAGAAGAGAGAGACCACAGAGAAAATTGCCACTTTTAAACCATCAGACCTCATGAGAAAAAGCCCTTATTATCACAAGGACAGGTTGGGAGAAACCACTCCCCTGAGCCAATCACCTCTTACCAACCTCTCCCTAGACACATGAGGATTACAATTGGAGATGAAATTTGGGTGAGGAAACAGAGCTAAGCCATATCACCCCCAAACCCTTTATGACTAATTCTGTATAACCTAGAAAAAACCCTGAATGTCTCACCATTTCCTCAGCTTAGTATAAGGGCCTGCCACATTTTGAAATGTGCTCTTTTCTTTCTAGCATGGTTTGGATAGATATGTATAGAATGGATGGAAACAAGGCAAAGATCTTATGCCAGCCACTGGTCAATGGCTAAAGTGCTGAAGGTGATGAGAAGAGCAAATAGGGAGCATGGTCTGGTAGCTCTGTTTTCAGCCTAAGGCCAATTCCTAAGGACTCAACATGCAACCAGAAAGGAATCTGGTGAACAGCTATCCTAATGATCAATAAAACTGACTCACATGTGATATTCAATATGTATGTATAACTCTTTACTGACTCCTAAACAAATATCTACTTCCCACCTGTGTATCTAACCTGAAATACAGATGAGAAGTAGACAGTTTTATCTACTTGTTTTTCTTACTAAATTATTTAATTTTTCTGTAACCAATAAAATTGACTCACATGTGATATTCAATATGTGTGTATTACTCTTTACTGACTCCTAAAGAAGTGTCTACTTCCCACCTGTGTATCTAACCTGAAATACAGTTGGGGAGTAGACATTTCTACCTACTTATTTTTCTTACTCAATTCTTTAATTTTTCTGTAATTTTTATAGGTAGATCAAGTATTATGGATAAACATTAACATTTGGAATCACAAGACCTGGGTTTGAGTTTGGACACATTCATTTACTTATTGGTTGTATAAATTCAAGCAAGCTGCTTAACTGCTTTGAGCCTCAGCTATCCGTCTGTATCATGAGATCATGATAACACTAATCTCAAAGGATTGGTGTAAATATTATATAACATAATGTGCATGAGAATTGTTTGAAAATTAAAAGTACCATACAAATGGCTAGGTTTTAAAAATTATTATTGCTGTCATCTGCACTTAAAAAAAGCTATGTATATCAATCTAGAACATCAGCACCAGTTTTTCCATGTTGATGACACAATTTTGTTTCAACTAAATTAACACCTCCTCTCTACTGTTTCATTTGACAAGAATAATTGAGTTCCACAATGAACCAAATTATTCCTGCCTTGTAAAATATGAAATGAACTACTGTATTATCTTTATTAAAAAATAATTTTTTAAAGTCTACATCCTTGGTATCTGATGCACTATTTTATTCTCAGTTGGTAAGTGTGAGAAAAAAGTAAGTTTATCTTTTTTGTCATTGACCCACACTAGTCTTCTTTTGAGGTGAATGGGCCTGAGGTAGAACAAGTGAATGATTTTAAATGAACTTGCCTTCTAACTGCAGCTCACTCTATGGTGACTTTTTCTTTAGACTAGAAAATTGATGAACATTTGTTTTTTTTTT
>NW_016814192.1:320896-334307 GCF_001698545.2 Rhinopithecus bieti
TTAGACAGAGTCTCACTCTATTGCCCAGGCTGGAGTGCAGTGGCACAGTCTAGGCTCATTACAACCTCCGCCTCCTGGGTTCAAGTGATTCTCCTGACTCAGCCTCCCAAGTAGCTGGGATTACAGGCATGCACCACCATGCCCGGCTAATTTTTTGTATTTTTAGTAGAGACCAGCTTTCACCAGGCTGGCCAGGCTGGTCTTGAACTCCTGACCTAGTGATCCGCCCTCCTTGGCCTCCCAAAGTGCTGGGATTACAGGCATGAGCCACCGCGCCTGGCCAAACATTTAAAATTTTATATGAACCAGGAAACTGGTCCTTAGCAGACACAGAATCTGCAGGTACCTTGATCTTGGCTCTCCCAGCTTCCAGCATTGTGAGAAATAAATTTCTGAGGTTCATAAGCTACTCAGTCTATGGTATTTTGTTACAGTAGCCTGAGCAGACATGGAGCGTGAGCAGACATGGAGCCCAAGCAGGCTAAGACATAGGGTCATTGCTGAATGCCCCAGATGTTTGAGGTCTTTACACCCTGGTATGAACTCAAATGTCTCCCGGGATTATGAACTCTGGGAACTGCTCAGCTTTCAGCTACCTAGCAATTGTTCTTTACCTAGCCTTATAGAGTATCAGCAATGCATGTACAGCTTACTTTTCAACCAAAGACACAAGGAAATGCCTTCTACAGATTTCTAGAGCTCTTCCTCTGAATAATTTCTTCCCCTCTGGTACTCCGCCAGGCCTGTGGATTCTGATCTCTGCCTCCTGAACTAAAGGAGACCATCATGCTCTGCTCGGGATCCCTTTCCTGCACTGTGGTCTGAAAAGTTTCTCCAGGCAGAAAGCTAGGATGACAGTAGGGTTCATCCTGTTTGTTTCCCTTTTCTAAGCTATCATAGTTCTACATGGTCTGTTGTCCGAAAATAGATTTTAAAAACCATAGTTTTTCCAGTTTTCTAGTTGTTTATGGCAGGACAGGATGTTAGATACTAGTTATTCTGTCATTGTTTGAAGCAAAAGCCCAATTCTCTTCTTTGGAAATGCATTTTCATTTGAATACTGTAAACTATTTTCAAGTCCTTTTTGAAAGTTTGTGGGAGCATGCTGTTAGAAAAAATGAGGTCAGTCCTTAGGGGATCTTCTGGGTCTCCACTGTGTGTTTCCTCATTAAGAGCAGAGTCAGTCTTTCTCTAGACCAGGGCTGTTCAATGGAACTTTCTGTGATGATGGGAATGTTCTCTCTCTGGGTCGTTCACTACAGTAGCCACTACTCACATGTGGCTGTTGAGCTTTGGAATGTAGTTAATGCAATGAAGGAACTGAATTTTGACTTTTTTTATATTAATTAATTTAAATTTGAATAACTGCACATAGCTAGTGGCTAGTGATTGCACATAGCTAGTGGACAGCACAGATCTAGAAAATTATTTCTGTGTTTTAGAACCCAGTTGTCACCCTAAGGCCTTTTTGTTACCAGCTGCAGCTGAATACACCTTCTAATTTTCTAGTTCTGAACTTTCCCCCAATCTCTTTAGTTAGAATACTGTCCCTACTCCTCCATATGTATTAAAATTCTACCTATCCCTGAGATTAGGATTTGTGAATTCCTTCTTTCCTTCATTTTCTCTTCTCCCTTCCCTTCCCTTCCTTCCTTCCTTCCATCCTTCCATCCTTCCTTCCTTCCTTCCTTCTTCCATCCTTCCTTCCTTCCTTCTTTCCTTCCTTCTTTCTTTCCTCTCTGCTTTCCTTCATCTCTCCTTCCCTCTCTTTCTGCCTTTCTTTCTTGTTTCCATCTTTCCATTAAGAAGCAGTTGTTGAGAACTTACTTTGTGCCAGGCCCTGCCAGACTGTGAAGGTGAACAGATAAATAATATATAATCTATGACCTCCAGGATATATGAGTCCAATAAGAAACGCAAATATACAGACAAGTAAATTATAATATAGTTTAGTAAGTGCAACAATAGAGATAAATAAAAGATTAACAAATAACATCTGTGTATGTTTGTTGTAGTGGGTGCTTGCAAGGAGGATGGAATAGGGCATGGAGAGAGAAGGCTTGCAGGAGGATAACTTGATGTTGACTCTGCAGTTTGAAACAAAAATTGGAGGTTGCCAGGTGGAAAAATGAAGTAGAGCATTCCAGGTCGAAGGTGTGAACTCTGAAACATCTCTATCGGTTAAGGAGACTATCAGCAGTTTAATATTATTAGAGAGTAAAGTAAGTTTGAATATGAAGAGGATGGAGAGGAGTTTTTGATAAGTGCTAGATTATGAAATTTAAGAAATAAGCAGTATTGACTACTTCTTTGATATTATCAAGGATCCCTGACTATATTGTGTCAGTGAAAGAGAATATTGAAGACTTTTAATCACAGGAGTGAGAGGGAAGCTAGAAGAAGGCTGTTGCGATAGCTTTGATAACAAATAGTAAGGGTTCTAATCAACATATTGGCAGTATGAATGAAAAAGAGAAAACTACTGGGAGAGATACAAATGGGAGAGAAGACTAATGAGAGGATGTCAAATTGGCAGGATTTAGTTGGCTAAATGGGTGTGGGATGAAGAAGTGGGAAAAGCCCTGAGTGACTTAGATTTATGACTTTGGTGATTAGATTGGTAGTGATAATTCCAACCAAGATTAGAAAGAATTGCAGTTTTGAGGAAAGGATAATGAACTCTATTTTGGACATACTCAATAATCACTTGGCTATATAGCCCCAGACTTTAAAAGACATGTCTGGACTGAAGGCAGACAAGATTGTATCTCTACTTCATTATATACAAAGTGAAGCATAGTGCCATGTATATATTAGATACATTATACACAAAGCCAAGCATAGTGCCCTGTATATAGTATGTACTAAGTAAATATTTTTTACTTGACTTGATTTTTAAAATCAGAATGAGCAAACAATTGAGACTTCTTGGTAGCGTTTTGAATGGGATTGTGAGCAATATTCTACCTCTTTGAGTGTGTGTTTTTGGGGAAACAAATTTGCATTATTGTAACAGGTAACATTTATTTTGCATTTACTATGTGCCAAGCACTGTTCTAAAAACTTTACTGTGTTAATTCATTTAATACAACAACCAAATGTAGAATCAGAGGATTAAATGTGATATATCTCAATTGTTTATCAAAAGTGACATATCTCAAATGTATTCAAATGAATACATTTTGAAATTTATTTAAGGTTTTCATTTTATTCCACACTTACCATTCAATGTTAACAAAAGGAATTCCAAGGGTGGGAATGATGGCTCATGCCTGTAATCCTAGCACGTTGGGAGGCCGAGGCCAGCAGGTCACCTGAGGTCAGGAGTTCAAGACCAGCCTGGTCAACATGGTGAAACCCTGTCTCTACAAAAATACAAAAATTAGTAGAATGTGGTGGCATGTGCCTGTAGTCCCAGCTACTTGGGAGGCTAAGACAGGAGAATCACTTGAACCCAGGAGACAGAGGTTGTAGTGAGTCAAGATCATACCAGTGCACTCCAGCCTGGGTGACAGAGTGAGATTCTGTCTCAAAAAAAAAAAAAAAGGAATTCCTGTACTTGGCTTTTAAGATTATAAGGCATCCTGGTGAACAACCATAAGTGAAAGGAATTTATAGAGATAAAGAAGAGATAATTTTTATTTTGAGGCTGCAGAGGGCAGAGTTCTGAAAGATAAAACTAGTTCAAGTTACTGATTCTAACAAGGCAGTAAGTTGAGAGCATTTAAAAAAATACCAGTTTTCTCTTTTCTAGTATAGAGACAGAATGAAAATTTATACCTTCAACCATACTGTTCACTTTTCTGTTACTTTAAAATGTCCTTTTAGTATTGACAGAAAATAAGTTATTAAAGATGCTTGAGCTTCAAAGTTTATGGCTTTATTAGGCAAATGTATCCTTTATTCTCTAAAGCATTTTTCTTATTGAATTCCTTTTCCACTTGTTAATTGGTTGTCTTAAGTAATAATAATCAATGAATATCTCTGATTTCTTTAGAAATAAATACTGGTCAGGTTGCTTTGTTTGCTTGTTTGTTTGTTTGTTGAGACGGAATATCTCTGTCAGCCAGGATGGAGTGCAGTGGTACCATTTCAGCTCACTGCAACCTCCAGCTCCCAGGCTCATGTGATTCTCCTGTTTCAGCCTCCCGAGTAGCTGGGACTACAGGTGTGTGCCACCATGCCTGGCTAATTTTTCTATTTTTAGTAGAGATGGGGTCTCACCATGTTGGTCAGGCTGGCCTCGAACTCCTGACCTTAAATGACCTGCCTGCCTCGGCCTCCCAAAGAGATGGGATTACAGGTGTGAGCCACTGCACTCGGCAGGTTGCTTTTTTAGACAGAAAAACCTTAGAATGTATCCTTTTCTTTTTAGGCATAAAAGTAAATTTATGGTTTAATAGATTCCTTGTTCCATTTTATTTTATTTACCTATTAAAAATTCTTTTTCTGATACAGAGTACCTCTCTGTCACCCAGGCTGGAGGGCAATGACACAATCATAGCTCACTGCAACGTCAAACTCCTAGGTTCAAGCTATCCTCCTGCCTCAGCGTCCCAAGTAAATGAGGTAGAGCTACAGGTATGAGCCACCATGCCCGGCTACTTCTTTTTTGTGTAGATAGGGTCTCACTGTGTTGTCCAGGCTGATCTTGAACGCCTGGGCTCAAGTAATTCTCCTGTCTTATCCTCCCAAAGTGTTGGGATTACAGGCATGAGCCACCCTCCCCAGCCAGATTCATTATTTTAAATTGATGTATGACAGTCTGTTGTAACACCTGTGGTGTACAGATCAGTAATAATTGTTCTTGTGTTTTGTAATTGGAAAGGATCAGTATCTTGCCCAACATCACAGAACTAGTAAGCAGTAGAACTAAAATTTGAATCCAGGTGTGTTAATTCCAGACATCAGTAGCTCAATCACTATATATATATATTTTTTTTTGAGATGGAGTTTCACTCTTTTTTTTTTTTTTTTTTTTGAGACGGAGTCTTGCTCTGTTGCCCAGGCTGGAGTGCAGTGGCACGATCTCGGCTCACTGCAAGCTCCGCCTCCTGGGTTCACGCTATTCTCCTGCCTCAGCCTCCCAAGTAGCTGGGACTACAGGCGCCTGCCACCACACCCGGCTAAGTTTTTTTTGTATTTTAGTAGAGACAGGGTTTCACCGTGTTAGCCAGGATGGTCTCGATCTCCTGACCTCGTGATCCACCCGTCTCAGCCTCCCAAAGTGCTGGGATTACAGGCGTGAGCCACCGCGCCCGGCCGAGATGGAGTTTCGCTCTTGTTNTTCTCCTGCCTCAGCCTCCCAAGTAGCTGGGACTACAGGCGCCTGCCACCACACCCGGCTAAGTTTTTTTTGTATTTTAGTAGAGACGGGGTTTCACCGTGTTAGCCAGGATGGTCTCGATCTCCTGACCTCGTGATCCACCCGTCTCAGCCTCCCAAAGTGCTGGGATTACAGGCGTGAGCCACCGCGCCCGGCCGAGATGGAGTTTCGCTCTTGTTGCCCAGGCCACAGTGCAGTGGTGTGATCTTGGCTCACTGCAACCTCTGCCTCCTGGGTTCAAGCAATTCTCCTGCCTCAGACTCTGGAGTAGCTGGGATTACAGGCACACACCACCACACCTGGCTAATTTTTTGTATTTTTAGTAGAGATGGGGTTTCATCATGTTGGCCAGGTTGGTCTTGAACTCCTGACCTCAGATGATCCACCCACCTTGGCCTCCCATAGTGCTGGGATTACAGGTGCTCAATCACTATTCTATTCAGCCTCCCTAGAGCAAGACACATACCACCTCACCACAAACAGCCACACAGTGAATATAATTATTACGAGCTAGAAAACTGTCGGCATTTTATGAGCATCTCCAAAGCTTAGCTACTCTGACTTTGTGCTCGTATGGTACATTCCTCTATTATGATAGTTAATCCAACAAAATGGAATTATGTGTTTGTGTGTCTCCCCCACTTCTATATGAGTACCTCCAGGACAAGGACATTGTTCTATTCATCTTCTACTTACAGTGTCTGAATCATAGCTTATGTTCAATGAATTTGCCTGAGTCAATAAATGAATAAACACTAGGCTTCTTTTTGTCCAAGCAGGAGATAGGGTTTTTAAAAAATATTTATTTACTAAGGAATATTTATTACACACCTACTATGTATCAGACATTGTTCTGGGTGCTGATATATATGAAGAAACAAAACAAAAAAAAGGTATTGTCCCTATAGACATTAATTCTAGTGTGGAGACAGATAATACCTAATAAACACAATAAATAAGTAGTTTATAAATCTATAATCTTCTAGGAAGTAATAAGTGCTATGAGGAAATTAGAGCAAAATAAGGGACATCAAGATCTGGGGAGGAGGCTGGATGTGGTAACTCATGCCTATAATCCCAGCACGTTGGGAGGCCAAGATGGGAGGATTGCTGGAGGCCAGGAGTTTAAGATAATCATGGGCAACATAGTGAGACATCTCTATAAACATTAAAAAAAAAAAAAAAAGCTACATGGTGGCACATACCTGTAGTCCCATCTACTCAGGTGGCTAAGGTGGAGGATCGCTTGACCCCAGGAGGTTGAGGCTGCAGTGAGCCGAGATCACACTAGTGCACTCTAGCCTGAGCAACAGAGTGAGACCCTGTTTTAAGAAAAGAAATTTACAAGAAAATGGGTTGAAATTTGAAATAGTATAGTCAGGGTAGTCTCACTGAGAAGGGGGTGACATTTGAGCTAAGATCTGGAGGTGGTGGGGGAATCAGCTGTGGGCTGTTTGGGGGAAAGCTGCTCCCACAGTAGCAGGAATGAGGGAGTAGCTTGTGCAAAGACCCTGTGCAGGAGCATACCCGACTTGTTCAGGGAATGGCAAGCAGCCCACTTGGAACTGACAACAGAAGAGCAGGAGAAAACAGCAGAGAGGATGTTGTAGGGCAGTTTTAAAACTCTGGCTTTTACTCTGAGTGAGATGTAAAGACATTCGAGTTTTAAGGAGGAGTGACATGACTGGACACGTATTAAAAGGATCACTGGGGTTGCTATGTTAAGGGTGAACTGTGAGAAGGAAGAAATGAAATCAATTTGGCTGCTATGGTAGTAATCTAGGAAAGAGACAGTCAAGACAGTGGAGGTGCTTGTGTCTCCGAGGGTTTAAATTAAGGAATCAAGCAGAGTATCAGTTGGGTAATGTCATAACGATACTTTTAAAAAATGACTCTATAGGCCAGGCGCTTTGGCTCACACCTGTAATCCCAGCATTTTGGGAGGCCAAGGTAGGTGGATCACGAGGTCAGGAATTCGAAACCAGCCTGGACAACATGGTGAAACCCCATCTCTACTAAAAATACAAAAATTAGCTGGGCGTGGTGGCGCGTGCTTGTAGTCCCAGCTACTGGGGAGACTGAGTCAGGAGAATCACTCGAACACAGGAGGCGAAGGTTGCAGTGAGCTGAGATCGTAGCATTGCACTCCAGCCTGGGCGACATAGTGAGACTTCGTCCTCCGCAGAAAAAAGACTCTTTGTGTTATAGTTGTTTGGTCTAACTCTCTCACTCTCCCGTAAACTCTTCAACACTAGGGACTAAGTTTGTCTTTGTGTGTGTGTGATATGGTCTCACTCTGTCACTCAGGCTGGAGCGCAGTGGCTCAAGCTCAGTTCACGCAGCCTCCACCTTTCAGGCTCAAGTGATCTGGGTAGGGGGTGGGGGTAGGTTGCAGTGAATACAATAAATAAAATAAAATTTTTGAGTGAACGACTGGATGGTGATATTATCCACCCTAATGCTTGTGACCCAAAACTTTTGATTAAGGCACTGTTTTAATAAGTGAACATTTAGCAAGAAACAGGGAAATGAACTTAGAATTTCTGCTTATGGAAAAAATGCCTCAAGGGCTGTATCTGGTCACAAACAAATGTCCTGTAAAGATTAAATACATTTTTAATAAATAAATATGAAGTTATAAATGGGAGAGCATGACTTCAGAACTATTTATAATAAAAACTATTCTAGTAGAAACTCAACAATGCTCCAATATAATTGGATAAAATTACCCAGTAGCCTTTAAGGTTAAATAATTAAATTTTTTTTTTTTTTTAGAGACAGGGTCTCTCTCTGCCAGCCAGGCTTGAGTGCAGTGTTTCAATCATAGCTTACTGCATCCTCAAACTCCTGGGCTCAAGGGATCTTCCTGCGTCAGCCTCCCAAGTAGCTGGGACTACAGACAATGCCACCATGCCCAGCTAATTTTTAAAAAAGGTTTTTCAGAGATGTTGCCTCAACATGTTGCTCAGGCTGGCCTCAAATTTCTGGCCTCAAGCCGTCCTCCTGCCTCAGTCTCCCAAGTAGCTGAGATTACAGCTGTGAACCACTGAGTCCAAAGCTGAATAATTTGTTTTGTTGCTATTTAAATAAGGTGGTTATGCAGTAGGCAAACTCTTTTTGGTTTATGAGTGTTAATCTGAAGATATAAGACTTAGAAGCAGTAGCAGATATGCTTATTTTTTCTCCATTTTTTTCTTGAACTGCAACTAGAGGAAGACAAAATAAGTCTAGCTTACTTTTTCTCTTTTTTTTTTTGATATGGGATCTCTCTCTGTCACCTAGGCTTGAGTGCAGTAGCACAATTTCAGCCTCACTGCAACCTCCACCTCCAAGGTTTAAGCAATTCTCCCACCTCAGCCTCCTGAGTAGCTGGGATTAAAGATGCCTGCCACCATGCCCAGCTAATTTTTGTATTTTTAATAGAGGAGGATTTCACCATGTTGGCCAGGCTGGTATTGAACTCCTGACCTCAAGTGATCCGCCCACCTCGGTCTCCCAAAGTGCTGGGATTACAGTCATGAGCCACAGTGCCCGGCCTAGCTTACTTTTTCTACTCTCCCATTTTCCCTCGCATCTTAACGACTATTCTTACATTTTCATATTCATTTTTTTTTTCTTTGGACAGATTTATACTTCAGAAAAACCACTCCAGTGGGCTTTAAGCAGCAGCAGCCCATCTATTTGTAGATTTCCTACATACTCTGGTTTTTAATTCATTTTGGAACAAAGTTCCTTTACTGAAAAGTCGGCTTCATTTAAAGCAAATAACACAGTAGATAACTTGGTGATACTGATGTGTTCTGACTAATTATTTTTTAGACTGCTTAAGGGCAAAGATTAAGTCTTGGTATCCCCTTGATTGCCTAGTATTTATTCAGTCATTTAACAAATATTTATGGGGCATTTTCTATATGACAGACACAGAACTAGGTGCTGGTAACACTAAGATAAAATATTGCTCCTTTCCTTTCAGAAATGCATAACTTAGCAAAAGACATTTAAACAGGCAATTACAATAAAACACGGTAAGAATTATTATTGAACCCACATCTGTGGTAGGGAAACTAACGCTGGGGATAGTAGCTTCAGATACATTTTAACTAGAAAAGGAAAAGTTTAAGCTGAGATGTAGAGAATCAGATGAGTGTTAGCTCATCTGGAAAGGGGAAGGAGAATTCCAGGATAACAATATGTATAAAGACTCATAATCATGAAAGTATATTGGCATATTCAAGGAACGAATGTAGCGTGATGTGATTGGAGAAGGGTAGGAAAGGCAAGATCATGACGGGTTTTGGATGGTAGGTGAAGGAATGCAAACTTTGTATTATGCAAATCACTGAACAGCTTTAAATCAGGGCATACTATGATCAGTTTTGCATTTTCGTTTTCAAAGTTCTTTCTGATAGAATGGAAGCAATATAGATAGTCTAGGACACATAATAAAATATTTCAGCCAAGACAAACTATTATGCTTGCACATAATTGGCACTGAATAACTGCTGAATGAATACAGGAATGAAGAATGAATAGAGTTCAATATTTGTATTCTTGACATATCACACACATATGTACAGCTATAGAGACACAGTACAAATAGAAGTCCTTTCTTGAGAGGAGGGACTTGAGAGTATTGACATAATCAAAGCTGCACTTTGAACAAATTATTCAGGCTGTAATGTGCAAGGTGAACTAGCAAGGAAGGGTGCAGACTGCAGCACACAGTAGCACCTGATCAAGGATGCTGCAATGAAGGCTGGGTGTGTTGGCTCACGCCTGTAATCCCGGCACTCCGGGAGGCTGAGGCAGGCAGATCGCTTGAGCCCTGGAGTTTGAGACTAGCCTAGGCAACATCTCTTATAGCCTGAGATACCATCTCTTGAAAAAATATATACCAAAAAAAAAAAAAAAATCAGCCTTGGAGTTTGAGACCAGCCTGGCCAACATGGAGAAACCCCATCTCTACTAAAAATACTAACCCCATCTCTACTAAAATTAGCTGGGCATGGTGGCACATGCATGTAATCCCAGCTACTCTAGAGACTGAGGCTGGAGAATCTCTTGAACCCAGGAGGCGGAGGTTGCAGTGAGCTGAGATCACGCCATTGTACTCCAGCCTGGGTGACAAGAGTGAAAACTCCATATCAAAAAAAAAAAAAAAAAAAAAGAAGAGATTAAGAGAGAATTGGAGCATTTACTGGAGAGGGATGAAATATTAAGAAGATTTTGTTTTTTAAAGGAGTGGCTTGAGCATGATTATATACTGTGGGGAAGGAGTTGGAGAAGAAGTGATAAAAATGTTGGAGAAGGTATGGGAGAGGATGGAATCTGGAGTTTAGATTCTCCATTCACTGGTTGTGTGGCTGGAGTGAATAACATCAATTCTTTGAACTTCGATGTGTTCACTTGTAAAACTGAGATAATTTATGTCTTCTGGAATGATGTAGAACCCTAGGATAAATAGGCATTCAACAAAAAGTAGCTGCTTATCTATTACTATTAAGGTAAGGGCATAACTTTCAGGTAGGTGAGAAGACACTAAGTGTGTGGAGGAAGTTTAGCGGGGCAGAAAGGAAAATTAACAGAGTTCACACGTATTTTCTATAAATATGTCAAGAAGAGAATACAGAAGAGAGTCCTAGAGAAGGGGTTTAAAAGGGAGTGGTGGGCCAGGCATGGTGGCTAAGGCCTGTAATCCCAACATTTTGGGGAGCTGAGGCAGGAAGATCGCTTGAGTCCCGGAGTTAAAAACCAGCCTGGGCAACCTAGGGAGACCCTGTCTCTATTTTTTTTTTCAAAGACAGAGATTGGAGAAAGCATATAGTAGCTGTACTAATCATTCGGAGAATAAACTGACCAACTGTGGACATTTAAAGAAATTTTAATTGGTTTAAAAGATCAGAGGAGAGAACCAAAGTACTGTCCATTTCCTTCTCATAAAAAATAGCTAGTGGAGGAGTTTGGAATTACTATTTATCATTTTCTCAACCTATCTTTTCCTATACCAGGATTGTTTTATGCTTTTTTTTTTTTTTTTTTGAGGCAGAGTCTTGGTCTGTCGCACAGGCTAGAGTGCAGTGGCACAATCATGCCTCACTGCAATCTGTGCCTCCTGGGATCAAGTGACTCTTGCACCTCAGCTTCCAGAGTAACTGGGATTACAGGTGGTGTATTTTAAAACCTGTCCAGAGAAGCTCTTTTAAAATTGCTGTTGGCCAGATTTGGGAGCTCACACCTGTAATCTCAACAACTTGGAAGGCCCAGGTGGGAGGATCGCTTGAGGCTAGGAGTTTGAGAATAGCCTGGGCAACATAGAGAGACCCTGTTTCTATAAAAGAATAACAATTAACTGGATGTGGTGGTCCACACCTGTAGTCCCAGCTACTCAGGAGTCTGAGATGGGAGGATAGCTTTAGCCCCAGAGTGGGAAGCTGCAATGAGCTATGACCTTGCCACTACACCCTAACTTGGGTGACAGAGTGACACTCTGTCTCAAAAAAATAAAAATAATAAATAGATAAATTGTTGTTATGAGAAATGTATTACAATAGAAATGGGAGACAGGTGATAGGACAGGAGGAAGTTAATAGGTGTATGAAGAAAAGAGTCTTCTCTTTTGAATTATTTCATACATAGGGGACAAAGGAGAACTTCCTCTTCACCCTCTGAAAGTTCACTGAAAATCACTGACAAGAGGCAGATTAATGGGAGAAAAGGCATACAAATTTATTTGACCATAGTTTTACGTGACACGGGAGCCTTCAGAATGAAGATCCAAAGATGCAGGGGAAACAGTTCAATTGTATGTTTAGGTTCGAGAAAGTATGGACAGATGTTTTAAAACATGATTGGACAAAAAGACTGTGATCTAATTTTTTTGTTTTTGAGACAGTCTTGCTCTGTCCAGGCTGGAGTGCAGTGTGCAGTGGTGCAATTTCGGCTTACTGCAAACTCCGCCTCCGAAGTTCAAGTGATTCTTGTGCTTCAGCCTCCTGAATAGCTGGGATTACAGGAGTGCACCACCATGCCTGGCTAATTTTTGTATTTTTAGTAGAGATGGGATTTCGCCATGTTGGCCAGGATAGTCTCAAACCTCTGACCTCAGTGGTCCACCCACCTCGGCCTCCCAGAGTACTGGGATTACAGGCATTAGCCACTGTGCCTAGGCCATGATCAAATGTTAAGGGGCTGAGTTGTAAAACCCAGCGAGATCTATCTATCTAGATTCTTCCTGACTTCTTGGAGCATGCATTTCTTCCTTCTGAGTATGGGGCAGGACCCCTCTGGAATGGGGGTCTTATGAACTATAGTAAAAAAATAAGTTAGATAATTTTGTTATGGCCAGTTTTTACACAGAAAGGCAGGAAGGAAGTCACAGTAATATTTTCAGGGTTTATGGCTGGCTTTGGGAAAAAGGGGACCTGGTTTCTATGATTGGCATTAAGGAAGAGGGATTCTAGTTTCTATGGCTATCCTCAGGAGAGAATGGAAGGCCAGAGACAGAAGGGCAGAAGGTCAGAGAGAGCTACTTCTGAGGCCTTCATTTTCGGGTATCATTTTTGAGACCCTTACATACTTGGTTTCTTATTCTAAGGCTTCTGTGACCTTTTATCATCCTAAAGATAGGCATTATGAATCTAAAGATGGCTGATTAAATATATACCTTTACATAGAAAAATTGAGTCAAAAGACATGATATGGTGGGGAAAACAATAGTATTTATTGTACAATGTAGGCTGTGTTAGATACATTGATTTATTTTCCTAGAGTCTCCTGTTTTTTTTTTTTTTTTTTTTTTTTTTGAGACGGAGTCTTGCTCTGCCGCCCAGGCTGGAGTGCAGTGGCCGGCTCTCAGCTCACTGCAAGCTCCGCCTCCCGGGTTGACGCCATTCTCCTGTCTCAGCCTCCCGAGTAGCTGGGACTACAGACGCCCGCCTCGTCGCCCGGCTGCTTTTTGTATTTTTTAGTAGAGATGAGGTTTCACCGTATTAGCCAGGATGGTCTCGATCTCCTGACCTCGTGATCTGCCCGTCTCGGCCTCCCAAAGTGCTGGGATTACAGGCTTGAGCCACCGCGCCCGGCCTG
>NW_016814193.1:0-705 GCF_001698545.2 Rhinopithecus bieti
GACATTTCCTGAGGTGATGTCATGCCGTGGCTGGGAACATGGGCAGACCACCTGAAGTCCAACCCTGGCACCTTCACCCGTCAGTTCTGTGACCTGGGAGTCTCTGTGCCTCCATTTCCTCCTATGCAAAATGACAGTAATAGTGGTACCTACTTTGTGAGACTCATGTAAGGATTAGATGAATAATAATCTAATGCACTTAGAACTGTACATAGCCGTTAGTAAGTACCAGAAAATAAATATCTATAAGTATTACCTCAGGTAAATTATACAACCCCCTGAAATAAAACAGGAACGATAGAGACCCTTCAAGAAATTGTGGTTTCAACTGCCCCTCCCAAAAAGGCCAGTTTTCCACCTGTCACCTTTTTATGCTTCCTTCCCTTAGCCATTGATTTTAGGTTTCTTATCACTTAAGGAAAACTGTTCACCAGTATAGTCCAAGGGGCAGTGCTTCAGAAGACTTTATCTTGCTGTTAGCACTGAGAATAAGCTACAAATAACATACCGCCAGCTGGTTTGCACTATTCAATGTAGAGTCTTGCTTAAAAAGTACAAGAGACCAGCTGGGCGTGGCGGCTCACGCCTGTAATCCCAGCACTTTGGGAGGTGGAAGCAGGTGGATCACCTGAGGTCAGGAACTCATTTGACAATGAGGTCTGGGTGTGGTCTCCTGATTTTTTTTTTTTTTTTTTTTTTTTTTTT
>NW_016814193.1:5167-8764 GCF_001698545.2 Rhinopithecus bieti
AAACGCATCTGCCTGACACTCCTATAAAAAAATTTAAAAACCTAGATAAATAGAAAAGTAAAAGGTAGTTTTATATACTTTGCAGAGCAAAATAACCTCTATTTAATTTTAACTGAAGCTGTACTTCTCCCCACAGGCCCTTGTTCATATATGCACATCTCTTGCCCTCAGTGGAGGGGATTTGATGGTGTTGTTGGCATTTCTCTATGTTCCTGACTCTCTTGCAGATCATTGCTGAAGGTGCCAATGGGCCAACAACTCCAGAAGCGGACAAGATCTTCCTGGAGAGAAACATTATGGTTATTCCAGTAGGTCATCTATGTTGATTAGGCTTTATATGTACTTAGAATCATAATTGTCTTTTGCAAGGAATTTGGAGGAAGAGAGGAATTATTAGTCTCCCAAGCTCTAGTGAATTCATCTTTATTTCACTTTTGAGAAAATATAGTAGAAGCATGGTTAATTCTAAGCCTGTCACTTTTCACTGTGATCTAAATATTTATTCCAATTTCACGGTCTTTACTGAATGTCTTTAACTTTCTAAGAGTCTGATTATAGAAATGTGTGCTGTGTTAGAAACACTATTCTAACTTAAGTTCTAAGATTTTCTGTATGATTCCTAACCTTATGCATTTCAAGTGCCCCTTCTGGCTTTACTCAGAAAACTAATATGAGGCACACATGCTCAGGTTTTTTGGCAGGTAAGCGTGAGTCTACACCAAAAAGTTATTAGAAATTAGTGTGGGCTTGGAATGCATTTTAAAGAACCCCCTTTGCTGAAAGTTACGCAAGACATTTAATGTAACTGAAATGGGCTACCCTTAGGTAATAGGAGAAAGAATCCTGTCTGCTGAGAGGCCCTGTGGACGGTCCATTCCAGTTGTTTGGTGGGCAAGCCATTTAGTCTGAAAACTTCTGGTAGAGAAGAGGCTCTAACCAAAGACTATTAACATTCATTGATTAATAAGCCAAAAAATGATTTTTTTCCCCCAAATAGAAAAAGCATTAGATGGAATTGGGTGGGGTGGGGAGGTGTGTTAAATTAAGTGTGAAATTCCTGATACTAGCTAAAATATATTTGTGATAGTTGAAGTTCAGTCTACCTTGGTATTGAAATTAAGGTCTTAGGTTCATTTTAAGCTTTTACTAAAACCATCAACTTCTAATTTCTTTGGTGTCTTATTTTTGTGTATAGGATCTCGACTTGAATGCTGGAGGAGTGACAGTATCTTACTTTGAGTGGCTGAAGAATCTAAGTCATGTCAGCTATGGCCATTTGACCTTCAAATATGAAAGGGATTCTAACTACCACTTGCTCAGTGAGTGTCGATAATCTTGTTCACCAAAACTCATCTTTTGAGCCAGCTAAAAGGCTGTAAAAAGGTCCACTTAAGAGAACTTATCCCTTTGGGAAAGAATTGAGTCTCAGAAAAGAAAATAATATTTTGTCTCATGAAACTCAGACTAAAATGCGCAGTGTTTTCTGGATATTAACTCTCCCATATACTTATATCCAGATTTTTATTCTGTGATGTAATATTCACAGAATATAATTTACTTTTTTTTTTCTTTCGTTAAGAGGGAGTCTCGCTCTGTCACCCAGGCTGGATTGCAGTGGCGCGAACTCGGCTTACTGCAGCCTCCACCTCCCAGGTTCAAGCAATTCTCCTGCCTCACCCTCCCAAGTAGCTGGGATTACAGGCACTCGCCGCCATGTCCGGCTAATTTTTGTATTTTTAGTAGAGACAGGGTGTCACCATGTTGGCCAGGATAGCCTTGATCTCCTGACCTCGTGATCTGCCTGCCTCAGCCTCCCAAAGTGCTGGGATTACAGGCGTGAGCCACCATGCCCAGCCAATAATATTTATTTAAGTGTGATTTTAACACCCCACTGTCAATACTCATTTCTGTCTCTGGTTGCTCTTAGTAAAGGCCTATCTAGTGTCAAGAATTGTTTTTGAGACTCCTGATGAGAATACTTGTTTTTCTTTGACTAGAGTAAGCTCCACAGTTAAGAGTAGAATTTCTCATCAAGCTGAAATGAGACCAAGACCTCCTGCTGAGCTTCTCTCCTCAGCCCACTGTGAGAATCTGGGTGAAGTGTTCCGTCTGTTTCCTTTTCTTTTTCCCCCAGCATTTTCTTTTTAATAGAGCCAAGGAAAACCCTGGTAATGGGTGTTATGGAAACACAGCAGTGACCTAAATCCACATTTATGTAGGAAATTGGCGATGTGTTTTATTCCTTCTTGACTGAGTTTTAAATGATTGACCCTTTTATGTCTTTAAAACTCTGTATAAGTTTTTGGGTTACGGTTATAGTTTGGGACTACTTTTGATTCTACTTTTTTTTTTTTTTTTTTCTGTTAGCAATATCTTGATCTCTTGTTTTTTTGTTTTTTCTATAGTGTCTGTTCAAGAGAGTTTAGAAAGAAAATTTGGAAAGCATGGTGGAACTATTCCCATTGTACCCACGGCAGAGTTCCAAGACAGGATATCGGTGAGTGTGCTCACCCCACAGTTGTACCACACCATGTATGTGGTGAAACAGTTGTACCTTTATTCTAGTGACAGTGCAGATCGGTGCAGCTCTTTGGAAAATGTGAAGTTATTAATGTGTTCCTGCCCTTTGGTGCTATGATAATCTCCCCTCTGGGAATTTATCCTAAGAAAATAATTCAAAAGAGGAGGAACCACTCCATGCACGGTGATGTTACTGAAACTATGTATAGGCCGGGCACGGTGGCTCACGCCTCTAATCCCAGCACTTTGGGAGGCCAAGGCGGGCGGATCACCTGAGGTCAGGAGTTCAAGACCAGCCTGGCCAACATGGCGAAACTCTGTCTTTACTAAAATACAAAAAATTAGCCGGCCATGGTGGCGTGCTTGTAGTCCCAGCTACTTGGGAGGCTGAGGCAGGAGAATTGCTTGAACCTGGTAGGCAGAGGTTGCAATGAGCCAAGATCGTGCCACTGCACTCCAGACTGGGCAACAACAGCGAAACTCCATCTCAAAAGAAAAAAAAGAAACAGTGTAGACAGTTTTAAATTTGGTTTTATTTAAAGTTCAAGGGCAGGGAAATGACTGAGTTATATCTTATAATACATCTTAGGAAATACTCAGTCATAGTTTAAGAATATATTACAATGGCTAAGTTATCATATATCTTCTTATGAAATATTCAGTGATAGAAAACCGTTCTGAGACTGTATTGCAACATGGGAAAAGTTAAAGGTTTTGTTTTAAAGAAAGAAAAAATGCTTTAGCCATTCTAGGTACTAACTGTTCCCCTCAGTAAGCCTTCCTTTTTCCTACAGTGATGTCTTTGTTCTGGTCCTTCCATCTGGAATACACCAATCCCTTCCCTGCCTAAGTGTCACTGCAGTTCTGTGGCTGTCTCTGAAAGTCTCCTGTGTGCCACTGTTTCATACATAACATCCATCCCAAGTGGCTAGTAGTGCATTGGAAGGGCTTGTGCTGCTACTGCTGCTGTCAGAGGGCTGTTCACCACTCTCTTTGGTCACCCCATTGCCCAGCATATGCCTTGTCAGTTAAAAAAAAGAAAGTGTTCTCCACCTCTCTCTCTCTTATTTCCCCTGT
>NW_016814194.1:0-877 GCF_001698545.2 Rhinopithecus bieti
AGGAGGTGTCTCCAAGTCAGAATACACAGAGCTCAGGGATCCACTTGAGAAGGCAGTCTGACCATTAGCAGAGCTGGAATGCTCCGATGGGAGGTCTGCTTCTCAAGCGGCAGCCATCAAGCAGAGCCATCAAGCAGGAATGTTGAAACCTGCTGAAGCTGCATTCATGGCTGCCCCTTCCCCCACCTGCTCTGTCCCAAGAAGATGGAGGTTTTATTTATGAGCCCCTGACTGGGGCTACTCCCAATTTTCAAAAATACCCTACCCAGAGAGGAAAAATCTGTCACTCTGACCACATCTGCCTTGCAGAGTTGCAGTTGGCTCCACTCGGTTGAAAGTTCCCTGCAGCTTTCTTTACATCATGAGGGTAAAACAGCTACTCGTGATTCAGCAATGGCAGATGCTCCTCCCCCCACCAAGCTCCAGTGTCCCAGGTCTATGTCAGACTGCTGCTGTTCTGGCAGCCAGAACTGCAAGCTTAACAGCGTACCTCAATGCAGGAATCACTCAACTTCCGTGTCAGTCTCTCTGGGAGCTGCAGTCGGGAGCTGTTTTTATTCAGCCGTCTTGCCAGCAATTCACCCTCTTTCTTTTCTTTTCCCTTATTTTGATGAATAAGGCATTAACTGGAAATGTAAAACTATGCACATTCTAGAAGAAAGGGCACAAAGAAATTTATGTGATCTTGGATTTGGTCATAAGTGTTAATAAATGACACCAAAGCCAATCAGTAATGGTTGAAAATAATTAATAATTTACGTTTTCTCATATTACAAGTTTATACTCTGAGTAAAATCTTGTTCAGGAAATAGATAAGCGACAGACTGAAAAGAAATATCTGCATAATACAGACGTAAGCAAGGGCTTGCACTGAAAA
>NW_016814195.1:0-207 GCF_001698545.2 Rhinopithecus bieti
TCTCTGCCTCTCTCTCTGCCCGCTCTCTGCCTCTCTCTCTCCCCGCTCTCTGCCTCTCTCTCTCTCCCCTCTCTGCCTGTCTCTCTCTCCCGTCTCTGCCTCTCTCTCCTCTCTGCCTCTCTGCCTCTCTCTCCTCTCTGCCTCTCTCTCCTCTCTGCCACCCTCTCTCCTCTCTGTTTTGTTTTTCTAAGACCACCAGAGCGGGTA
>NW_016814196.1:0-1042 GCF_001698545.2 Rhinopithecus bieti
CTTATTTCCTTGAGCAGTGGTTTGCAGTTCTTTGTGAAGAGGTTCTTCACATCCCTTGTAAGTTGTATTTCTAGGTATTTTATTCTCTGTAGCAATTGTGAATGGGAGTTAACTTATGATTTGGTTCTCTGCTTGTCTATTATTGGTGTATAGGAATGCTTGTGATTTTTGCACATTGATTGTGTATCCTGAGACTTTGCTGAAGTTGCTTATCAGCTTAAGGACTTTTGGGCTGAGACGATGGGGTTTTCTAAATATATAATCATGTTATCTGCATGAGTTAATTTTTGTGTGCAGTGACAGATAGGGAATCTAGCTTCATTTTTCTGCATATGGATATTCACTTTTCCGGGCACCATTCACTGAGGATACTGTTCTTTCTCCAATGTATGTTCTTGGTGCTTTTGTTGAAAACTGGTTGTCTGTAAATACTTGGATTTATTTCTGGGTTCTTTATTCTGTTCCATTGGTCTACATGTCTGTTTTTATGCCAATAACATGCTATTTCAGTTACTATATAGCTTTGTAGTATATTTTGAAGCCAGGTAGTGTGGTACCTCCAACTTTGTTCTTTTTGCTCAGTATTGCTTTGACTCTTCAGGGTCCCTTTTTGGTTCCATACAAATTTTTTTTTTTTTTTTTTTTCTTTTTTTTTTTTTTTTTTTTTTGAGACAGAGTCTCACTCTGTCGCCCAGGCTGGAGTGCAGTGGGGCGATCTCCGCTCACTGCAAGCTCCACCCTGGGTTCATGCCATTCTCCTGCCTCAGCCTCCCAGTAGCTGGGACTACAGGTGCCCGCCACCACGACTGGCTAATTTTTTTTTGTATTTTTAGTAGAGACGGGGTTTCACTGTGTTAGCCAGGATGGTCTCGATCGCCTGACCTCGTGATCCGCCCATCTGGGCCTCCCAAAGTGCTGGGATTACAGGCCACCGCACCTGGCCTTTTTTTTTTTCTATTTTTGTGAAGAGTGTCATTGGTATTTTGACAGGGATTGTGTTGAATCTGTAGATTGGTTTGGTTAGTATGGTCATTTTAAGAAT
>NW_016814197.1:0-879 GCF_001698545.2 Rhinopithecus bieti
AAAAAAAAAAAAAAGACGAAATACTAGCAAACCAAATTCAACAACACATTTAAAATCATTCATTACGACCAAGTCAGATTTATCCCAGGGATACAAAAATGGTTCAACATATTACAAATCAATCAATGGGATACATCATGTCAAAAGAATGAAGGACAAAAACCATATAATGATTTCAATCGATACTGAAAATGCACTTGATAAAATCCAACATCCTTCTGGATAAAAACCCTCAAATAACTGTGTATAGAAGCAACATACCTCAACACAATAAAACCACATATGACGGACCCACAGCTAGTATCACACTAAATTGGGAAAAACAGAAAGCCTTTTCTCTCAGATCTGGCACACAACTAGTGTGCCCATTTTCAGCACTGTTATTCAACATGGCACTGGAAGTCCTAGCTGGAGCAAGCAGACAAGAGAAAGAAATAAACAGCATCCAAACTGGAAAGGAAGAAATCAAATTATCACTGTTTGCAGATGATATAATCTTATATTTGGAAAAACCTAAAGATTCTACCAAAAAACAACTGGAACTGATAAATTCAGTAAAGTTGCAGGATACAAAAGCAACACAAATAAATAAAAAATCAGTAGCATTTCTTTTCCTTTTTTTTTTTTTTTTTTTTTTTGAGATAGGGTCTCATTCTGTCTCCCAGGCTGGACTGCAGTGGCGCAATCTCAACTCACTGCAACCTCTGACCCCGGGTTCAAGCGATCCTCCTGCCTCATCCTCCCCAGTAGCTGGGATTACAGGCATGTGCCACCATGCCCCACTAATTTTTTGTATTTTAGTATAGATAAGGTTTCACCATGTTGACCAGGCTTGTCTCAAACTCCTAACCTCAAGTGATCCATTAGGCTCGGCTTCCC
>NW_016814198.1:0-1648 GCF_001698545.2 Rhinopithecus bieti
TTAGCAACCTGCTCCATGAAAAGAAAGGTGTAACACTGTGAGATGAATTCCCACATCACAAGGAATTTTCTCAGGAATCTTCTTTACAGTTTTGTCTGTGGATATTTCCTTTGTCACCATAAGCTTCACCATGATCCAAAATATCCCTTCTCAGATTCCCCAGAAACAGTGCTACCAATCTGCTCCATGAAATGACTCGTGAAACTTTGTGAAATGAATTCACATATCACAAAGCAGTTTCTCAGAAACTTCTTCTAGTTTTTGTTTGAGGTTACTTCCTTTTTAACCATAAGCTCCAAGGCACTCCAAAATATCCTTTTGCAGATTCCAAGAAAGCAATGTTAGCAAACTTCTCAATGAAAATAACAGTGTAATACTGTGAGTTGAATTTATGCATCACAAAGCAGGTTATCAGATAGCTTCTTTCTATTTTTCATCTGAGGATATTTCCTTTTTTACCATAGACCTCAAGGGGCTCCCATATATCCCTTTGCAGATACCACAAAAACAGTTTTAGCAAAATGCTCAATGAAAAGAATGCTGTAACTCTGTGAGATGAATTCACACATCACAAAGAACTTTTGTTTCTTTCTAATTTTTATCTGATAATATTTCCTTTGTCACCATAGGATTCAAGGTGACCCAAAATGTCCCTTCGCAGATTCTCCAAAAACAGTGCCACCAATCTTCTCCATGAAAATAAAGTTGTTACTCTGTGAGATGAATTCACACATCACAAAGCAGTTTCTCAGAAAGCTTGTTTCTAGTTTTTTTCTGAGGATATTTCCTTTTTGACTATAGGCCTCAATACACTCCCAAATATCCCCCTGCAGATTCCACAAAAACAGTGATAGCAAAGTGCTCCAAGAAAAGAGAAGTGTTACTATGTGAGATGAATTAGCATATCATGCAACAGTTTCTCAGAAAGCTTCTTTCTAGTTTTATATGAGGATAATTCCTTTGTCAAAATAGTCTTCAATGTGATCCAAAATATCCTTTATCAGATGCCCCAAAACACTGCTACCAAACTGATCCATGAAAAGAATCTTGTATCTCTGTGGGATGAAGTAACACATCACAAAGCGGTTTCTTGGAAAGATTCTTTCTAGTTTTTATATAATTTTTTAAAATTTGTCACCATAACCCTCAATGTACTCTAAAATATCCCATTGCAGATTCCAAGAAAACAGTGTTAGCAAACTGCTCAATGAAAAGAACAGTGTAACTCTGTGAGATGAATTCACAAATCACAAAGTAGTTACTCAGAAAGCTTCTTTCCACTTTTATTCTGAGGATATTTCCTTTATCACCATATGCCTCAAAGGGCCCCTAGTATCCGTTTGCAGACTGCATGAAGACAGTGTGAGCAAACTGCTCCATGAAAAGAACGGTGTAACTCTGTGAGATGAAATGACCCATCACAAAGAAGTTTCTCAGAAAGCTTCTTTCTAGTTTTTATCTGAGGATATTTCCTTTGTCATCTTAGGCTTCACTGTGATCCAAAATATCCCTTCTCAGATTCCTCAAAAACAGTGTTACCAAACTGCTCCATTAAAAGAATCATGTCACTCTGTGAGATGAAATCACAAATCACAAAGCAGTTTCTCAGAAAGCTTCTTTCTAATTTTTATCTGAGGATATTGCCTTT
>NW_016814199.1:0-1806 GCF_001698545.2 Rhinopithecus bieti
ATAGAGAAAATCTGCACTTTATTTTCTTTCTGGTTATAATTATTTGTGTTAATTCATGTGTATTACTAAAACATATTCTGTTGAGGAAGGGCATTAAAAATATACCTCACAACTCAGTGTATACACTAAAAATCATTCAATTATGCACATTTATTAAATGGTTAATTGTATGTTAAATGAATGAATTGTATGGCATGTAATTATAGCTCAATTAAATTGGCTATGTGTGTGTGTGTGTGTGTGTGTGTGTGTGTGTGTGTGTGTGTATCCAGGTGAGAACTATATTAATTGTGTCATGGAGGGGAATATTTTTTATCTAAAATCTTTTATAATTTGGCCCCAGTCTGGTATTTTGTCTTTTTTCTTTTCATTTTAAACAGCTCTATTGAGAAATAATTAGCATGTTTAAATTAGCATGAGAAATAAACTGCATGTTTAAAGTATGCAATTCGATAAGTTTCCACATACATATACATCTGGTAAACCATTACCTCAATTAAAATACATATTCACTCATAATCTCCAAATGCTCAAAACTGGAGACAACCCAAATGGCCATTAATAGATTAAATAATAAACAAATTGTTATATATTCATACAATGGAATACTACTCAGCAATAAAAAGGGAACGAACTAAGAATACACATAATGACATGAATGAATCTCAAAATAATTATGCTGAGAGAAAGAAACCAAACAAAAAAAAGTGTTTACTATATGATTCCATTTATATAAAATTTTAGAAATTACAAACTAATCCATAGTGATAAATAAAATCATTAGTTGCCTGGAGACAAAGTTGAGTCAGGGTGGAAGGAGTAGAAAGGAGGGATTACAAAGGAGCACACAGAAACTTTTGGGAATAATGGATATATACATTACCTTAAGTGTGGAGATGGTTTCATAGATGATCATATATGTCAAACCTTTTCAGTTTGTACACTTTATTTATTTATTTTTTGAGACAGGGTCTCACTCTGTTGCCCAGGCTGGAGTGTAATGGTGTGATCTGGGCTCACTGCAGACTTGACCTCCCAGGCTCAAGCAATCCTCCCACCTCAGCCTCCCTAGTAGCTGGGGCTGTAGGCACACATCACCACACCTGACTAATTTTTTTTCATTTTTATTTGAGATGAGGTCTCACTATGTTGCCCAGGCTGGTCTTGAACTCCTGGGCTCAAGGGGTCCTCCCACCTTGGCCTCCCAAAGTGCTGGTATTATAGGCATGAGCCACTGTGCCCAGCTGTACACTTTACATATATGCATTTTATTTCATGTCAACTATACCTAAATAAAGAGTTCTTAAGCTATTGTTATTCTAGAGAGATAAGGACAGATAATTACATTTACAAAACAAAAACAGAATGGACAACTATTATATACCCATCATAACTAAAATAATAATAAATAAGCAATAAGTTCCCCAAACCAGGATGGTTTCCATATGTAATCATAGAACAAAAGTAGTTCTCGAAAATTAAAATATAACAACTAAATGTAAATATTAATTAAAAACTCATAGGCCGGGTGCGGTGGCTCAAGCCTGTAATCCCAGCACTTTGGGAGGCTGAGACGGGCGGATCACGAGGTCAGGAGATCGAGACCATCCTGGCGAACACGGTGAAACCCCGTCTCTACTAAAAAATACAAAATAACTAGCCGGGCAAGGTGGCGGGCGCCTGTAGTCCCAGCTACTCGGGAGGCTGAGGCAGGAGAATGGCGTGAACCCAGGAGGCGGAGCTTGCAGTGAGCTGAGATCCGGCCACTGCACTCCAGCCTGGGCGACAGAGCGAGACTCCGTCTCA
>NW_016814199.1:6193-9364 GCF_001698545.2 Rhinopithecus bieti
TAAAACTAATTTTAAAAGATATTCCTCCTCCAAATCAGTCCATTAATTGCAGTGGTCTTCCTTTCTTTCTTTCTTTTTTTTTTTTTGAGACACGATATCACTCCCATTGCCCAGGCTGAAGTGCAGTGGTGCAATCATGGCTCACTGCAGCCTCAAACTCCCAGGCTCAGGGGATTCTCCCACCTCATCTTCCTGACTAGCTGGAACTACAGGCATGCACCACCATGCCCAGCTACTTTTTTGTGTGTGTATTTTTAGTAGAGACAGAATTTCGCCATGTTGCCCAGGCTGATCTCGAACGCCTGGGCTCAAGTGATCCGACTGCCTTGGCCTCCCAAAGTGCTGGGATTAGAGGCATGAACCACCACGCCCGGCCTAATTGCAGTAGTCTTCTAAACTTCCTGCTGAGGCCATGGGCCAAGTCTGGCTTACATAAAAAATCATTTCCCTTGACAATAAGGCTGTGGCATTTTTTTTTTTCAGTACTTACTGCTTCCACGGTACTTAGCGTTCCTGCCAATAAAAGAAGGTGAGGAGTGATAAGAGATGTTCAACTTCATTAGTAATGGGAAAAATAAATGCAAATTAAAACAATAATAGGTTGGATTAAGAGATATAACACTCTAGTGGTTAAAAGCATGGGCATTGGAACCAGCCTGCCTCTATACAAATACAAGCTCTATTGCTTTTAGCTGTGTGACCTTGGACATGTCGCTTTATTTCCCTTAGCTTTAGTTTTCACATCTGTAAAAAGGAATGTATGCAGTATTTTCTTCCTATGGTTGTTGTGAGGATACAACGAATTAATATGTAGAAAGTGCTCAGAACAGAGAAAGTACTTTGCAGAGTAATTTGGCAAATCTAGTAAATTTGAAGATGCTTATACTTTGTGGCCCAACAATTCAATTCCTAAGTGTCTCCCTGAGCAAAACTCTCAGAAGTGGGCACAAAGGGATATGCCACGAGAGCATTTTCTCCAGTACTCTTTGTAATAGCAAAATATAAATAAAAATTAAAGAGTAGAAGCAACCTAATTATCCCTCAGTTGATGAATGGGTAATTAAGCTGTGATTTACTTATACAGTAGAATGCTACATAACTGTTAAAATGAATAAACTAGAGTGAATACTACAGCAACATTAATCAGCATGAATAAGTTTCTAAAAACAATATTGCATAGAAAAAATGAAGGAAAAGAGCAAACATACACTATTCAATTTTAACAATTGTAAGAATACTTGAAATAATTTTTTTTTTTTTTTTTTTAAGATGGAGTGTCACTCTGTCACCCAGACTGGAGTGCAATGACGCAGTCTTGGCTCACTGCAAACTCTGCCTCCCAGGTTCAAGTGATTCTCCTGCCTCAGCCTCCTGAGTAGCTGTGATTACAGATTCCCTCCACCATGCCTGGCTAATTTTTTGTATTTTTAATAGAGACAGGTTTCCCCATGTTGGCCAGGCTGGTCTTGAACTTCTGACCTCTAGTGATCTGCCCACCTCGGCCTCCCAAAGATCTGGGATTACAGGCATGAGCCTCCATGCCCGGCTGAAATAATTGCTTATATTCATACATAAGTACAAATATATGCACAAAAGTGATGCATGACAACTGCAGGACAGTGTTTACCCAAGGAGAGATATTGATGAAGAAGTCATGGGTTGTAGAATTTTGCTGTATTTGTAATACATTATTTTTCAGAGAGAGCTGAAGCAAATTAGGCCAAAACGGTAGCGTCCAGTTAATTGCATGGTGATTGTAGGTGGCTGTTTTATCATTTTATCAAGTGCAACTTACAATTAATCTGTAGATTTAACTTCTATAAAATATGATTAGTAAACTGAAAAACATTATACAAATGTTATACCATTATCATTATTCATATGTCATTATTCAGGCAATATATGAACATGCAGGGGAAAGATAATGCTTAAGTTGAGGAACAGCCAACGTGTAATGCTGGTAGACTGTCCTAGCATTCTAAATTCCAATGAGTTGATTCTTTTTTTTTTTTGAGACAGAATCTCACTGTCACCCAGGCTGGAGTTCAGTGGCATGATCTCAGCTCACTGCAACCTCCACCTCCTGGGTTCAAGCGATTCTCCTGCCTCAGCCTCCCCAGTAGCTGGGATTACAGGCGCCCACCACCACGCCCAGCTAACTTCTGTATTTTTAGTAGAGATGGGGTTTCACCATGTTGGCCAGGGTGGTCTCAAACTCCTGATGTCAGGTGATCTGCCTGCCTTGGCCTCCCAAAGTATTAGAATTACAGGTGTGAGTCTGACTATTCTTTGGGTCACTCATGAATAATGAAGAGTGATCAACAAAAAATAAAATGATTCCCACCTAATGCTGGAAGTAGCAATGGAGAAAACTTGAAGAAGACCAAACACTGATAAAATTTCCTATCCTTAAAGTCTGACTCAGCTCTCTCCTCCTCTGTGAACCCTTCACTGATCACCCTCCTCCCCAGTCAGAATCCACCTTCTTAGGCTCCTGCAGCATTTCATCACAAGCAATGTTCTCATTAGCTTTCCATAAATTTATCTTCCCCAGTAGACTGTGAGACTGAGAGCAGAGAATATCTCTATTTCACTTCTTATATTCCCTGCTGGGAATATCCTTTCTTACCCACTCGTCAAGGCTCAGGTCCAGAAAACCCTTTCCTGATTCCCCCAATTTGGGTTAATGCTCTTCCTCTGTGCCTCCATAATACCGTAAGCCAATTTCTGCTGCAATGTGTGTCAAACCATATTACTATCATTCCCTGTTTACCTGACACTCCGTAGAGACTGTGAGCTCCTTGACATCAGGGACTGTGTCCCTGCAGTGTTCAACAAAGAACTGGCCTATAGAGGGATTGCAATGATTGCATAGTTAAATCAAGAAAACGTACCAGTTCTGCAATTAAGTCTTATATATGCATAGCAGATGCTCTGGCTTGATTGTAGTCGAAGTATAGCTGGTGTGTGGGGTTGAGTTCTAATTGTCATTATTAATCTCGTTGTGAGCATAGAAGCACCGTAAAAACACCAAAACCTAGCTGAGAGTATATACAGGAGTGACACTTTTCAAATGGGCATAATTAACAAGGGAGTGTAACAATATTTTGATGGCCTTTTATGTTCATTTTCCCAAGCACCATCTGATCACCTTTTAGTAGTAATGTATGG
>NW_016814199.1:12543-22440 GCF_001698545.2 Rhinopithecus bieti
GTTTTTAGCGTGCTATCAGTTTTACCAGAAGTTAATATTTATTTATGCCAATAAACACTTAGTCCCCAGAAATAGCATATGTCTATTTTTAGAACAGGGGAACTTCTGGGTAGCTAACAACAATGGCAGCCACCTAGGTCCCAATCTCCTAATATCCCTCCAAAATCAATACAGAACAACAAGAGAAAAATAAAACTATGCGAAACCGTACTCTCACAATAACTTGAAGAGAAAGAATACTCCAAATTCAAAAGAACTATAAGTAAAAGGAGAAATAACACTAAATCATAATGCGTTGCTGCTCATGCTTCTTTCCTCCTACTCACCCTGCTACGAGACATTGTGGCCCCCAAGGCAGACTGAATAAATTTGAGGGAAAAACAGGAGAGGGAAGATAGCTAAAGGGCCAAAAGAGAGGTAGAACCACCACCAGAAAGAGTGAATTTACTCTAAATTTTTTTTAAAAAGCGTCTAAGTAGATCAGAGTATATGGATTACAGAGGAAAAAAATTTAAAAGTATGTGTGATTTGAAGGGGCAGTCTTTGAAACAATGAGCCTCTGGGAAAGAAAAAGAAGGTAAAAAAGTAATGAAGAATGCTTTGGCAATTGAGTGGTGAAGGGGAAAAAGCAAAAGGTCAAAATTTATGTTCAACAAGAGGAGAGGACCACAAAATCAGAGAACAGTAAAACCCACTTCTCTATTACCAAAACAAAAGCACAAATTTACTAAATAGCTGAACTTTGTTATGCTGACAGAAGAGGGCGCCATTAAAGTAGGAATCTCATATCACAAAATGAAAAGCAAAAAGATCTATATACAGTTTTTAGAGAGAAATTTATGGCACTAAATACTTACAATAGAAAGGAGGAAGGACTTCAAATCAATAATCTAAATGACTACCTCAAAAAACCAAAGAAAGAAGAGCAAAATAAACCCCAGACAAGCATAAGAAAGGAAATAAAAGAGCAGAAATAAATGCAGTTGAAAATAGAAAAACAGGCCAGGCGTGGTGGCTCATGCCTGTAATCCCAGCACTTTGGGAGGCTGAGGCAGGTGGATCACCTGAGGTCAGGAGTTTGAGACCAGCCTGGCCAACATGGGAAATCCTCCTCTCTACTAAAAATACAAAAATTAGCCAGGCGTGGGAGTGTACACCTATAGTCCCAGCTACTTGGGAGGCTGAGGCAGAAGAATCTCTTGAACCTGGGAGGCGGATGTTGTAGTGAGCTGAGATCGTGCCACTGAACTCCAGCCTGGGTGACAGAGTGAGGCCCGTAAGACTCGGCCTCAAAAAAAAAAAAAAAAGAGAGAAAATGAAGGGCTAAAAAATATCCCATAGAATTCCATGTTGTTTATCCATTCATCATTTGATGGACATTTGGGTTGTTTTCACTTTTGACTATTAGGGATTATGCTCTTATAAGTGTTTGTGTAGAAGGTTTTGTGTTGACATAGGTTTTGATTTATCTTGGGTGCATATCTAACAGTAGAATTGCTGGGTCATATAGTACCTCTATATTTAACTTTTGCAGAACTGCCAAACTGTTTTACAAAGTAGCTGCATCCTTTTACATTCTCACCAGCAGTGCATGAGTGTTTGAATTTCTCTACATCCTCACCAGCACTTGTCATCGTTTATCTTTTTGATACTAGGAATACTAGTGGGTATAAAATGTTATCTCATTGGGATTTTGATTTCCATTTCCCTAGTGACAAATAATGGTGAGCATCTTTTCATGTGCCTATTGGTCATTTGTATGTGTTTTAAAAAAAATTTTTTTTGGAGAAACGTGCTGGAATTCTTTGCTCATTTTTCAATTGGGTTATTTGTCTTTTTATTATTTAATTGTAAGTACTCTTTATATATACAGGATACAAGTCCCTTGCCAGATATATGATTTTCAATTTTTTTCTTCCAGTCTGTGAACTGTCTTTTCACTTTTTCGATGGTGCATTTGTTACAGGAAAGGGGCCCCAATCCAGACCCCAAGAGAGGGTTCTTGGATCTCATGCAAGAAAGAATTTAGGACAAGTCCGTAGGATAATGTGAAAGCCAGTTTATTAGGAAAGCAAAGGAATAAACATAGCTATTTCATAGACAGAGTAGCCCCAAGGGATGCTGGTTGCTCATTTTTATGGTTATTTCTTGATTATATGCTAAACAAGGAGTAGATTATTCATTCATGCATCCCCTTTTTGGACCATATAGGGTAACTTCCTGGCATTGCCATGACATTTATAAACTGTCATGGCACTGGTGGAAGTGTAACAGTGAGGACGACCAGAGGTCACTCTCCTGGCCATCTTGGTTTTGTTGAATTTTAGCCAGCTTCTTTACTGCAACCTGTTTTATCAGCAAGGTCTTTATGACCCGTATTTTGTGCCCCGACCTCCTATCTCATCCTGTGACTTAGAATGCCTTAACCATCTGAGAATGCAGCCCAGTAGGTCTCAGCCTCCTTTTACCCAGGTCCTATTCAAGATAGAGTTGCTCTAGCTCACACGCCTCTGACACTTTGAAGCATGAAAGTTTTAAATTCTGATCAAGTATAATTAATCTATTAATATTGTTTTGCTTTCTTTTGTGCCATATCTAAGAAATAATTGCCCAGTTCAATTGATTTTTGACAAAGAATGAAAAGCAATTCAATGAAGGAAAGATGGTTTTTGCAACCAATGATGCTGACACAACTGGACAACCATAGGGGCAAAAAACCAAACCTCACCTAAACCTCACATCATATACAAGAATTAAGACAAAATAGATCATGGATATAAATATAAACATAAAACTCTAAAACTTTACAGAATACATACGAGAATATATTTGGGAAATAGGGCTAGGTGAAGACTCTGAGACATAACACCAAAAGAACAATCTATATAAGGAAACATTGACAAGTTGGACTTCATCAAAATTAAAAATTTTGCACCACAGAAGATGGTTAATTTTATGTGTCAACTTAACTAGGCCATAGACTGCCGAGATCTTTGGTTAAATATTATTTCTTTGTGCGTCTGTGAGGGTGTTTCTGGATGAGAGCAACATTTGAATCACAGAGTGAATAAAGCAGATCGCCTTCCCCAGTGTGGATGGACCTCATCCAATTTGTGGAAAGACTGAATCAAATAAAAAGCTAAGTAAGAAAAAATTCATTCTCCCTGTCTGACCTTTCAGCTAGACCATTGGTCTCCCTCTTTCAGACTTGGCCTCAGACTGGAGGATATCATTGGCTCTTGTGGATCTCCAGCTTGCCACCTGCAGCTCTTGAACTTTTCACTGTCCCTGATCACATGACCCAATTTTTAATTGTCTGTCTATCTATCTCTATCTGATCTGTATCTATCTATATTTCTCTCTCTCTCCCTCTCTCTCTCTCTGAATATTGAGAGAAAGATACTGGTTTTGCTTTTCTGGAAAATACAGAATAATAAAGATTTTGGTACAGAGTGGTTTCAGAGAAACAGAATTTTAAGGACGAGTTTTGTGAATAGTTCTAAGGTTTCTGGAATTGGCTGTCTAATCTCATTAGATTTAAAGATGCTAATAACCATTTCCAGTAGTTAAAAAAAAGCACTGATAATCTATGGCATAATCTGGCAACTGAAGTATGCAAAATATTTCAACTGGATATTCCTAATCAACCACTTATAAGAAGCAAGAAGGAGGAGGTGGAGCAAGATAGCCAAATAGAATCCTCCAGTGATCATCCCTACATAGGAACACTACATTTATCAATTATCCCCAGAAGAAAGCACTTTCATAAGAACCAAAAACAAGTTGAGCAATCACAATACTCGGTTTTAATATTTAATATTAAGGAAAGAGGCATCGAAGAGAGTAGGAAAGACAGTCTTACATTGCCTATACCACCCCTCCCCCATTCCCCAGTGGCACACAGAAAGAGAATCTGTGTCCTTTGGGGACAGAGAGGAAAGTGACTGTGGGACTTTGCGTTGGAACTCAGTGCCACCCTATCACAGCAGAACACACGATAGGGAAGAAGGATTTGGTCAGTGCCCATGGAGGGAGCATTTAGATCAGCCCCAGTCAGAGGGGAATCCTAAAATCCAGTGGGAACTGAGTTCTGACCAGCCCCACCAGTGGTGAGCTAAAGTGCCCTGGGGTCCTGAAAAAACGTGAAAGGCAGTCTAGGCTACAAGGACCACAGTCCTTGGGCAAGTCCTGCTGCTGTGCTGGGCTCAGAGCCAGTGGACTTGGGCACAAGTGACCCACTGAGACACCAGTTGGGGCAGCCAAGGAAGAGCTTGCAGCTCCAACTCCAAGCGGTGCAGCTTGGGCAGAGATTGCGTTTGCTTGCAGAAAGGAGAGGGAAGAGTAAAGAGGTCTTTGTTTAGCAATTTGGATACCAGCTCAGCCACAGTAAAATAAAGCACCAAGCAGAGTCCTGAAGCCCCCCAATTCCAGGCCCTAGCTTCCGGGTGACAGTGCTAGACCCACCCTGGGCTAGAAAGAAACCTGCTACCCTGAAGGAAAGGACCCAGCTCTGGTAGGATTCAACACCTTCTGACTAAAGAGCCCTTGGGCCTTGAATAAACATCAGCAGTAGCCAGGCAGTAGTTGCCACTGGCCTTGGATGAGACCCAGTACAATGCTGGCTTCAGGTGTAACCCAGCATAGTCCCAGCTATGGTAGCAGTGGGAGTGCTTGCATCACTCCTCCCTCAACTCCAGGCAGCCAAGCATGGAGAGAGAGACTGTTTCATTGGGAGAAAGTGAGGGAAGAATACAAGAACCTCTGCCTGGTAATCCAGGAATTTTCACAGATCTTAGCCAAGCCCACTAAGACAATACATCTATGAGGAGTTTACAAGAGTTGCAGTGCTCCTGGGCTTTGGGGCCTCCACTAGTGCAGATATGGCTGCAGTGACCAAAGACTTAGATCATAACACTCCATTCACTTTGAATAACTGGAAAGCCTTCTCAAAAGGACAAGACAAGGAAGGCCAAACTGTGAAGATTAGAATAAATACCTAAGTCTTCAGTGCTCAGACATTGATGAACATTCACAAGTATCAAGAACATTCAGAAAAACATGGCCTCACCAAATGAACTAAACAAGCCACCAGTGACCAATCCTGGGGTGGCAGAGATATGTTACCTTTCAGACAGAATTCAAAATAGCTGTTTTGAGGAAGCTTAATGAACTTCAAGATAACACAGAAAAAGAATTTGGAGTCCCAGAATAGAAATTTAACAAAGAGACTGAAATTATTTAAAAAATCAAGCAGAAATTCTGGAGCTAAAAAATTCAATTGACAAACTAAAAAATGCATCAGATGGCTAGGTGCAGTGGCTCATGCCTCTAATTGCAGCACTTTGGGAGGCTGAGGCATGCAGATCACTTGAGGTCATGAATTTAAGACCAACCTGGCCAACATGGTTAAACCCTGTCTCTACTAAAAATACAAAAAAAAAATGAACCAGTTGTGGTGGCATGCACCTGTAGTCCCAGCTACTCAGGAGGCTGAGGCAGGAGAATCACTTGAACCTGGGAGGCAGAGGTCACAGTGAGCCGAGATCATGCCACTGCACTCTAGCCTGGGTTACAGAGCAAGACCCTGTCTCAAATAAATAAATAAATAAATAAATAAATAAATAAATAATGCATCAGAGTCTCTCAACAGCAGAGTTAATCAAGCAGAAGAAAGATTTTGTGTCCAAGAGCCTATGCCTGGAACTGGGGACCTCAAAAGACTACTTGTTGCTCTACCCTATTGTGGCTGTGCTGGTATCTAAGGTGCAAGACAAAGTCCCTTTTACTTTTTCTTCTTTTCTCAAACAGAAGGAGTCTTTCACCATAGGTGGGAATGTGCTTGGTCACAACTGAAGTCAGCACATTTCAGAACCCAAGGCCCACGGCATACTTCTTAGTTATTACTGCTGGCTATTCAGGACCAAGGGCTCTTTAGTCAGGAAGTGATGAATCCTGCCTTCCCTTCAAGGCAGCAGTTTCCATTTTGACCCAGGGTGTATCTAGAAATGTCTATGAGCTAGGAACTAGAATGTGGGCCTCATGACTCTGCTTGGTGCCCTATCCTTCTGTGGCTGAGCTGATATCCCACATGCAACATAAAGTCCTCTTTACTCGTTGCTTTCCTCTCTTTAAGCAAAAAGAATGAGTCACTTTTATTGTTGCAAGCTGCACTGCCTGGGGTTGGGGAAGGTTAGCGCAATCACTCGCCTAGTCACTTCAACTGGTGTCTCCTAGGTCACATGCCACCCTAGCCCTCTGGCTCTGAGCCCAGCTCAGCACTAGGAATTGCCTAGTAGTCATAGTTCTTGTGTCCTAGCCAGTCCTTCAAGTTTACCAAGGACCCCAGGGCACTTTGGCCCACGGTATGAGGCTTGCCAAGAAACTCAAGTTCCAACTGCTGGGATGGGTGATTCCTCTCTGGCGAGGTCTTGTCCAAATGCTCCATCCATGCCTGGGTACTGGTTGAGCCCAGCATGGCTTTGTTCTCCATTATGACAGGGTAACACCGAGTTCAATGTGATGTCCCCTAGTCACTGAGCTCTCCTTTTCCAATGTGCACATACTCTCTGCACCACAGGGATGCTGCCAGGGGATGGGGAAGGGGTGGTGCTGGTAATATAAAACTGTCTCTCTGACCCTCTTCAATACCTCTTTAGCAATATGGAGTTAAGAATAGGTATTGTGATTGCTCACCTGATTTTTGGTTACTGTGATGGTGGTTTTCTGTTGCAGACAGTTGTTAAAATTTGGTGTTTCTGTTGGGGAGACAAATGGTGTAGGCTTCTATTTGGCCATCTTGTTCCACCCTCTTTAATTTTTAAGAGATAGTTCTTGTCCTAAAATTTTCTTTTCTATAACATTCTATACTTCTGGTATGAGTAGAATATTTTCTCTTATCTCTAAGGATGACAATGATAATGTTTGAAAGTTTTCTTCTGCCACCTGCATTGCCTGTTTCCTCAGACTCCCTTCAATTCTGTTGTTTATGTTATTCTTTCTCTTTAGCATTGAAACTTTTTCTGAAAATTCTGATGATTGTAAGCTATTTGTTTATATATGTGAATAAGATTGGAAGTTCTTTGTGCATAGGTGGGGTTGTCTCCCAGCAGCCATCTGAAGTTGGGGGAAGATACCTGAGGGGTCCATTATTTGTATTCTGACTTTTAACCATCCTTTTCTATTTTGAACCCTGTGTCTTACTCCTGTTTTCAACTGTATCCCATGCCTTCAAATTCTGAGTCACTCCATGTTCTACAGTGCGACTAATTTACCTACTGCTCTTTGTCCCCCTCTACAGATGCTTGGGCTATAGTGCCCTCTGAGCCCTCCATTCCCTCTCTTCCAGCCATAAACTGTCTTCACAATTTCTGTTAAACCTTTTCTTTGGCTGTTATTATCTCTCCTGTTTTATTTATTTATGTGAGTATGTTTATGTATTTGTAATTACAAAAGTAACTTTATTTTTGTCTCCCACTATTTTAAATTTGTTCAGGTTAGGTAGTCTATCCTTTGCCTTTTGGTGAAAACTCAGGCTGTCTCAGTGATTTCTTGATCACTCGTTGATAGTCTCGCAGGGCCTTGCGCTGTCACCCAGGCTGGAGTGCAGTGGTGCGATCATGGCTCACTGCAGCCTCAACCTCCCAGGCTCGGGTGATCCTTCCACTTCAGCCTCTCAGTACCTACATTACTTTTTAAAATTAAAAAATATATATTTTGTTTATTTATTTTCTTTGAGACAGAGTCTTGCTCTGTTGCCCAGGCTGGAATTCAGTGACTTGGTCTCAGCTCACTGCAGCTCCTGCCTCTTAGGTTCCAGTGAGTCTCGTGCCTCAGCCTCCCAAGTAGCTGGGATTACATGCATATGCCACCATGCCCGGCTACTTTTTTGTATTTTTAGTAGAGATGTAGTTTCACTTTGTTGGCCAGACTGGTCTCAAACTCTTGGCCTCAAGTGATCCACCCATCTCAGCCTTGCAAAGTGCTGGGATTACAGGCGTGAGCCACCACACCTGGTTCCTACATTGCTTTTAAAAATACATTATACTAAATGAAAGAAGCCAGACATATATCATAAATTTCACCCATTTAAAGTGTACAATCTGGCTGGGCGTGGTTGCTCACATCTGTAATCCCAGCATTTTGGGAGGCCTGAGGTGGGTGGATTGCTTGAGCTCAGGAGTTCCAGACCAGCCTGGGCAGCATGGTGAAACCCCGGCGAAGAAGAAAAAGAAAGAAAGAGAGAGAGAGAAAGAAGGGAGGAAGGGAGGAGGGAAGGAAGGAAGGAAGGAAGGAAGGAAGGAAGGAAGGAAGGAAGGAAGGAAAGAAAGAGGAGAGAAAGGAAAGAAAGGAAAAGAAAGAAAGAAACAAACCTAGGCATGGTGGCATACGCCTGTAGTCCCAGCTACTCTGGAGGCTGAGGCAGGAGTATTGCTTGAGCCCAGGAGGTCAAGGTTGCAGTGAACTGTGATTGGGCCACTGCACTCCAGTCTGGGCCACAGAGCAAGACCTTGTCTCTAAATAAATAAATAAGTAAAGTATACAGTTTAATGCTTTTAGTGTATTTACAGTTGTGTTATCATCATCACTATCTAATTACAGAGCATTTTTATCAACCTAAAAGAAATCTCATAATTATTAGCAGTTGCTGACAACTCCCACTTGCCAACATTCCCTTGCAACCCCGAATCTACTTTCTATGTCCAGAAAATGCCTATTCTGGACATTTTATATAAATGGCAGTATACAATATGTGACCTTTCATGTTTGGCTTCCTTCACTCAGCATAATTTTAAAAAAATTTTACTTTAAGTTCTGGGATACATGTGCAGAATGTGCAGGTTTGTTACATAGGTATACATGTGCCATGGTGGTTTGCTGCACGTATCAACCCATCATCTAGGGTTTAAGTCCAGCATGCGTTAGGTATTTGTCTTAATGCTCTCCAATCCCTTGCCCCCCACCCCCTGACAGGCCCCAGTGCATGATGTTCCCCTCCCTGTGTCCATGTGTTCCCATTGTTCAACTCCCACTTATAAGTGAGAAAATACAGTGTTTGGTTTTCAGTTCCTGTGTTAGTTTTCTGAGGATGATGACTTCCAGCTTCATCCATGTCCCTGAAAAGGACATTATCTCATTCTTTTTTATGACTTCATAGTATTCCATGGTGTATATGTGCCAGATTTTCTTTATTCAGTCTATCATTGATGGGCATTTGGGTTGGCTCCAAATCTTTGCTATTGTAAATAGTCACTCAGCAATGTTTTTAAGGTTCATCCATGTCGTAGCATGTATTAGTACTTCATTCATTTTTATGACTGAGCAATATCTTATTGGGTAGTTATGCCTTACTTCGTTTATCCATTTTATCAGTTGGTGGACATTGGATTGCTTGTACTTTTTGGCTATTAAGAATAATGCTGCTATGAACATTTGTGTACACATTTTTCTGCACACATATGTTTACAATTCTTTTGGGGATATACCTGTTGCGGGAAGTCAGGGACTCCAACGGAGGGACCAGCTGAAGCCATGGCAGAAGAACATAAATTGTGAAGATTTCATGGACATTTATTAGTTTCCCAAATTAATACTTTATAATTTCTTACACCTGTCTTTACTGCAGTCTCTGAACATAAATTGTGAAGATTTCATGGACACTTATCACTTCCCCAATCAATACCCTTGTGATTTTCTATGCCTGTCTTTAATCTCTTAATCCCATCATCTTCGTAAGCTGAGGAGGATGTATATCGCCTCAGGACCCTGTGATGATTGCGTTAACTGCACAAATTGTTTGTAGAGAATGTGTGTTTGAACAATATGAAGTCTGGGCACCTTGAAAAAAGAACAGGATAACAGCAATGTTCAGGGAACAAGGGAGATAAGACTTTAAACTCT
>NW_016814199.1:22589-34625 GCF_001698545.2 Rhinopithecus bieti
GAAGGGATGAAATAAGCCCCGGTCTCCTGTAGCACTCCCAGGCTTATTAGGATGAAGAAATTCCTGCCTAATAAATTTTGGTCAGACAGGTTGTCTACTCTCAAACCCTGTCTCCTGATACGATGTTATTAATGACAATGCGTACCTGAAACTTCATTAGCAATTTTAATATCCCCCCATCCTGTGGTCCTGTGATCTCGCCCTGCCTCCATTTGCTTTGTGATATTTTTATTACCTTGTGAAGTATGTGATCTCTGTGACCCACACCCTATTCGTGCACTCGCTCCCCTTTCGAAAATTGCTAATAAAAACTTGCTGGTTTTATGGCTCGGAGAGCATCACGGAACCTGCCCACATGTGATGTCTCCCCCGCACACCCAGCTTTAAAATTTATCTCTTTTGTACTCTTTCCCTTTATTTCTCAAACCAGCCAACATGCTTAGGGAAATAGAAAAGAACCCATGTTAACTATTGGGGGTGGGTTCCCCTGATATATACCTATAAATGGAAATACTACATCATATGGTAACTTCGTCTTAAAATTATTGAGGAAATGCCAAAATGTTTTCCACATCAGCTGCACCATTTTTTCTTTCTACCAGCAATATACAATGATTCTAATGTCTTCACATCTTTGCTAACACTTGTTTTTTTCCTTTTTAAAAATTTTAGCCATCTTAGTGGCTATGAAGTAGTATCTCATTTTGGTTTTGATTGACATTTCCCTAATGACGAATGATGGTGCACTTTTTTTCATCTCCTTATTGGCCATTTGTATGTCTTCCTTGGAGAAATGTCTATTGAGCTCATTTGCTCATTTTAATTGAGTAATTTGTCTTTTGTTATTGAATTATAAGTATTATTATATATTCTGTATACAAGTCCCATATCAGTTATATTTGTAAATATTTTCTCCCATTCTATGGTTGTCTTTCACTTTCTTGATAGTGTCCTTACAAATGTAAAAGTTTCTAATGTTGTTGAAGTTCCATTTATGTATTCATTCTTTGGGCACTTGTGCTTTTTAGGTATTATATCTAAGAAACCATTGCCTAATCTAAGGTCATGAAGATTTATACCAATGTTTTCTTCTGACCATTTTATAACTTCAGAGTTTTAGATGAGACATTTGGGTCATTGATCCATATGGAGTTTATGTGTATAGCATGAGTTAAGGGTCCAGCTTCATTCTTTCGCTTCTGTATATCCAGGTGCCTCAGAACTATTTGTTGAAAAGATTACAATTTCCACATTGAAGGGTCTTGGCACCCTTGTCATCAATCAATTGACCATAAATGTCTATTTTTAATGGGAAATTATCTTCATCTTAAAATTCTATGGCAATCCAAAGATGCTCATGTTAAATGTTAGAGTAAAATATGCAAGGACTCAAAAAATTCCTCCTATTAACTCTTCCGGAAGCAATTGGAGGTTTTGCTCTACTAAAATGAAGGAGTAAGCCAAGAAAAAGAAAGACATAGTATAAGATCCAGGAAAAAAAGACTATAACTCCAGGGGATGGGAAGGGAGAGTCCTAGGAAGACAATCATGTTCAAGGCGATGAGACTAACTGGCTTAGTTTGTAGCAGGGGAACAGGGAGCTACAAAAGGACAATTGTTAGGGGAATATGAAAGCAGCAGAGATTTAGGTGAATCAGAGTGTTTGGAAAAATTATTAATAGATATTTTACAGAACTGTTAGAATACCTGGGGCGGGGGGAAGCATTAGAAATATTGAAATCCCAAATAATAAAATACTGAAGCCATTATTAACTTCAAAAAATCAAAAGTCTAACAATAATATGCTAAGACTAACAATAATGTACTACTTTACTTAGCAGCAAACAATAATTGCATAGTCGTCATCGTGTGAACCTGGCAATGATTTAATCAAGCATTGTGATAGAAATTTTAAGGGAATTGATGAATCTGGATGTGCAGTGTGGGGAGGTATAAGAAAGCTAAATTGTCAACTACTGTAAAAGAAAATCAATAGATAGTATTAATAATCAATAAATAGCTCTTTAGGCATATTATTTAGATAATATAATGTGGAAATCAGAAGAAACAGCTATTATTGCTTCTTGGGAGGGTGATGGGAAATGCTGGGGTAGGGGACTGCTGTTATTTGCTATGTCATGCCTCAATATTATTTTATGTTTTTGTGTATGTGTTATTATGAAAACAAAAATTGTTACTCTTTAACTCCCAAGCCAGCAGGAGCTACAAAGAGACTATCACCTCATAACATGGCTCAACTGGAAACTTAAGCTTCACATTTGGTTATCTGAACTTGGCCTCCATGTAGGTGAAGTATGTGGCAGAGAGGGAAGGGCCTTGAGCCTTCTAGATGCCAACCTCTGAAGATGTGAATTAATGCGTGCAGGTGGCTTTCAACTGGCCAGCTAATTTCTGCAATATAGGAAATGACTGTAATTTCTGTTTTTGCATCTGGCCTCAAAAGAGAAAGTGGCCCCAATTGCCTATTGAATTTATGGAGATGAGATCTCAAGTATCTTAGGATAATTGTTGGATGAAGGGACAGGCTTTGCCAGAAAAGCAATTTTAGTCCTTTCCCCTCTCATAAGGTACTCTGAAACAATTTTTCTATTTAAATTTTTTAAAGTACCATATCTTTAAAAAATCTCCATTTTTGCTGTGACTGGCGTGTTTTGTTAATGCATTTTAGCTCCCATCCTAGTGTCCGAGGTCACCAAAACAGGGTTCTATGTAGCTAGCTTTCTTTCTTATTTACCCTGCTTTATAGTTCTGTGTTTCTCTTACTACCTAGGTCCCAAGTATATCTCCTGTTAGTGATCATTATGATAGGTTTCTGTGCCCCTTTTTCTGTTCCTTATCTATCTCTTTCATCACCTCCCTAAACCATTTTTTGTGGTTGTTTGCTTCACATTCCCACATTTTTCTCTCCATCGTCCATTCATTTAAGAAATATTCATAGAGCAGCTATAATATGCATTAAAACATGACACTCCCCGAGGAGTGCTCTCAACAGTCTAATTGAGGTGACATACAAATGATGAATAGAAATAGTAATTAACTAGAGTTAATGATGTAATGACAAAATTATTTCTATACACGGTGAATGCTACGGGATTAAAAAATAAAGGTAATACGTGCTCATTGGAGGAAATTGGCAAAATACAGAAAATATACAAAAAAAATGAAAATTGAGTCGGACTGTCTAGGTTGGAATCCTACCTAGCTCTATCCTTGTTAGAGATATATCCTTGGGCAAGTTGCTTAACCTCTCTGAGCCCCACTTTCTTTATCCGTTATGTAAGGATAATAATATTACAGGGCTACAGGAGGCGGAGGTTGTTGCAGTGAGCAGAGGTCGTGCCACTGCACTCCAGCCTGGCAACAGAGCGAGACTCCATTTCAAAACAAACAAACAAATGAAAAAATAAATAATGGTAATCATAATAATATTAGAGAGTTAATAGGCTTACCACAGAGCCTAGTAAACGTAAGTGGTAGTAGTGACAGTTGTCATTACCACCACCATCAGTTTTTTGGTACATGGCCTTCACATTTTTTTTCTGGCATATGTTTTATGATTCTTAATTACAGCTTAACATGTTTTTCCTCCACGTTTCATTTTTCCTACCTTATTCTTTATTTGCTATGCTTGTCACTGTCATTTCCTATTTCTTTAACGTTTTCTCTAATTTCTCCTGTTGTTTTTTATTCTTCTTGTAATATTTCTTTTTTACCATTATTTGGAAATAGTCTGACAGGCAAGAAATATTTACTGAGCTGCTACAAAGTACAGGTACTGTGTTAAGTCTCAGAGAGACTGAAAATAGAAGATGAAGACATTCATTCTTTTTCAGTAAATTTGCTTACGTAGGGAGTCATTTCTGGCATAGGCAATAAGAGACCTAGGCCCTGGTCCCTAGCTCTGTCACTCTCCAGGTTTTGTGACCTCTTTCACTTTCTAATTTGTCTAAATGGGTACATTAATGCCTGCCCTGCCATTGTTATTAGGCTGTGGATTATGGAATGTCAATGAGCTTTTGCAAACTAGACGTATGGAAAGCAATGGCAAATACATACGTTTACAGAGAAACTGGTTCCTAGCTTCTTTATTAGAGGGCAACATAGGCTGTTTTTGTTCTTTTTAAAAAATTTCTTCTTAGGTTGGCACAAAAGTAACTGCCATTACTTTTAATGGCAAAAACCACGATTGCTTTTGCACCAACCAATAATTAATCTTCTTACCTTCACTCACTTTGTCAAGAATAGTTAAATCTCTGGTCAGAATTACCCTGAAGTCAAACTGGTTTAGTATACTAAACCAACTAAATATTTGATGATATGCATAGTTATCATAAAATAAAATGCTGCCCTCTGTATAGACTAGCTAGAGCCCTCCCCTTCCCCCACCAGCTTGTCCTCCATAGACAATTGAAATCCACTAGCCCTTGGCCTGTACTGAAAAACTGAAGTATTATTTAGATCAGAGACTCATTATGCTGAGGCATTTTAAAAGCAGCAAGACCAAGTAAAATTAATATTTGCTTGGAATTTTCCAGGTATGAAAATTAACTTTTTCTTCAGCATTTGAGAAAATCAAATACAACTCCCGCATTATTTTTATAATCATAAGAAGAATCATATTCATATACTGCCTTGGATTTTGTTTTAAAATATACAGAAATATAAAATGTTTGGAGGCTATGTGAAACAATAATAGCAGAGTTTACAATCATTGAAGCTAGGATACTGGCCACAGAGACTCATTACTTGTTCTCTCTTCTTTTGTATGTTTGAATATTGGACTTGATGAAGAATAAAATGAAACATTAAAACACAGAGGTCATTTTCACCATTCATTGTAGTTTGTTTCTATAGGCATTTTCATGGCCTAATAATTTTGATTTGTTAATTGGGAAATCGATAAGATCATGTGGAATTTTAAACTTTTCAAAGCATTTTGGATTTGTTTTTATTTCACTGAAAACTCTGTGGGGGGCATGATTCCTTTTGTTGTTCTTGTTACGCAGTCAAGGAAACTTTATGGTCAAATGAGTTGCCCGAGGTGACACAATGAGGTGACACAACTTCGTAGCACTACAAGATGGTTTCTTGACTGCCATGCTGAAGCCCTTTTTATACAAACATCAGAGGGTAAAATAATTCACAGGTATGTTTGAATCAGCCTTCTTTAATTGCTGGGATATTTTGTCAATGTGATGCCAGCAAGATCTTTTAACATATACGATTTTAAGTTCATGAGGCCTGATGGCAAGTAAGAAACTCCCATTTATCAAGCCAGGCACTGTTTCAAGTGTTTTATATTTATATGAGTTTTTCTCCAAATCCCTGGGTTTCAGTTATGTGTCCTGCAACTCACCGGCTGTGGGACCTTGAGTAACTTAAATGACATCTCTCAGCCTCAGTTTCCTTATCTGTAAAAGGGGGACGATAATACCTACCTAATTGGGAGTTTGGCACAGTTAATGAGATAGCATATATAAAGTGCCCAATACAGTGCCTGGAACACACCAAAATCATTAAAGAGATGATACTGAGAAAACAAAAGGCAAGGAGGAAGATGCCTATAAGGCTCAGAAGAAAGCACAAATTGTTTAGAAAACTGTAAACCATCTGACATGGCTGCCTTCAAACTCTGCCCCGCTCTGTGCTACTGTCCTTCTACAGTATATGATAGTCACCTTGTTTTAATAATACAGGCATATCGCCTTAACTCCCCACTCAAAACTCGTAAATGGTCCCTATGATCTCTCAGCATTCCAGAATCTTTTTGTCAGCAAAATGCAAACCATTTCAAAGTTTACTACAAAATTTGTACTTTTGCAACTCTCTGTAGAGTACAAGAACAGTGCTGTGTGAAATATATGCTGGTGATAATTTAACAACTTAGTAAGGTAGAGAAGAACAATTTAGTAAATGATGATTAAAAAACATATCCTCATCTTTCATATTTTATATCAACATTAGTTTCAGGTACATACAAATGGAAACAACAAAATGGGGCCAAAATTAAGACCATAACAATGTGAATATTTATTGCACCTCTGTATAGAGGACATGTTAGGTTTAAAACAATAGAAGAAAATCATAAAAGAAACTATTTAAATATCTGACTATATAAAATGAAAAGCTTCTACATGCCAAATATAATAAAAGACAAAGAATAAACTTGGAAAAATATTTATGAGAGATGAGATGTATATGAGAGAAAAAAATAATGTCTTGAATATCTAAAGAGCATGTACAAACTAATGAGAAAATCCAAAGGCTTTCAGTAGAAAATGACATTAACAAACAAGTCACAAAAGAGGAAAGTGAATGGCTAATAAACATATGAATAAATGTTCACTTGCACTAGTAATCAAAAATGCTAATGGAAACAAGAGCCCAAGTTTTGCTTATTAATTAACAAAGATGGCCGGGTGCAGTGGTTCACACCTGTAATCCCAGTACTTTGGGAGGCTGAGGTGGGCGGATCATGTGGTCAGGAGATCGAGACCATCCTGGCCAACACGGTGAAACCCCGTCTCTACTAAAAATGCAAAATTAGCCAGGCGTGGTGGCGTGTGCTTGTAATCTCAGCTACTTGGGGGGGCTGAGGCAGGAGAATAACTTGAACCTGGGAGGTGAAGGTTGCAGTGAGCCGGGATTGCGCCACTGCACTCCAGCCTGTCCAGCCTGGTGACAGAGCAAGACACCGTCTCAAAAAAAACGAAAACAAAACAAAACAACAAACAAATAAACAAAAACGCTTGGCGGTGGGGAACAGGGCAGCACCACTTCCTTGTCCCTGGGCTTTGAATATCTATTTGTGTGAGTGGAAGCTCCAGTTTTCCAGGTGTGGATTCCTAGTGAGTTTCAAATCCACTGAAGCTCTGGATAAATAAATAATAGACCTCACTTGTGTCATTTGTTTTTAAGGCTTAATTTCAATACTTCACGCTTGTCCCTATTAACATTCAGTTTGCCCGATTCAGCCTATTCTCCTGGCAGTTTGTCTCATTTATTTACTTCTGCCCACCTACATGTCAGCCAGGTGTCAGAGGCTGTATCCTGTGTGGATGTGATCAGTGCATGCTGTCCCCATGCCAGTCACGGTCAAGGATGGTGGAGACAACCTTTCCTAACCGAAATCGGAGCTCAACCTACAAATATGCGGAAAAATGATCTTAGAGTCAAGGCGTGGAGCNGAAACAAAGGTGAAAAAAGATAATACTCCAATACTGTATGTTATAGCCAGAGTAGCATAAGAAAGGGATTCATACATTGGTAATGGGAGCATAAACTGATGCAGTCTTCATGGAAAGCAATTTGACAACACACTTCAGGAGCTAAAATATAGTCTTACCCTTGACCTGTATCTCCACTGTTAATATAATAACAATCACTTCTCAGGAAGTAAGCCGAGGTCCAGACAAAATTTATGCAAAGAGATGCCCGTTTATAATAACCAAATTGTCAATCAACCTAAATGTTCAACAATGGGGATCTAAGATTACATTATTGTGTAATCTTAGAATAGTATGCAGCGATTGCAAACTGTGCCTGTGGGAGAATTGCTTGAACCCAGGAGGCAGAGGTTGCAGTGAGCCGAGATCGTGCCATTGCATTCCAGCCTGGGCAACAGGAGCGAAACTCCATCTCTAAATAAATAAATTTTTAAAAAATTGTGCCTATGATGACTGTTAAATGTCTTGGAAAACCTTTATTATATAATGTTTAGAAATAGAAAGATGATATATCACTGTGCATATATGTTCTTACCTGGGTTGAAAAAACATAAATGCATGGAAACAAAAGGAAAAACTGTTAATGTCGTAGGTATCTCAGGGAGGTGAGATTATAGGTGCTTACCACATTTGTGGTCATTTTTTCTGCGTTTTACAAATTTTTGACAATGGCCATGTATTCTTGTTATTTACAAGAAAGGAATATTTAGAATAGACCATGAGAAATGCTGCAGACTACAAATATTCCCCATTATCAACATTTAATCACAATGATTATTAGAGCATTTGATGTCCAGCAGATGGAGCTGCATCCCTTACCATTCGGCTTGCACTCTGGGACTATAAACACTGTTTTCATTTGTTTTGTTTTGTTTGAAGCAAATCCCTTATATCCTCCTAAAGGTTTTGTGAAGCATATGTTCTTTAAAAAAAAAAAAAAAAAGATTACATTTAAAATTTGTTTTGAGAATTTTATGAAACCCTCTGGGGTAATTAGAGGCCCCTGGGGTGTCACAAAAGCAGGGCTATGCAGTGGATTTGGGGAACTGGGTTACTTGAGAGATTAGCTGATTGTGTGGAGCCACAAAAGGAGTCGGGGCAAAGTCAGAAAAAAAAAAGTTGAGGGTCCCGTTCACTGGGCTTCATTTGTTGAGGAAAGACAGGGTAGAAAATTGTATTTTGATGTGTAAGTGCACAGGCTTAGCATTTCTGCATAATTTCAGAATTGATGTTTTCATTGGTTCCCAACACACATTTAGGGTGCTGATTAAAACGCTGGCTTACTTAAGACCTCCATTCAAAGTCAAATTTCACAACTTCCTACCTGTGTGACTTTGGGCAAATCATTTCACCTCTCTGTGCCTACCTTTCCTCATTTGTAAAATAGAAATAGTAATAAAACCCACTCATAAGGTATTGTGAGGGTCAAATTATATAATGCATGTAAAAGTGTTTGGCGTAATAATTGGCACATGGTAAGCACAAAATAAATGTTAGCCATGATTATCATTCATTCATTTATTCAATACACATATTGGTACCACCTATGTGCCAGGCAATGGGCTGCACACTGGCAAGAGAGAAAAAATAGACACGTTCTGCCCTCTAGGAGTTTAGAGGAGGAACAATACCGTGCCTAAGAAGCAGTGTGAGAAAGCTTGGGACCAGGATTTCTGGGTCTCACTCTGGCCTTGGCTTATTTTAGGATCTCAGATATAATAAATTACTTAATCTCCATTTTTCTCTCAGTAAAACAAGAGATTTGGATGAGATGGTCTCTTTCAGCTCTGGAGCATTCTGACTGTATTTCAAAGAACATTGCTGAATGAGATCAAATCAAAGTTATTATCTTTCAAATATATTCACATTATGCAGTCTCTTCTCAGGAGGTGCAAAATTCTCATAATTAGGAAAAGGTCCAAGGGCAAACAGAGTGATTACAGCAGAGGCTGGATAAGACACCCATATCTGAGACGCCAGAGAAAAGAAAAATCAGTCTTCAAAAAAATACTGAAACAGTGCCTTACAAAAAATATATTTATGGTTACTTTAATTGCCAAAGAATAAAAATAAGTTAATTTCCATTTCACAAACTTCACGGGACATCAACATTTGTTTGCTATTTTCAGATTACAACAAAATTGTGTTTTGTTGTTACAGCACATTTGCGTGTGCGTGCATGTGTGTGTATGAGCATGTCGATGTCTGTGGGTGTGGTTGCTTTTTGCTATCATTATTTTATTCACTGAAACCGTCTATCAGCAAATGTTTTCTGTAACGGACCAGATAGCAAATATTTTAGGCTTCTTGGCCATATACTACCTCTGTTGCATATTCTTCTTATGTTTTTAATAACCATTTAATGATATAAAAACCATTCTTCAATCCCAGGATGTATAAAATAGACTGAGGATTAGATTTGGTCTGTAGGTCAGTTTGCTGACCCCATCTTAAATCAAATTTTCAGCTTCCTGTCTCCATAAGTTTGGTTTCACGGTATGTCTCCACCACCACCCCATCCCACCTTGCTCAGTGCACAGGTCGTTTGTTACCCTAGTCTCCTCTACTTGTTATCATCTGATTGTGCACAGTCCGTGCTTCCCATCTAATCACTCTAATTCCAGTGACATCCTGGTGTACAATGCAGTTCTAGCAGAAAGCATAACCCCAAACCAAAATGGTAGTTGGTGGTCTGGTCCAAGAGATTGACTGCTCCATGGACATGCACCCATCAACATATCTGTCCCATGAAGCAAACTGCAAGGTTTCCTGGGCCTAGCTCCTTAACCATGGCAATGGCATTGACTCACTTCTACCTAGTACCAAACTTTTCACTATTCAGCAAATATTTACTGAGCATCAATTCTATGCTTGGCATTGTACCAGACTCAGGACACAGCAAAGAACAGTGTGGGCATGGCTGTGATTCTCATAGAGCTTACACATCACAGCAAGGGAAAAAGACATGGAGGCACATCCGTGTAGTAATGCTGGAATTTTTATGTGATATTTCAAGAAGTACAGGGTTTTGTGGGAGCACAGAGAAAGGCATCTAACCCAGCTGTGGAGGTCAGGGGAGGTTGCCTCCAGAGGAAGTGTCACTTAACTCTTTCTACGTGGGAAAGATATATGGAACCCTCTATTAGAGCTCATTAGAACAGCAGGCACCGTAATCTCCTTATAAATGGGTCTTGAGCTCTACTTAGAATTTTGGTGACAGTAATCCTGCCAAATGTGACTTTATCCCTTTGGACTGAGCTCCTGGTCTCGGTCCTACTTTCAAGGCTTCATTCCCAAGAAACACTGTCTTCACACCCCCTCCCACTGGTCATGCCCTTACATCTACAACACTGACTCTAACCTAGTCAGTTCACCTCTTCCAGGTAAAGCATTTTTGCTAAAGTGACCTGAATCGAGTAGCCAATTGGCAAGAACAGTGATAATCGGCTTTCAATGATTAATATTGATACCAGCAATTACTCTTTTCAGATACTGGACATTTGCCTTTTCCAGTGGGCTTGGTTAGTTATGAATGGGCATCCAGGTTTAAATGGATATTTTCTATACTCAACATTTTAGGTGTAAATTCTGAATCCCCAGGGAAAATTGGTCAGAAAAGGTCCTCTTACTCTTCATTAACTGTAAAATGAATATAAAGAATCTCTTCCATTTGTGCCCCCCCAACCCCGTGCAGGGGCTTCTTGGGAGGTATGTTAGCCTATTCATATGTTAATTCCGCAGAGCCCTCGATCTTTTCACAGAGGCCCTGTACAATGATGGGGGAGTCTGCATATTTCAAAAGAGCAGCATATGCTCCTTAAGGTGAACGTGCAATATAACACTGCAGGGGAAATACAGTGCATTATTCTTTGCCCCTTTGCAGAGAGAGTTTACAAGCATCATTTGGAAATGGATGACATTTTTCTGTATAGAAATTGAATTTGACAATTAACCATGATTTTAAAAAAATTTTTCTTTATTTAAACGACATTCTTTTTAATGTAAATAAAAGAATTAAAAGAGAAGAAAATTTTAATTCCTGGAAAAGCACCAGACATGCCTTCCCCTGAAGCTGTTTAACTGTTGTTTGGAAACTGCATTCTCCTCAGAAAAAATTCTGAGTTGGGAGGGAAGCGGACAATGTATATAACTTGATATCTTAAATTTCTCTCATTCTCTTTTTTTGTTTTCATTCTTAAGCCTAATGCATCCTATCACAAGAGTGCTTAGTGTTTAGGTTATAATTTCAGATATGCAAATGATTCATTAGTCGAGTATTTGATAATCATATTTCAAAAAACTTCTGATAGACATTAATTGCGTCTTCTAGAATTATATCCCAGTGCTCAGTAATGACAAACACTGTGTATTAATTTCACATGTATTAGAAATAATGATTAAAGTAAAGCCTATTTGATGTAATGACCATTAGTTCAGAGCTGTAGAACGATGCTTCGTGACTTAAGATGAATAATAATGGCCCATTTTTCATCAGACAGATGTTCCATCTTATTGTAAAAAGATGTTACATCACTGAAATAGAAAATGTAAAACAACTAGAATATACTATATCACCAAGCTTGATTAACCAATTGAACAATTAACGTCTGAAAAGCATTAGCATTGCAATGCACTATGTGCTGTTTTTATCATGTTTTCTATGGGACCAATTTTAAAGAACGTTTTACAAAAGTAAAATCTAAAAATTAGAGAAGAAATATGTAGTAACATAGTTCAAGTTTGTATGGACTATGAAATGCTGGAATGTCAAACCACAGTGTTGTAAAAG
>NW_016814199.1:35196-46075 GCF_001698545.2 Rhinopithecus bieti
ATACACACACACACATACACACATACACACACATACGCACACATACACACACACATACACACACATACACACATACACACACATACACACACACATACACACATACACACACATACGCACACATACACACACATACACACACACATACACACACATACACACATACACACACATACGCACACACATACACACACGCACATACACACATGCACACACACACCCACATTCACACACATACACACATACACACACATACGCACACACACACACATACACACACATACACACACACACACGCACACATACACACACACACACACACATACACACACACACACACATATTCATTTCCCAATTCTGTTTCTTTCTGGTTATGAGGCCTCAAGCAGGTTGCTTATCTTTCCTAAACTAAGAGAACCCACCTCATGGGTTTGATAGGAGTATTTAAATAGGTTATAGAATGACACCTGTCACGTGTTAAGTGCTTGATAAATGTTGACTAGCATTATTGTTTATATCATACTAAAAACAGTCTTATCTAATACAGTAGCCCTCCAACATCTATTACTCTTATTTTCACAGTGCCAATTTAAGATCGTATTTATGTGGCTTGCTTTTATTTATTTATAGCCTAACACATTTCATTGAGAAAGAAGTGAAAGATTCATTCCTCTCTTCTCCCTTCTTTCCTTTCTACCACAAACTTTTCTTGGGTACCTATTAAGTGCTAAGTACACAGTGCATACAAAACCTTACAAGTGATCCGTACTATTTTTCGACTGATATAAGAATTTATTTTTGTCATATACCTTAAAGGTGACCCAGCTACAGTTTTAACCCTCCATGTAACAAGAGACCTCACTGCTTCTTGAGTCATACTTTCCTTTGTTGAACAATTCTAATTTGTTAGAATGATCTTTTCACATTGAACTAAAATTGTTGTCCTCATGGCTTCCATAGTTGGGTAAACCTCTATAATTTTCCTAACTCGTTTCTTACTTGCAATTCTTCACTTCTGTCACAGTGCTGGTATCAGAACCCAGATCCCCTGACTCCTTGTCCAGTACCATTTAGAGGTTATTTTATTTTATTTTTATTTTTTATTGATTTTTGAGACAGAGTCTCACTCCATCACCCAGGCTGGAGTACAGTGGTACAATCTCTGCTCACTGCAATCTCCTCCTCCTGGGTTCAAGCAATTCTTGTGCCTCAGCCTTCTGAGTAGCTGGGATTACAGGCACGTGCTACCACGCCCAGCTGATTTTTGTATTTTCAGTAGAGACAGGTTTAGTAATGTTGGCCAGGCTGATCTTGAACTCCTGACCTCAAGTGATCCACCCGCCTCAGCCTCCCAAAGTGCTGAGATTACAGGCGTGAGCCACTGTACCCAGTCTAGAGGTTATTTTAAATAAAAATCTCTGACAGCCCAGTTGGCTGCCTTCGATTCCATTGAACACACTGACCTTGTCCCAAAGACTGACTGTGTTGAGGACTTCATTTCAAACACAAGGGAAAAAATTGCAAGAGTGCTTCTCAGGCAAGATCTGGTGCATCCTAGTCAAAGTTCCTCCAATCCGGTGGTTACCCTAGCATCAAGTATTGTACCAAGGACAAGAGTCTGGTGAGAGCAATTCTTCATGAGTTCTATAGCTGTGCTAGTCCAAAAGTGTTTTCCGTTGGTTGAGAATCACTAAACACAAGACAAGTTTCCTTGATATTCTATTCTGTTTTTCAGAGCTTCGAAATTTACTACTAAGTAATTTGAATTGCTCAGTGTTTCCAGTGTTCATTGGGAGCAAAATACCCTGGTCACTTTGTCAACTTGCCACTTACCAATGCAGACAACAAGTGATCTTAATATGGGTTGTTCAAATGTGCATCTTCTGAAATAGGTGCCAGTGTCAGAGTCTGAGAAACCTTTGTCAAGGTTAGATGTAACATAGTCAGGTGAATCATTCTTATTCCTAGATCTGGTGAGTGCGCTAACTGTGCAGGCTAGGACTGGGTTTGCAAACAGAAGGGAGGAGACATCGTTCAGTGCAATTCCCACTGAGACAGGTCCTGAGTTAGGCCAGGAGGGGGAAGCAGAGAGCTGGCCTAGCTATGAGCCAGGCGAACCCAGGGGTGAGGCGAGTACAATGGAGAACTCCAAGCTGAAGAGTGTGGGATTGTCTCCCAAAGGCGTAGAAAAAAAACTAAGTGAGTAAGAGGCCTAGTGAGGGAGTCACGGAGGAGGCACCTTCCTGAGGGCAAATTCACCAACTCAGGAGGCAGGGTCCACCCAATTTAAAGACGTGCCTATGAGCCTGGCTTTGGAATAAAACAAACCGTGGCATGAAACTAGGCCCTGGCTTGGGAAGGCTAACATTCTTGAGCCTCAGTTTCCTCATGTATAAAAGGAGAATAATAGTAGTGCTTACCTCATATGGTTGTTATGAAACACATCTGGCATATACTGAACAATTAAAAACTACCTAGTAATAATAACTACCTGCTGTTAAAAAGACACAAACTTGGCCAGGCACAGTGGCTCCTGCCTGTAATCCCAGCACTTTGGGAGGCCAAAGTGGGTGATCACCTGAGATCAGGAGTTCGAGACCAGCCTGGCCAACATGGTGAAACCCCGTCTCTACTAAAAATACAAAAATTAGCAGGGCGTGGTAGTGGGAGCCTGTAATCCCAGCTACTTGGGAGGCTGAGGCAGGAGAATTGCTTGAAACCAGGAGGCGAAGGTTGCAGTGAGCCGAGATCATGTCGTTGCACTCCAGCCTGGGCGACCAGAGCGAAACTCCATCTAAAAAAAAAAACAAAACAAACAAACAAACAAAAAAACATGAAATAATGAGGTTTTGAGGGGCCGCTACAGAACATCTGAACAGAAAAGTCTGCCTGCCTCCCTTTAGAACCTCACATCAGGGCAATAGAATCATACTACTAACTTGCCTGGTGTTTTTTCAGATTAAAGTCTGCAGATAAATCACCCTATATCACCATAAAACAAATCAATCTTCACAAATATCTGTGTCCAAATACTGCTTCTCAGACTGTCATTTGTAGCCAGAATTGGCACAAGAACTCCCCTGCTGAAGCTTGGGTCAGAACTCGTGGTTAGAAAACTAGGCCCAGGCTTCAGAGGGGAGTGGTCAGCCAGTGATGGGCTTGTGGGGGAGCCTGGGTGGGGAACTGCTTTAGAGCTGACCCTCGGATCTGATCACAGCAGGGGTGCCACTGAGTTTTCTTTGGGTGTTCTGCACCCTGAGCTCCTTTCAGAGTGCAAACACTCTTGAATTGGATAATAAAATCAAAAGAATATACACAGGACTGAAAGCTCTGGGCACAGTGGTGAAGGAGAGGGTTATAGAGAGTGGGAGAGAAAAGTGAAAGTGGGGCCTGGGTGCGGTGGCTCATGCCTGTAATCCCAGCACTTTGGGAGTCTGAGGCGGGTGGATCATGAGGTCAGGAGATCGAGACCATCCTGGCTAACACGGTGAAACCCTGTCTCTACTAAAAATACAAAAAATTAGCTGGCTGTGGTGGCGGGCACCTGTAGTCCCAGCAACTTGGGAGGCTGAGGCGGGAGAGTGGCGTGAACCCGGGAGGCGGAGCTTGCAGTGAGCTGAGATCGTGCCACTGCACTCCAGCCTGGGTCACAGAGCAAGACTCCATCTCAAAAGAAAAGAAAAAAAGAAAACAAAATGGAGAGCTGGGATCACTAAAGTGAACCTGAGTGCACAACCAGCTCTCTTCAAGACTGGCCAAAATCTAGAACTCTCTATACATATTCAATTACTTTCTTTCCAAAAATTTCAACCTAAAAAATAGTTACAGAGTGGTTATCTATGCTTGAGTAAGATGTTAAAGGAGAACCTTGATACAAGGTTTTAAAAAATGACCCCCATCTAGTATTAGAGTACCCTTGAGGAAAAGCACTAAAGAAGACCAAATGGAGACTTTTGAATGAGAAGAACTTCTTAAGCACCACTGCTTATGGATGTCTGGGGGCTGTATTTGAGGAACTATCCGGATTTTTGTTTTGTTTTGTTTTCCCAGCAAGCATATCAATACAAAGTTCTGGGACCCCCCCCCCCTTTTTTTTTTAGGAATTGGCCATCTACAGAACCAAGGTAGGTGTGGACTCCTACTAGAAAGTTCCAGTACTTTCTAGGAAAATAATTCATGGGGATACAAGTTCAATTATAGTTTATTCTTTGAAGTGCGCTAGATATCAGACTAACAATTAGGGTATTATATTTGCTTCATGATAATAAATTATTATTTACTTAATCAAACACTGTGTGATAGGATAGTCCCAAAAACTCATTTAAATAGCTTAAAGTGTCTAGATGCTTCTACACCTAATATGTGTACTATGAGAGAGAGAGAGAGACAGAGAGAGAGAAGGAGAGAGAGAGGAGGAGAGGGAGAGGGGAGAGGATATCATTTTTTAAAATTCATTATAGGCCAAGAGCTTATAGGATTTTTTAAATAAATTTTTTAATCGACAGATAACGATGTATATATTTAATAAGTCTTTTCCTTTGTCACTTCCTCTGTGAAGCTGTGATATCCCGTCCAGTCCTCTATCAGAGCACTTCTTTTGTGTTTAATTAATTATTTATAGGTCCAGTTTACAGCTGCTGAGATCCTTGAGGGAAGAAGCTGGATTTCTTTCCTCTTTCTGGCCCTAGGGCCCAGTTCTGGGTGTGACAGATAGCAAACACTCAAAATATTAAATGAAAGCATCCATGAAATAAGAACATAAAGAACATCCTGGGGTGGTACCAACTTGAAACCAGTCATCCAAAGGAGGCATCAATGCAGACAAGCTAGGCAGAGAGCAAGAATCTGGAGGTGAGCCAATAAGATCAAAACCAGGAACTGGGGAGGGGGGAGGGATTGCATTGGGGAGTTATACATGATATAAATGATGAATTGATGGGTGCTGACGAGTTGATGGGTGCAGCACACCAACATGGCACAAATATACATATGTAACAAACCTGCACGTTATGCACATGTACCCTAGAACTTAAAGTATAATAAAAAAATAAAAATAAAAAATAAAAAAAAAAATAAAACCAGGAACACCAGACAAGAAAAGGAACGTTTCAACAGAAGGATGAAAGCCAGAACACGGAGATACTCCATAAGCTATGGAGGGGAGCTAAAATAGTCATTGCAAGGATCCCTTGGTCTTGGTTGTTCGTGGTGAGGTGTCATTAAACATTCTGATGGAGTGGCTAGATGTGGTGGCTCACATCTGTAATCTCACCACTTTGGGAGGCCTATGTTGGGGGAGGATCACTTGAGGCCAGGAGTTCAGGAGCAGCCTGGGAAACATAGTGAGACCCCATCTCTGCAAAAAATTTAAAAATTAGCTGGGCCCAGTGGCTCATGCACGTGGTCCCAGCTACTCAGGAGGCTGAGGTGGGAGGCTTGCTTGAGCCCAGGAGTTTGAGGTTGCATTGAGCTATGAACATGCCACTGCACTCCAGCCTGGGCAACAGACCCCAACTCTTAAAAAAAAAAAAAAATTCTGATGGAATCTAAATACCAACATTTCCTCACACCTCACTTCTTGCTCTGTTGAGGTAGCTGGTGTTTCCCTACATTTGCCTGGCCAAAGGCCTTGATGTGCTCTAGAGAATTTGAGGTTGGAGGCACGGACCATTCCTTCAACCTTTACATTTTTCAGGAGCTTGAATTGAAAGTTCTAGCCTTGCAGACATCTCCAGGAAGGCCTGAGGTGCTTGAGGGGGAGGGGACTCCATGTGGTGTGCTGGACCTGAATTCCCGAAACCTAAGCATTATCAAGGGACCTCCCAATAAAGCTTACACATTTGTATAACTACCCTGGCTGGCTTCCCATATCCACCATCCTCTGTGTTTATGTGAATTGCTAGGCCAAATAGCAACAATAATAAAAACAACTTTATTAGTGAATTTAGGCTCCTGGGTGTGTCCAAGCCTTTGCTGAGTCCTCCCACCCCATTTTGTATTCTGGTCCTCAGTATTTTTTTTTTTTTTTTGAGATGGAGAGTCACTCTGTCACCCAGGCTGCCAGGCTGTAGTGCAGTGGTGTGATCCTGACTCACTGCAACCTCTGCCTCCTGGGTTCAAGCAATTCTCCTGCCTCAGCCTCCTGAATAGCTGAGACTGCAGGTGCCTGCCACTATGCCCAGCTAACTTTTTGTATTTTTAGTAGAGATGGGGTTACTCTATGTTGTCCAGGCTGGTCTCGAACTCCTGGTCTCAAGCGATCTGCCCACCTCGGCCTCTCAAAGTGCTGGGATTACAGGTGTGAACCACCGTGCCTGGCCTGGTCCTCAGTCTTATAATGGAGCGTTTCTCATCCCATTAGGGCTCAAGGTGTAGGTTCCTGCCTTTTTACTAAAGTGATGATAGTCTCAGGGACTCTTGGTGATTCCATGGACTTAACTCTGATTCACAGACATAAGGCATCCCAGTTAGAGAAACCAGTAATCCATGAGGCCATCATTAAGATGGGTGTGTATCTAGCATCCCATTAATTGTGCTGTCCATGACGCACTGTTCTTGCTTCCTTTTGGTCTTTGTCTTCTTCTGCCTTGAGTCCCATGAGATGACTTGGTCATGGAAAAATAAAATCCTCTATTTCATGCCACTTTTCTGCCAACCACATTGTTGGTGCCACTAGCAAATACTACCTCATGTAATAGCCCTAAGATAAAGGTCTTAGGCAAGTCCCCGGTCTACGGTAAAATGTTTTCAGGTGTGAAAGTGGCAATGGCACTTCCCCGTCACCACTGTGATTGGGCAGTAGAACTGAGACTAAGATGGCTCTGACCTACTATGCAAGTTTATTCTTATACGATGTGTGGAAAGGATTCCTCAGTTCTTCCACCACCCCCACAGGTAATCTGCTGCTCTCTCTGAGCCTCACCTTCTTGGATCAGCTCTAGGAGATTCAGGTCCTTACAAAATTCAGCCATGGAGACCGTATAACCTCATCCTTAGCAGCAGGTGGTTAAAAGGAAATGCTTTCAGGTTTTGGAACAAGACCTCTTACTAGCCATAATGACGTTTTTGTTGTTTCTTGAGCATCCTATGCTCCTACTCACCCATGGGGCCTTTGCATTTGCTAGTCTCTTGATCTGAAATACTCTTTCCTTCCATCTTCACATGGCTGGCTTCTTATCTTCATTCAGGTCTCTGCTCAGAGAGGCCTTCTTTGACTACCCAAATTAACATAGCTTTCCCCCCATCACATCATCACTGTCTTTGTACTTAACTCCCTTAACTTTCTTTCATAACTCAGCACCTCGACCTTATATATATATTTCTTTTTTGGTCCTTGTTCATGGTCTGACTATACAATACAATATAAGTTATGTGAGGTCAAGAACTTTGTCATGTATGAACTGTTCCCAGCACCCAGAATCGTGCCTGGCACATAGTAGGCATTTAATACATTTGGCGAGAATGTTCTAAATTTACAGTTATTATTATAATTATTTTATCCTTGTTATCAACCTGGCTGAAAGGAAGGTACTAAGGAATGGAAGTCACAGTGACATTCTCCCTATCACTACTGACTGCTATCTCCCATCCCAAGGACCATGAGGAAGAAAAAACAAAAACAAAAAATTTGAGCCCCGTATAGTAGCTTCAGGATGTCACATGCAGGCCAAAATAGAATTCTTAGAGTTCTGGATGCCCATGATCCTCCATGGGACTCACTGGGACACTGCCTCCCCAACTCTGTGAACCAGCTACTGCTACCATGCTTCAATCACTCCCTTCAAATCCTCTGGAATTCACATTGCCTGCTTAACCAATTCACCTGTAAACTCAACTCTTTCCTCAAACAGTCCTTTTATGACTTAGCCTTAAGTGAAACCTAGTTCCTCAGTAAAGAGACCATCATTCCAGCTGCTTCTTGAGCTGCCTACAGGTCGTGTTCCCACACTTCATGGGCCAGCAGAGCCAGTTTTTTCTTCACTCTCCAAACCCATTTATAGCTCCTCCACCCGCTTTTAAGCAAAGACAAGACTCAAAACCAACAACAACAACAGCAACAACAAACAAGGCCAAAAATGTCTGCTCCTTTGACTTATGACTCAGTTGAACTGCTCTTTAACCTTCCCTGTCACCTTCATCTATGGGTCTCCTAGACTTATCTCTGTATCGATGAAACACTTTGGCAGTAGGCCCACTCTTCCCCCATGCCACGTCTTACCACACATTCTGGGCATAGTCAACAGCTTATGTGAGCAACCTATCTGACACCTTAATCTTGAAACTGCTTGACTTCCACCTCAGCCACTCGCATCTCCCATCTCAGCCTGTAGTTTTTTAGGACCCCAAAATTGTTCCATCTCCAAGACCACAACTTCTGACATTCCTCTCCGGTCACAACTTCCTAGCCCTTTAGTTTGCATAGTCAGTCCCTGCCACCCCCACTGTCCCCAGCCCCACCCCACTGCCTCATCCCTCTACTTTCCCCTATTTTGACTTTCTTCTCCTTCCATCTTGCATAACATGGCTCATCTTTTGCTCTTTTGTCAATATTCTTCACAACCAGTGAGCCTTCCCCCTTTCTCTCTTCTTTCCCCTACACAAAATATAAGGGAGCATACATTCTCTGGTGCCAAACCCACACTTGTGTGATCCTAAGAATGAGGATCTGTGCCAGGGAAGGGGGATGTGGGAAGGAGGCTCAATCAACTCAACCCACTATCTAGGAAATCCTCAAATTTGGATTAACTCAAATTATCTGCTTTTTTTTTTTTAATACCTTTCCTGGGGTAGCTGAGCACTACCAAAAAAAGTCACACAACAAGATAAATTCATTCCACTGCACATTCATGATTGTTCACCTCAAGTCGTCCTTAAACCTAGCCTAGTAATTCACTCATTGCCACTCACTGTACGATAACTATTTTGAATCTTTTCCTCTTTCTTCAAACCTTTGACCCTTCTACCCACTTCCATCTCCACTCTTAGACAATGACTCAGGTCTCTTATCAGGGAAAATAGCAGTCATCAGATACAACTTACTTCAATCTCCTCCACCACATTTATAATCCTAGCTGCATCTTTTTTCTATGTCAGATGAGGTATCATCTTCTTGCCGTGATCTACTTGCCTTCCTGCCTGCCTTTTCTGGCATCTTGCCTGATTGAGTAACTATTCTGTGTTTCTTCCTCTATTGAAAATCTCTTCCCTACTATCAACTTCTCATCAGCGTTTAAACATGCACCCATCTTTAAAATATATCTTTCTTTGGTCGCATGTCTCCCTGCCAGACTACTGCTCTGTATCTCTCTTGACCTTCACAACTAAACACCTTTAACACAGTTCCCACATTTTATCATTAACACTTATCCATCCACCGCAATATTTTTTTCTGTTTCCTTACTCCTCCCATCATGAAACTGCTCTCACCAGTAATCTCTTTGTTGCTAAAGCTAATGGAAATTTTCAAGCATTCAATTACCCGACTGTTTATTAGCAGTCAACATTATTGACCACTTCCTCCTTCTCGAAATTTTCTTTTTTTTCTCCTTGTCTTCCACAGCAACACACAATCTTGTATTTTATCTTTTTTTTTTTTTGGAGGGATTCTTACTCTGTCGCCCAGGCTGGAGTTCAGTGGCGCAATCTCGGCTCACTGCAACCTCTGTCTCTCAGGTTCACGCAATTCTCCTGTCTCAGCCTCCCAAGTAGCTGGGATTACAGGCCCATGCCACCACACCCGGCTAATTTTTGTATTTTCAGTAGAGACGGGGTTTCACCATGTTGGCCAGGCTGATCTCAAACTCCTGACCTCAAGTGATCCACCCACCTCGGCCTCCCAAAGTGCTGGGATTACAGGCATGAGCCACTGTGCCCAGCTGTATTTTTTCATTTTTCTCTGGATGTTCTTTTTTCAGTCTTTGTGTTGGATTTTTCTCCATCTGCCCCAAATATTTTCATCCACTCAGTCTTTTACTGGATATTTCCACTTGGATGTCTTACAGGCAACTGCAACTCAGTATGTTCAAAATTGAACTCCTCTCCCTCCTACACACACACACACACACACACACACACACACACAGACACACACACACTCGCTTCTGTGCAGTGTTCTCTATTTAGGTTAATGTCATCGAATAGCAAATCTAGAAACCTGAGACATCTTTTCAACATTGGCTCTGGTTTTCTCTCTTTCTTTTCATAGCTGGGTAATCAATAAGTCATGTTGCTCTAGCCTAACCCAGTCTGATCAACATTTTCTCAAGGGTACACTTATCAGAACCTGGTTCTCTCTAACCAGCTGCAAGGAGCTTAGAAAAGGATGGTTCTGGAAGGCAATAAAAAGTCAAAGTACCCTGGCCGACCCAAGATTAGCCCAGTAACCTCAAGGACGTGATGAGATCAGTAACCCCAGCATGCATGTAACTCTTATATAACATAAGTAAGCTATTCAATGTGTGGTCTATGGACTTACAGCACCTACATCACTCAAGAGCTTAGTAGAAATGCAGAATTTCTTATTTTAAAATTATACTTTAAGTTCTGAGGTACATGTGCAGAATGTGCAAGTTGGTTACATAGGTATACACGTGCCATGGTGGTTTGCTGCACCCATCAACCCATCATCTACATTAGGTATTTCTCCTAATGCTCTCCCTCCCCTTGCCCCCGACTCCCCAACAGGCCCAGTGTGTGATGTTCCCCTCCTGTGTCCATGTGTTCTCATTGTTCAACTCCCACTTATGAGTGAGAACATGCAGTATTTGGTTTTCTGTTCCTGTGTTAGTTTGCTGAGAATGATGGTTTCCAGTTTCATCCATGTCCCTGCAAAGGACATGAACTCATTCTTTTTTATGGCTGAAGCTGCAGAATTTCAATC
>NW_016814199.1:46712-50706 GCF_001698545.2 Rhinopithecus bieti
AAAAAAAAAAAAAAAAAAAAAAATGTAGATCATGCAAGAAGATGAATGACAATGGAAGGACCCTGCTTAACTTTCAATTATGTGATTTTTGCTTTTGTGGCTACAGTTAGAGAATCTAATATAGGCAGAGGATGCTTTTACGGTATGGCGTATGACATGCTCAGGCAGACATCGCATTCTTTCTTCTTATACATTAACGTAAAGTTGACTTTTCAATGAGGTTTTCAAAATAGTTGAGCCCATTTTTGTTTAGGTGGCTGTAACTTTACCATCTACCTTTGCATAGTGCTTAATAATTGGCAGAGTTTAGAACTTCATTGGTCTCATAAAAACTCCTTAAGGTGAGAACTTCAAGTTTTACTACCCTCTTTCACAGAGGAAGAAACTGAGTCTTTGGGAGTTTGAAGAAATGTGTTTTCTTCATGATTACTTGGCCTATCGGAACTTGAGACTGGGATCTGATCATCCCCTCTCCCAACATCCATCACAAGTATTGTCGTTGGGGGTGTTATCATAGTAATTATTGGGTCTAGGTTAGTGCTGCAAATGTGTGTCACTTCACTGAGATGATGCTGAAAATTGTGTTTTCACAGGGTAAAATAGGGGTAAGAATCCCTGCTTATGCTCTTCTCTTAGACACGAGAAGCATGCAAAGCCCTTCAATATCAAGCATGCATTCTTAATAGGGTGATACAGTCTCCAAAGTGGGAAGACTGTTGGTTCTTGGGTGACAGAAAATTTTGATTTATATAAAGCACAGGTATACATACAGTACATAAACAGATATAGAGTATATCTGTGGTATTAAAATTTCAAAAGGGGGCAATTAGGAAAAAATGTCTGAAAAGACTCCTGGAGGTGGCAGAGCAATACGGAAAATGAAGGCTGAGGGACTGGCATAGAGAACCAGAGGAGCTCTGTGTTTCAGAAACGCTTCAGAAAGACCCAGTGTAAGTCAGCACTTTATATAAGTTAGTTGGCCCCAGCATCCCTTTGAGACATAGTTGCTATGAAGAACATAAGCAGGGAAGTGGTGCCTCAGAGCGCCAAAAAGAATCAGATATGGATTCGATATTTTCTGTCCTACAGCTACAGATTTCACACTGGGCAAATCATTCCAGGCCTGGTTAAAGGACCAAGGCTAAGGGCTCAGGTCTGAGGAAGTTTGCCTGGTATTCAATCCTAGCTCTGACATCTACTATATGGGGTCCTTGAGGTTGGGCAAGATGTTGGGCCTCCCTGAGCCTCACTTTGCTCATCTACAAATGTGGCTCTTTGTACATACCTCCTAGGGTTCTTATGAGAATCAAGGGAGTTGATGTCTGTCAAGACAGTAAAGCAGTGTCTGGTACTTGGTAGCTACTGTCTAAGGAAGCATTGCCTGGTGCATTGTAACTACTACCCAACTATTTGTCAAAGTAAATGAACAGTCTAGGGAAGCCATTCTCCCACTGAGCGCATATTTTATGCCTGCTATACTCAAGGCACTGACACATGTATGAGGCACATGCAGACATGTCAGAAGTAGACCCTACCTTCAGGGATCCTACTGTCTTTCAGGTGAAGCAATAAGAGTATGGAATAACCAGGACAGAAAGTAGTGCATGTATAGTCAGAGTCGTGAGTGGTAACTAGTACTTTATATATATAGTTGGGGAAGACATCATGTACAGCAGGGATGATGGAGAAATCCTCCACTAAAGAAGGATTTCATTTGGGTCTTAAGGAAGGCATTAGATATTAAGGTACATGGTAATTGCTGGAAGTGTGGTGGCAAAATATTAGCAGAGTGGAGAATATGTAAAAAGTCTTGGAGGAGGGAAAGCCCCATGTATGTTTAGGGGAAGGTGATTAATCCACCTTCACTAACACATGAGGTTTGATGGTGGGAGTAGGATATAAATTCAGGGGTGAAGACAGGAGCCAATAATGCTTTCTGTAATGCTTTAATAGTAATTTCTCCTAGATAGAATGCAAGCATTAGGACATCAGGGTCTGTGTCTGTCTTGCTCTGTGCTTTATCCCCAGTGCCTAGCACAGTACTTAGCAAAGAGTAGAGTCTCAGTAAGAATATGTTGAAAAAAATGAATAAATTAATGAAACAAATAGATTTCAAGAAAAGTTTTCTAAAAAAGATTTGGAATCATTGTATCAATAGAGAGAGGCTGTTGAAGGAGACAAAGATGTAAGATTAAATGTCATAGAAGTTGGTCAGGTCTTTGGCCATTGATACACATGCATCAAAGAACAGAAGAATGTGAATATCCATTACGCAGGAACCTGAGTCCAAAATGAGTTTCTTAACCAAAATTCGCAAGTCAGAATTAAAGGAAAGTTGGAGGAGACAAATGTGGACAATGTATTACTCCACTTTCTATTGCTAGAACTGAATACCACAGACTGGGTAATTTGTAAAGAATAGAGGTTTATCTAGCTCATAATCCTAGACATTGGAAAGTCCAAGATCAAGGGACCAGTGCCTGGTGAGGGCTTTCTTGCCATATCATAACATGATGGAGGACATCACATGGTGAGAAGGCAACAGTGTGCCAGCTCAGGTCTCTCTTCCTCTTCTTATAAAACCACCAACCCCACCTTTGGCTGCAGGGTGAGGGAGTGGGGCTCAACCTGATGACCTTATCTAGTCCTAATTTGGAGGTTCCACCTCCAAATGCCATCAGCATATTAATTTGAAGACTAAGTTTCCAACACATAAAATTCAGGGGGCACATTCAAGCCATAGCAGGCAGGCAGCTGTCTCTGAGATAATTGAGCTGGTGAAGGCCTTTTTTCTCTGCAGCACATAGGGGAAGGGTTGGTAGGGGACAGTACAGGCCTCAAAGACATTGGTGAGCATAGGACTCCTCTTTCTGCATGGAGGCAGCAGGAATTGAAATCCAGGAATATGGAAATCCTCAATAAAGCTTGGGGCCAGGCCAGAGGGCCTTCTTAGAGAGTGATGTGCATGGGCCTAGTGGTGACCCCAGCAAAGTCCACCACCAGACACATGCTGGCCTGAAGACATGGAGCAATACACTGGGTGTTCAGCAGTGTTTGGATTCTGAAGATGGAAGACTGGGCAGAGAGCATTCTGCCTTTGAGCACATTATTGTCCCTGTTGTTTCTTGACCTGGTAACAAGAAGGTTCCTAATGTATCATCATGTCTGAGGTTGGAATTATAAACACATTGTATACCAGAATTTTATGTAGCCTGCTGGGAACTTGAAATGACCACATGGACAGGTGCTCTGGAGGCAGAAACAGACCAGATTTGTGTCCCAGTTCTTCCACCTCCTAGTTCTTACCTCTGGGACCTTGGGCCAGGCCCCACGTCATTCTTGCCTCAGTTTCTTAAAGTATAAAATGGCATCGATCTCATAGGCTTCTTGGGAGGATTAAATGAAGTAATGTTTGGAGCATGCTTGGCACATAGTGATTAAGATCTGACCCCAATCCACAAAACTCCAAGAAAACTGGCCTCCAGGACAAAAAGGACGGGTTCACTATGCCTTATCTGAAATCCTATGAATAGTGCAAAAGCACCATTTATAAAAGGGAAACTTTAAACCATACCTCATCAAAATCAGGACATGCAAAAAGATGAAAAGACTATGAGAAAATATTCACAAACCATATATCTGACAAAGGACTAGGACCTAAAATATTAAAAAAAACTTGCAAAACTCAACAAACAATTTAATTAGAAATAGAACATAACACATGAATAGTCATTTCACTGAAGAGGATATACAGGTGCAAATAAGCACATAAAAAGATGTTCCAGGCCAGGCATGGTGGCTCATGCCTATAATCCCAGCACTTTGCGAGGCTGACACAAGAGGATTGCTTGAGCCTAGAACTTCGAGACCAGCCTGGGCAACATAGTGATACCCTGTATCTTAAAAAAAAAAAAAAAAAAAAAAAAAAAAAAAAAAAAAAAAAAAAAAAAATTTTTTAAAAAGAAGAAGGGGAGGAAAAAATTTTTTTTTTTTT
>NW_016814199.1:54620-56343 GCF_001698545.2 Rhinopithecus bieti
TTTATTTATTTTACACTTTTATTTTAGGTTCAGGGGTACATGTGCCGGTTTGTTATATAGGCAAACTCCTGTCACAGGGGTTTGTTGTAAAGATTATTTCATCACCCAGGTACTAAGCCTATTACCCTGTATAATATTCTAATGTTCTTGTAATGACAAAATTATAGAACTGGCAAACAGATTAGTGATTACCAAGGATTAGGGATGGGTGCTGGGATCTGGAGGGAGGTACATGTGATTATAAAAGGATAAATGAATGATCCTTGTGGTAATAAAATTGTTCAGTATGTTGACTGTGCTGTTAGATATGTGAACCTACATATGTGATAAAATTCCATGGAACAAAATACACACACACACAAATGGGTACAAGCAAGACCAGGGAAATGTGAACATCGGTGGATTGTACAAATGTCATTGTCTTGGTTGTGATCTTGTAGCACAGTTTTCTAAGATGTTACCCTTTGGGGAGATTGGATCTAGGGTACATGGGATCTCTCTGTATTATTTCTTACATCTACAATTACCTCAACTAAGATTTCAATAAACATATAGACAGTGACAGATAAAGTGCCACTAATTATAAAACTAAATCAGAAATAACATAAAGCAATGACAGAGGACCTGTCTCAGAGAAGCAAGAGGTACAACTCCCAGAGCAATTTCTACGCAGAGCACTGTGTCATGAAGCCTGATCCAAGGCCCTGTCTGGACTCGATGGGACAGAGAACCTCTTCAGTGATGTCTGCCCTCATGAAGGTGGAAGTGTCCTCAGAACTAGTGCTGCATGTTGGCCACCCATTCCGTGTGGAGTGCCTGTCTCACACTGACAGTGTGGCACTGTGACATCTGGGGTAGAGGGGTTTTGAGGTAGCAGGGCCTGTTTAGGGCTCCACAAATTCCACCACTGTAGGCCACACCCTACAAGTCCAGGTGGGGTTCCATGATTACATTGGGTTCTACACTAGCCAGATCCCTAAGGGACTGAGACTGCAGCTAATGTACCAGAAGCTGATATTCACTGAACCTAGGCCCTGTGCTCTACATGAATCAATTTACTTCATCCTTGCCACATTCCTATTGCTTACTTTTGAAAACCAGGCTTTCCTGTTCCCAGATGTTCCAAGCCTGGTGTATTAGGTGTTCATTCTGCCACTAGGTCATTGGCTGATACTGACTTCTTCATAAAGCAGCTGAGAGGTCCCTGAGAGTGACTCTCATCAGCCACTCCTCACTCACCTCCTGCCTCCTGTGCCCCAGGATTGCTGGCTAATTAGGAAGTGGCCAAGTGGGACTGTGCAGGAATCCTAGACTCTCCACAGCCACCACATGCTGTGGTCAGACAGCAGGGCTCCAGGGCAGGGGTCTTGGGTAGCAATAGCCGACCTATATGGAGCATTGCCTGAGTGTCAGACCCTGTGCTCAGAGTGTCACCCTTATCCTCTGACTTCATCTCTCCCAGCATCCTGTGAAATTGGTAGGATTTCCATCCCTTTTCGTGATAAGGAGATCAAGGGTTACAGAGGTGAAGTTGCCCGAGTGCACAAAGCTGATCAGTGGAGAGCAGTGATTTGCACCCAGGTCTGACTGACCCCAGAGCCCATGATCAAGTTCAGCGCCCTGCCCAGGGCTCAATAACTATGTAGTGACTGCATGAAAGGCCACTGGATAAATCTCATCCGGGGCAGTACCAGTAGTCTTTAGGGTATGTCTCCTGAAATAA
>NW_016814200.1:0-850 GCF_001698545.2 Rhinopithecus bieti
TCTCGGCCTCCCAAAGTGCTCGGATTACAGGCTTGAGCCACCGCGCCCGGCCAAGCTACCACTGACTTTCTTTACAGAGTTAGAAAAATCTACTTTAAATTTAATATGGAACCAAAAAAGAGCCCATAGAGCCAAGACAATCCTAAGCAAAAAGAACATAGCTGGAGGCATCATGCTACCTCACTTCAAACTATGCTACAAGGCTACAGTAACCAAAACAGCATGGTACTGGTACCAAAACAGACATATAGAGCAATGGAACAGAACAGAGGCCTCGGAAATAACACCACACATCTACAACCATCTGATCTTTGACAAAAACAAGCAATGGGGAAAGGATTCCCTATTTAATAAATGGTGTTGGGAAAACTGGCTAGTTATATGCAGAAAACTGAAACAGGAAAACTGGCTAGTTATATGCAGAAAACTGAAACTGGACCACTTCCTTACAACTTACACAAAAATTAAGATGGATTAAAGACTTAAATATAACAACTAAAACTATAAAAACGAGAGGAGAAAACCTAAGCAATACCATTCAGGGCATAGGTATGGGCAAAGACTTCATGACTAAAACAGCAAAAGCAATGGCAACAAAAGCCAAAATTGACAAATGGAATCTAATTAAACTAAAGAGCTTCTGCACAGCAAAAGGAGCTATTATCAGAGCGAACAGGCAACCTACAAAATGAGAGAAAATTTTGCAATCTATCCATCTGACAAAGGGCTAATATCCAGAATCTACAGGGAACTTGAACAAATTTACAAGAAAAAAACAAACAACCCCATCAAAAGTGGGAGAAGGATATGAACAGACACCTCTCAAAAGAAGACACTTATGTGGCCAACA
>NW_016814201.1:0-852 GCF_001698545.2 Rhinopithecus bieti
CCTGCACGTTATGCACATGTACCCTAGAACTTAAAGTATAATTAAAAAAATAAAAGTAGGGGTTGCAATCCTAGTCTCTGATAAAACAGACTTTCAACCAACAAAGATCAAAAGAGACAAAGAAGAGCATTACATAATGGTAAAAGGATAAATGCAACAAGAAGAGCTAACTATCCTAAATATGTATGCACCCAATACAGGAGCACCCAGATTCATAAAGCAAGTTCTTAGAGACCTACAAAGAGACTCAGACTCCCACACAATAATAATGGGAGACTTTAACACCCCACTGTCAATATTAGATCAACAAGATAGAAAATTAACAAGGATATCCAGGACTTGAACCCAGCTCTGGACCAAGCAGACCTAATAGACATCTATAGAACCCTCCACCCCAAATCAACAGAATGTACATTGTTTACAGCACCACATTGCACTTATTCTAAAATTGGCCACATAGTTGTAAGTAAAACACTCCTCAAAATGCAAAAGAATGGAAATCATAACAGTCTCTCGGACCACAGTGCGATCAAATTAGAACTCAGGATTAAGAAACTCACTCATAACCATACAACTACATGGAAACTGAACAACCTGCTTCTGAATGACTGCTGGGTAAATAATGAAACGAAGGCAGAAATACAGATGTTCTTTGAAACCAATGAGAACAAAGACACAACGTGCCAGAATCTCTGGGACACAGTTAAAGCTGTGTATAGAGGGAAATTTATAGCACTATAAATGCCCACAAGAGAAAGCAGGAGAGATCTAAAATCGACAGCCTAACATCACAATTAAAAGAACTAGAGTAGCAAGAGCAAACAAATTCAAAAGCTAGTAGAAGACAAGAAA
>NW_016814202.1:0-851 GCF_001698545.2 Rhinopithecus bieti
ATATGATAAAAAGAAAATATCCTAAGATAAAAATTAGAAAGAAGCTTTCTGAGAAACAGTATTCTGATGTGGGAATTCATCTCACAGAGATTAACCATTCTTCTTTTTGGAGCAGTTTAGTAGTACTGTTTTTGGAGAATCTGAGAGGGGATATTTTGGATCACATTGAAGCCTATGGTGACAAAGGAAATATCCTCAGATTAAAACTAGAAAGAAGCTTTACGAGAAACTTCTTCATGATGGGTGAATCCACCTCACAGAGTTACAGTGTTCTTTCATTGAGAACTTTGCTAACACTATTTGGTGTAATCTGCAATGGTATACTTGGGAACAGAATGAGGAATATGGTGAAAGAGAAAATATCCTCAGATAAAAACTAGAAAGAAACTTCCTGAGAATTAGCTTTATGATGTGGGAATTCCTCTCACAGAGTTACACCATTCTTTTCATGGAGCAGTTTAATAGCACTGTTTTTTGGGAATCTGAGAGGGGATATTTTGGATCATATTGAAGCCTGTGGTGACAAAGGAAATATCCTCAGATTAAAACTCGAAAGAAGCTTTCTGAGAACCTTCTTTGCAATATGTGAATTCATCTTACAGTGTTACACCATTGTTTTCATTGAGCAGTTTGATAACATTCTTCTCGTGGAATCTGCGGTACGATATTTGAGTGTGCATTGAGTCCTCTAGTGAAAAAGAAAGTATTCTGAGTAAAAACTAGATATGCTTTCTGAGAAACTGCTTTGTGATGTGTGATTTATCTTACAGAGTTACGCAGTTCTTTTCAATCAGCAGTTTGATAACACTGTTTTCGTGGAATCTGTAATACTGTATTTGGAGGCACTTTGA
>NW_016814203.1:0-849 GCF_001698545.2 Rhinopithecus bieti
TGAGGAAATAAATAAACACCCAGGAAGCTCAACAAACTCCAAGCAACATAAACTCAAACATACTCAAACTTACTTGATAATTAACGTGTCTAAAACAACAACAAAAAAGAGAATCTTGAAAGCAGCAAGAGAAGTGATTAGTCATGTAAAAAGAACCCTCATGAATAATCAGTGGATTTCTTTTCAGAAAATTCAGAGGCCAGGATGTAGTAGACTAATATATCCCAAATGCTGTGAGAAAAAGTATTTTGAACAGAAATCTTATGTTTAAACAAAGTGCCCATCAAAAGTAAGAGAGATATTATTGAATTCCCACATCAAAGCTACAGTCTTTTACCATTAGACTCTCCTTTAGGAAATGCTTTATGGAGTATACTGGGATAAAATGAACAGACACGACACAACAGTGTGAATAAGTAAATTGAAAGGTAAAGATAGCTATATAAACAATAATAAAAGATTTAAAAGTGCACCCCACAATTTGTTTTCCACATAATTAAACCACTGTTATATTTTTTAAAACTCACTAATTTGTGTTTTGGCTTACGGTGCCTGAAGATATAATTTTGTGAACTCAATAAGTGCAATAGAGTGGGTGGTGCTATAAAGGAGTAGTGTTTTTGTATGTTAGTGAGAGTAAACTAACATGAATTTAGAAGTGTTTTAATTTGAGAATGTTCAATGTAATCATTAGAAAAGCCACAAAGGAAACAGCAACAAGAAGGCAGAAGCTGTCTGCACTACACCAGGAAGGTAAGAGTTGTGGATTCAGCTGCTCTCTCCTGAGACTACATAGCCTGTGATCTTGGTATGCTAAACAGAAGCCTGAGTCTTCTAATCATGCACTAA
>NW_016814204.1:0-2918 GCF_001698545.2 Rhinopithecus bieti
CAAAAAAAGGGTGAAAAGAAAGGGTGAAAAGAAAGTTTACAAAAAAAAGGGTGAAAGTCAACAGAACTGTTTTCAGGTAAAGGTCTTGGAGCCCACAAGCAAATTGTGAGGGCGGTATGTAGCTGGTTTTTTTTTTTTTTTTTTCTTTTGAGACAGAGTTTCACTCCTGTTGTCCAGGCTGGAGTGCAATGGCGCAGTCTCGGCTCACTGCAACCTCCGCCTCCCAGGTTCCAGTATTTCTCCTGTCTCAGCCTCCCAAACAGCTGGGATTACAGGCATGCACCATCACATCCTGGTAATTTTGTATTTTAGTAGAGACAGGGTTTCACCATTTGGCCAGGCTGATCTCAAACTCCTGACCTCTGGTGATACACCCACCTCCGCCTCCCAAAGTGCTGAGATTACAGGCGTGTAAAATTTAAGTAAAATTTACTTAAATTAAACACTTTATAGAAAATAGAAACTTTAAGCCTAATTGACTTTTAAGTTCATGTGACAAATCTTTAATAAATAACCTGGTTTTAAAAGTATTTGTAAAATAAAATTAGAAATGTCTTCAGAATTGTCAACATATGCTATTGTTTAGATTTATTAGTCAAGTGGTTTTATATTTATCTCTGCTAGATATTATAAGTTGTCAAAATATGGCATGAGGGTTATAAAGCTATAAATGTAGCCCAAAAGAGAATTATCACTGTTTGTGTAATTTTAAATAAATAAGGTTGGCTCAATGGAAAAGCTAAATCCTGAGTTATTGGCAAAATAAAATAAAACAAAACAAACATTTGTTTAACCTTAAGGTTCTTCTTTGGTAAACATCTGAAATTCATAAGATATAAAATCTTTAACAGGAAAATAAACGATGACTATCACAGTTTTCACAAGCTATCTAGGAAACCATCTTTAAAAAATTAATTAGGCTGGGAGTGGTGGGTCATGCCTGTAATCCCAGCACTTTGGGAGGCTGAGGTGGGCGGATCACCTGAGGTCAAGAGTTCGAGACCACCCTGGCCAACACGGTGGAACCAGATCTCTACCAAAACACAAAAAAAATTAGCAGGACATGGTAGTGGGTGCCTGTAATCCCAGCTACTTGGGAGGCTGAGGCAGGAGAATCATTTGAACCCAGGAAGTAGAGGTAGCAGTGATCCAAGATCACGCCACTGCACTCCAGTTTGGGCGACAAGAGCAGAACTCCCTCTAAAAAAAAAAAAATTGATTAACTAGGTAAATTCAATGGAATAAATTCTCGTAAATAAACTAATATAATTTAGAATCTAAAGTTATATTAAATTGGCCAGATGCAGTAGTTCACACCTATAATCCCAGCACTTTGGGAGGCCAAGGCAGGTGGATCACCTGAGGTCAGGAGTTCGAGACCACCCTGGCCAAATGGTGAAACCCTGACTCTACTGAAAATACAAAATTAGCTGAGCATGGTGGTGCACAGCTGTAATCCGAGCTACTTGAGGGGCTGAGGCAGGAGAATCGCTTGAACCTGGGAGGTGGAGGTTGCAGTTTGCTGGATTGTGCCACTGCACTCCAATCTGGGCAACAGAATGAGACTGTGTAAAAAATAAAATAAATAGAGACAGCACTTATATGGCAAATAATTATTCTTGTTGCATTTATGTAAATAATCAAGCCAACTATAATAAGACTAAAACTTATTTTACAAATAAATTGATCCTACTATGATTTCGTCTTTAATAAAATTGAGGAGTCGGAGAGAGAAAACTTACGTTTCACAATAAACTATAGTACACTAGTTATTAGATTCTAGCCCTGTCCAAGGCTTTTCCATTTTATTATGTCCTGCAATTTGAACTGAATCCTGAAATGTTTCCTGGCTACAAGTCTCCAAAATGATGTTTGCAACTTTTTTCTTCTTTCTTTTTCTTTCCCCTCCATTTATCCTGATTTGAAATCCCTAAAAATTAAGCTATGCTTTTCTTAAAGCACTGTGAACTGAAGCTAGACAACTTAAATTTCAAAGGAAAGTAAGAGAAACCTGTCTATATACATAAACCTTTTTTATTTTATTTTATTTTATTTTTTGAGATGGAGTTTCCCTTTGTTGTCCAGGACGGAATGCAGTGGCATGACCTCCATTCACTGCATTCTCCACCTCCCAGGCTAAAGTGATCCTCACTCCTCAACCTCCTGAGGAGCTGGACTACAGGTGTGCACTACGACACCCAGCTAATTTTTGTATTTTTAGTAGAGATGGTGTTTTGCCATATTTGCCAGGCTGGTCTTGAACTCCTGGCCTCGAATGATAAGAAATCCTTGGTCTCCCAAAGTGGTGGGATTACAGGCATGAGCCACTGTGCCCAGCCCATAAACCACTTTTGTACCTGCCTACTGATGTATGGACTCCCGAGTAATACGACCTGTATCAGTTTTCCAGGATTGCTCTCTCTTTTTTCTTTGTTTGCTATTTCTTCCTTTTTTTCCTCTGTTTTCCTTCTTTCTTCCTTTCCCTATTTTTTCTTCGTGGGACGTGAGACTTCAGAAACTACTGAAAATGGGCTTTTCTAACAGCGTGGGACCTGTCTGTCTAGGAATAAACCATCCTAACCATGACAGATCAAACAAACCCAAAACCTGAGACTCATTTTCTTCTTAAAAGCTTTCTCTTGGCCTGGTTCGGTGGCTCACACCTGTAATCCCAGCACACTGGGAGGCTGAGGCAGGCAGATCACCTGAGGTCAGGAGTTTGAGACCAACCTGGCCAAAATGGCAAAACCCCAACTCTACCAAAAATATAAAAATTAGCTGAGTGTGGTGGTACACACCTGTAATCCCAGCTATTAGGGAGTCTGAGGCAGGAGAATCGCTTGAACCTGGAAGGTGGAGGTTGCAGTCAGAGGGATCGTGCCACTGCACTCCAGCCTGGGCAACAGAGTGAGATTCTG
>NW_016814205.1:0-1044 GCF_001698545.2 Rhinopithecus bieti
TTTCAATCATTCACGTCCCTTCTTTACTACTTTGCCTTATGAAAGTCCTGTTTTTTAATACTTCTCTTTATACAAATTCACTGGTAATCTTTACAGCTTAGCAAGGCCATTGGTTTGATGACCTAAACAAATACAGGTTTGTGTTTGTGGCATACATGTAAAAATAAACTTGTGAGTTAAAAATTAAAAAGAAAAGTGTGCAGTCCACCTAAACTATCTCCTGAAGCACAGAGGTCCATGCTCTGTGATTTGGGAGACATTTTTTAGTTCAGTGTTTTTTTTTTCTTTTTTTTTTGAGATGGAGTCTCACTCTGTCTCCCAGGCTGGAGTGCAGTGGCACGATCTCGGCTCACTGCAACCTCCACCTCCTGGGTTCAAGCGATTCTCCTGCCTCAGCTCCCCGAGTAGCTGGGACTACAGGCATGTGTTACCATGCCCAGCTAACTTTTTGTATTTTTAGTAGAGACGGAATTTCACCATGTTAGCCAGGATGGTCTTGATCTCCTGACTTTGTGATGCACCCACCTTGGCCTCCCAAAGTGCTGGGATTATAGGCATGAGCCACCGCGCCAGGCCTACGTCAGTGTTTTTCAAATCGCTGAGGTGTTGGGGGGCAAGAGGAGTCTGGGTGGGGAAGGTCAGGCCCTGCACCTTGACTTGGAACAAAGCAATTCTTGCTTAATCTGTTTAAGACATTTGTTTGGGAAATGTGTTCTGGGGCCAAAGGAGTTTGGAACCATCTAGAAGTGGCTTCAAAATGAACTTGAGGCCAGTGCAGTGGCTCATGCCTATAATCCCAGCACTTTGGGAGGACGAGGTGGGAGGATTACCTGAGGTTAGGAGTTCGTGACCAGTCTGGCCAACATGGCAAAACCTCACCTCTACTAAAAATACAAAACTTAGCCAGGCATGGTGGTGCATGCCCGTAATCTCAGCTACTTGGGAGGCTGAAGTGGGAGGACTGCTTGAACCCAGAGAGGCAGGGGCTGCAGTGAGCTGAGATCACACCACTGTACTCCAGCCTGGGTGACAGAGTGAGACTCC
>NW_016814206.1:0-884 GCF_001698545.2 Rhinopithecus bieti
GGTGGCACGGCTGTAGATTATACACGACGTTTGTGGTAACTTCTGCCATTTTATTGCTTGCTCTCTTTCTGTCCTCTGTCAGCTGTCGTAAAAACTAAATCAGGTCAAGTCCACAACAGAGGACCCTTCCAATGGTGCTGAGCAGTACAAGCTTGCTGTACTTTCTGGAGTCAGTACCCTGAATAAATAGCGTGAATATTCCCAGTCCTGCTTCCAAACATAAGTTACCAGTCAGCTTGTTTCAGGGTGTGACAATGGAGAAGGACAACTGGAACCAATGGTGTTCTTCTCAGTCCGAACGCACTGTGGACGGTGGGCAGCCTGACATTGGACACTCGTTCGTGTTCCTGTGTAAAGGCTTTGATGTGGAGTCCAACTCTTGGGCAGAGCCCCAGATTTTCCTCAGTACTTCACACGTTCTCTCACTGGCCTGTTTCAGATCATTCTTCATATTGCAGCACAGCAAGGCTTTGCATTCTTTCAGCACTACTGGGATATATGGGACAAGCTTCTTAATCTGAGCCACCCGTGTCCTGAGTTAAGGTCCAGGGCACAAACCCCTGGTAGAAAAGGCCGTTGCCAAATGCCTCCTGTGTGATGAGCTGAAACCCACTGAGCAGCCTCTCACTTGCAGCTGGTCGTCCCATCATCTTCGGAAATCTAATGCTATTTCAGCTATCTGGAATCTGTCTGCAGGTAGTAGAGGCTGTTGGAAAGCAAGCCTTTTCAATTGCCCAACCCATATCGCAAACGGGAAATATGGATGCTTCTAGTCGATTGTCTGGACCATTGACTGCTTCTTAATAGGCGGCTTTAGCTGACTGATTGCATTCATGGTATTCCTCCCATCCAAGTACGGAGCAGGCCCGACCTTGGGCCTCATG
>NW_016814207.1:0-207 GCF_001698545.2 Rhinopithecus bieti
TTTAGCCCCGTTAAACAGAGCAAGTATCAGCCACAAATTTTGTATCCAGTGAAACTAAGCCTCATAAATGAAGGAAAGTTAGTCTTTTTCAGATGAACAAATGCTGAGAGAATTCACCACTACCAAGCCACTACTATAAGAACTGCTAAAAGGAGTTCTAAATCTTGAAACTAAACCTGAAAATACAATGAAATAGAACCTCCATAC
>NW_016814208.1:0-207 GCF_001698545.2 Rhinopithecus bieti
TTCAAAGGGATATTTCAGAGCACATGAAGCTGATGGTGTAAAAGGAAATACCCTGAGATAAAAACTAGATAGAAGCTTTCTGAGAAATTTCTTTGTCATGGGTATATTCATCACACTGAGTTACACCTTTGTTTTCTTTGAACATATTGGTAGCACTGTTTTTGTGGAATCTGCAAAGTGATATTCGGGAGCTCTTTGAGCCCTACA
>NW_016814209.1:0-2017 GCF_001698545.2 Rhinopithecus bieti
ACTATGTTGCCAGGCTGGTCTTGAACTCCTGGGCTCAAGCAGTCCACCTGCCTCAGTCTGCCAAAGTGCTAGGATTATAGGCATGAACCACTGCACCTAAGCATAATTGATTTTTATATGCTGATTTAGTATCCAGCAACATTCATAAAATCTTATTATTTTCTTTGTTTTTCTTTTATTTTTTATGCCTTCTTAAAATCTTTTTTTGCTTTTAACAAATCATATTAATTTTCTTTATACTGTTTTGAATTCTTTGCATAAAAAGTCATCTGTGAATAATGAAGCTTTATTCCTTTATAATTCTTATACTTTGTATTTCTTTTTCTTTAATATACTGTGTATGCACTCCATCATAATTTTGAATAGCCCCATTTACTTTTTTTTTTTTTGTGGACAGTGTCTTGCTCTGTCACCCAGGCTGGAGTGCAGTGCTATGACCTTGGCTCACTGCAGCCTCGACCTCCCAGACTCAAGTGATCCTTCCACCTCAGCCTCCCAAAGTAGCTGGGACTACATGCGCTTGCACCACCACACCTAGTTAATTTTTTTTTTTTAATGTATTTATTTATTTTAGTAGAGATGGGGTTTCACCGTGTTGCCCAGGCTGGTCTTGAACTCCTGAGCTCAAGAGATCTGCCTGCCTTGGCCTCCCAAAGTGCTGGGATTACAGGCATGAGCCACCATGCCTGGCCCCCATTTACTCTTGAAAAGCAACGTGTAGCATGAAGAGAAAATCTTTTGAAATTTATGGTTTTAAATAACTAACCAATGCTGGGAAGGTAAGAGAATTACTAGGTTAGCAATCTGAGAATTAAGTTATCTAGCCTCATTTAAACTTAGGCCATAGTGAAACAGAGGGACTTAAAATTTCCAAACTTCCCGACACCTTAAAATTTTCAAAAATTTTAAACTAATTTTAGAATTACAGAAAAGTTACAAAATAATACAGTTTCCATATATCCCCTCACAGTTTCTCCTAAGTTAACATTTCATACAGTCATAATATATTGATCAGAACTAGGAAATTAACATTAGAAATTAAAACTTTATTTGAATCTCATCAGTATTTTTACTAATGTCTTTCATTTTGTTCTAGGATTCTATCCAGAGTCTCACATTTCATTTAGTTGTTATTTCCCCTTATTCCTGCAATCAATAAAAGTTCCTTAATTTTTACCTGTCTTTCATGACTTTGACACTTTAAAAGAGTATTAATAGATCAGTTATTTTGTCAAATACTCCTCAATTTTGGTTTGTCTTATATTTCCTCATGATTGTACTAAGGTTATACACTTTTGGCAAGAATATTACAGAAATGATGTTGTATTTTTCTTATTATATTATATCACAGGATTCATAATATCCATATATTTTACTACTGGTGATGCTCACATTGATCACTTAGTTAAGCTATTTTCTCCTAGGTCTTCTATTGTAAAGTAGTGGGGTAGTTAACAAATATCTCGAGGGAGATACTTTGAAAATATGCAAATACTGTTTCTTAGTTTTGCAAACTTTCACCCACTAGTTTTAGCATCCACTGGGTAGATCTTACTACTGTAGCATTTTATCAGCCTTTCGTTACTGTACTGTACATACATTTCATTACTGTAGTATTTTCATAAAGGTGATTTTGTATTTTCTTCTTTAATTCTACGTTTGTAAATTGGAATTCTACTGTAAGGAAGATCCAGCACCTTTTAATAAGGTCTTCATCATATAGTATTTTTGTTTCATTTGAATAAAATTATTGTCATTAGGTATTCAAATGTAAGTACAATTTTTGAATTATTCACACTACAAATTATCTTATTCACATCAATTAAACTAATAATTACGTATTAATTATTAGTTAATCAAGTATTAAGAGCTGGTTGGTAGCTGGGCGCGGTGGCTCACGCCTGTAATCCCAGTACTTTGGGAGGCCGAGGAGGGCGGATCACGAGGTCAGGAGATCGAGACCATCCTGGCACATGGTGAAACCCTGTCTCTACTAAAAATACAAAAAAATTAGCCA
>NW_016814210.1:0-851 GCF_001698545.2 Rhinopithecus bieti
TGCCTGGGCCAGGACCTCCCACCTCACCTCTACCTGCCTGGGCCAGGACCTCCCCACTCACCTCCACCTGCCTGGGCCAGGACCTCCCACCTCACCTCTACCTGCCTGGGCCAGGACGGGCCAGGGCTGCTGGCCTGGGGCTCAGGAAAGTTGGCGATGGCTGCTGGGTGTGCTCTGAGATGCTGGGGAGGGGACTTCCCAACCCGGAGACACAGGCGTGTTTGCCAGGCTGGAGGCCTTGCTCCTTCCAACCCCGGCACAGAGCCACAGGAGGCCAGGAGCCCATCTAGGCCAACCCTACCCTAAAACACGCCACTCAGGTCAGCAATGGACCCAGGCTAGCTCAGGGCCCGGGTCCATGCTCTAAAGACATGAGGGTTTTGCCGTCTCAGAACACAGCCCTCAGCCCCGGCCCCAGGGCCAGCGTGTCCTCCTCTGCTGAAGGATGAGGGTCTGCAAGCCGTGCCCACATCTCAGGTGGGTTCAGAGGCCCAGGAGACGAGTCCGTCTGGGAGACGGGCCCTGTGTCCTCCTGAGGATCAGGTGTTGATGGCCCCAGGCCCAGGCAGTGTGGCAGGTATTCCTGTCCAGCCTGCGTGTCTGCCGTCTCCCGGGGCCATACACCCTGGAAGAGCTGCTGGGCATGGTTAGCACGGACCTCAGAGCCCCTGCTCCTCCTGGTTCCTGGGACTGTGACCGCAGGCTGGGGTGGGTTTGGGGCGAGGCAGAGGCAGGACCAAGCTGTAAGCGTGCCCCTGAGAATGTGCGGTGTGTCCGTGAGCCGTGAGCGTGAACCTGAGAGCGTGCGGTGTGTCCGTGAGCGTGAACCTGAGCGCGTGCAGTGTGGCCGT
>NW_016814211.1:0-879 GCF_001698545.2 Rhinopithecus bieti
TCATTTCACAGAGTTACATGATTCTTTACATGCAGTAGTTTGGTAGCACTCTTTTGAAGGAATCTTAGAAGGGATATTTTGGATTGCATTGAAGCCTGTGGTTACTAAGTAAATATCCTCAGAAAAAAACTAGAAGGAAGCTTTCTGAGAAAGTTATCTATGATATGTGAACTCATCTCAGAGAAACACATTTGTTTTCATGGAGCAGTTTGCTATCAGTGTTTTAGTGGAATCTGCAAGGGATATTTGTGAGTGCATTGAGGCCTATAGTGAAAAAAATATATATCGTCATAGAAAAAAATGAGAAAGAAACTTTCTGAGAAACTGCTTTGTGCTGTGTGAATTCAACTCTCAGAGTTACACTGTTCTTTTCATTAAGCAGTTTGTTAACACTGTTTTCTTTTAATCTGCAATGGGACATTTCAGAGCACTGTTTTTGGGGAATTTGAGAAGTGATATTTTGGAACACATTGAAGCCTATATTGACAAAGGAAATATCCTCAGATAAAAACTAGAAAGAAGCTTTCTGAGAAATTTATTTGTGATGTGTGAATTCGTCTCACAGAGTTACACATTTCTTTTCATGGAGCAGGTTGCTAACACTGTTTTCATGGAATACGTAATGGGTTATTTGGGAACACATTGAAACCAATGATGAGAAAGGAAATATCCTCTGATAAAAACTAGAAGGAAGTTTTTTGAGAAACTGCTTTGTGATGGGTGAATTCATCTCACAGAGCTAAATTGTTCTTTTCTTTGAGGTACATAATAACACTGTTTTCGTGGAGTCTGCAATAGGATATGTTGGACCGCATTGAAGCCTACGGTGATAAAGGAAATATCCCCGTAGAAAACCAAAAGAAGCTTTGTGAGAAACCG
>NW_016814212.1:0-1758 GCF_001698545.2 Rhinopithecus bieti
TCAGTAGGATCCAATATGATTCTTCCGAGATCCTAAGAAAATAGTGTTTCAAACCTGCTGAATCAAAAGAGAGGCTTAACTCTGTGAACTGAATCCAAACATCACAAGGAAGCTTCTCAGATAGTTTCTTTCTAGTTTATATCATGCAATATTTAGTTTTTCACTCTAGCCCTCAGTGAACTTCAAAATGACCCATTGCAGATTCTACAAAAATAGTATTTCCAATTTGATGAAACAAAAAATAAGTTTAACACTGTGGCTGAATGCACACATTATAAAGCAGTTTCACAGATATATTCTTTCTAGTTTTTATCATGAGATATTCGTTTTTTCACTGAAGGACTAGGTGTGTTCTGAAATGTCCCTTTGCAGATTCTAAAATGGAGTGTTTCCAACCTTTTGAATAAAAAGAAACGTTTAACTCTGAGCTGAATCTACACATCATAAAGCAGTTTCACAGATAGCTTCTTTTAAGTTTTGTTTTGTTTTGTTTTGTTTTGAGGGATATTCGGTTTTACTATAGGACTCAGTGACCTACGAAATGTCCCTTCCTTCACAGATAATACAAAAAGAGTGTTTTCAACCTGGTGAATTAAAAGAAAAGTTTTACTCTGTAAGCTGAAGGCAAACATCATAAAACAGTTTCACAGATATCTTCTTTCCATTTTTTATCAGAGGATACTCTGTTTTGTTTTTTACTGTAAGTCTCGGTGGGCTCCTAAAGGTCTCTTTGAAGTTTCTACAATAAATGTGTTTCCATTCTGCTGCATAAAAAGTAGTTTTTACCTCTGGGAACTGAACCCACACATCACAAAGCAGTTCCACAGATAGCTTCTTTCTAGTTTTTATAGCGGGATATTTGGTTTTTCTGTGAAATCCTCAGTGTTCTCCAAAATGTCCCTTCACAGGTTCTACACAAAGAGTGCTTCCAACCTTCTAAATGAAAATAAAGGTTTCACTGTTGTAGCTGAATTCACATGCCACAAAGCATTTTCACAGATATCTTCATTCAAGTACTTATTGTGAAATATTCCATTTTTCACTATAGGCCTCAGTAGGCTCCGAAATGTTTCCTTGAAGATCCTAGAAATACAGTGTTACCAACCTGCTGAATAAAAAGAAACATTTAACTCTATGAGCTGAATCCACACGTCACAATGCAATTTCACAGATAGCTTCTTCTTAGTTTTTTTCCCAGGTATAGTGTTTTACACCATAGACTTCAGTGGGCTCTGAAATGTCCCTTTCCAGATACTACAAAAAGAGTTTTTCCAACATGCTGAATCAAAAGAAAGATTAAACTCTGAGAGCTGAATCCGCACACCACAAAGCAGTTTGACAGATTTCTTTGTCCTAGTGTTTGTTTTGCATATTCAGTTTTCAATATAGGCCTCAGTAGGCTTCAAAATATCCCTTCGCAGATTCTACAAAAAGAATATTTCCACCCTGTTGAATAAAAGAAAAGCTTAACTGTGAGATGAATGTACATGTCAAAAAGGAGTTTCACAGGTAGCTTATTTCTCATTTTTATTATGGGATATTCCGTTATTCTCTGTAGGCCTCAGTGGGCTCCGAAATGTCCCTTTGCAGATTCCACAAAAAGAGTTTTCCAACCTTCTAAATGAAAAGAAAGGTTTAACTCTGTGAGAAAAATGTATACATCACAAATAAGTTTCTTATATAGCATCTTTCTAGTTTTTATTGTAGAATATTGGATTTTAAACTATAGACTTCAGTGGGCTCTGAAATGACTCACGG
>NW_016814213.1:0-1650 GCF_001698545.2 Rhinopithecus bieti
GTTAAACATATATTTTATATATATTTGTAATATTTATATATACTATACACAGGAAATACATATTTTTACAGTGCATTTTATATTATGAATATAAAATAGGTATATTTTGTATTTTATGTTATGTATATATATGCTATGCCAACTCTAACGGGTACCTTCTTTAATCACATTTTTTGGTCCTGTTTTGCGGTTCCCTCTGGACTTGGAGCTGCCCTTTCAAAAAGCCACAGTCGCTGTGTTCAGTTTGGTGAATGTCACATCCTGACTACATTCTCAAAAGGAAGGGATGAAACTCAGGGACATGTACCTGGGTCACCCGGAGAACCAGCAATGGGGACCACCTGTGGCTGGTTGCCTTTGTAACCTACGTGTACAGATAGGCACACATAGCATGTACATTGCTCAAAAGCCAGGTTTTTGGACATCAGTGTAACTGACCTGCTGGCTGGCATATGGTGAGGGCTGCTAGCCGGAACACAGCAGGCAAAGGATAAAAAAAGTTAGCCCAGCAAGGAGCTATTTCAGTCCTGGTTCACGGTCCCCCACCATGTGCCTCCATTTTAATGAGTCCCGCACCTCACCCTCCCAGATGCTGAATTCACCTCCAACATCACACTCTGCAAGGAGACGTTTAGCAGACATTATCTGCGGGCTCTGTGCCGGGTAGACCTTGGTCACTGAGCAGGGATGATGTTCTCTCAGGGAAAGACAGATGCAGACGGTAGGGGAAAGGACCTAAATCCCAGGGGAATCAGCCACTAAGAATTCAGCATCTGGCCAAGTCGCTCAAACAAATTGTTCTTGTTGAGCCTCTCTCTTGAATCAGTGGATGGTTACGGGAACTGGAAGGAAAGGGAAGACAGCCAGAAGCTATGGTGTATGTGTGTGTGGCTGAGCAGGGAAAGGAGAGAGGTGGAGAGAAGGAGGGGGAGAAGAAGGAAGAGGAGAAGGGAGGAGGAGGAACAGAAGGAGGAGGAGGAGAAGGAGAGGGGAGAAGGAGGAGGAGTAAAAAGAGAAGTGGGAGGAGAGGGTAGAAGGAAGAGGAGGAGAGGCAAGGAGGAAGAGAAGACGAGAGGAGGAGACGGGAGGAGGACAAGGAGAAGGGAGGAGAGGGGAGGACAAGGAGGAGGAGAGGGGAGGAGGAGGTGAATGAGAAGAGGAAAGGAGGAGGACAGGGGAAGAGGAGGAAGAGGAGGAGGAGGAGAGGGAAGGAGGAGGAGGAGAGGGTAGAAGGGAGGGAGAAAGAGGACAAGGACAGACAGTGGGAGGAGGAGAAATAGAAGTAAGTGAAGAAGGAGAACAAGAAAAGATGAAAAAGGAGAGGGAGTAGAAGGAAAAGAAGGAGGAAGAGGAGAAGGAGTGTATCAAATGGTACAATTTCTAAAATCCAATCTGAGCAAGGCTAGCCCTTCTCCAAAGGAAATCGCCAAGTATGCAGTAACAAGTAAAATAAAAGAAAGGACAGTCTTTAGGAGACAAACCTACTAGATCAGAATTTTTTTTTAGGAAGCTGAGTTTCTATTGGATACAGTTTCATCTTTATAGCTCACTGATTATGAAAAAGCTTATGGAATAATATGATAATTACCAAACAACAAAATCACTAAACAGTTGTAGACTTTTACGACACAATCAATGACAAAACCAAAA
>NW_016814214.1:0-206 GCF_001698545.2 Rhinopithecus bieti
AAAGCAGTTTCTCAGAAAGCTTCTTTCTAGCTTTTATGTTATTATATTTCCTTTTTCATCATAGGCCTCAATGCACTCCCAAATATTCCTTTGCAGATTCCACGAAAACACTGTTAGCAAACTGCTCAATGAAAAGAAAGGTGTAACTCTGTGAGATGATTTCACACATTACAAAAAAGTTTCTCAGAAAGATGCTTTCTAGTTTT
>NW_016814215.1:0-1044 GCF_001698545.2 Rhinopithecus bieti
GAAACTGCGAAGTGATATTTGGGAGTCCTTAGGGGCCCATCGTCAAAAAGGAAATATCCTCAGATAATAACTAGGGAGAAGCTTTCTGAGACATTGCTTTCTGATGTGTGACTTCATCACACAGAGTTCCACCATTCTCTTCTTGGAACAATTTGCTAACACTGTTGTCGTGGATTCTGCAAAGTGATATTTGGGAGCTCATTGAGGGCTATGGTGAAAAAGAAAATATCCTCAGATAAAAACTTGAAAGAAGCCTTCTGAGAAACTGCATTGCGATGTGTGAATGCAACTCACAGAGTTACACGTTTCTCTTCAGTGATCAGTTTGCTAACAGAGTTTTCTCTGAGCAAGGAAACATCTTCTGATTTCTGTGAGCAAGGTGAGTTTCATCTTCCGATGAAACCTGCAGAGTAACTTTCTGAGCAACTGTTTTGTGATGTGTGTATTTGTCTCCTAGATTTAAACAGTTCTTTGGATTGTGCAGATTGAAGTCACAGTTTTTGTGGCATCTGTGGAAGGACATTTGGGAGCGATCCTTAGAACATGGAGAAAGAAATATCCTCAGGTAAAATCCAGAAGGAAGCTTTCTGTGAAACTAATCTGTGTCATCTTAATTCCCCTCACTTATTTAAGTCTCTCCTTACGTTTTATAAGCCTGTGTATGTTTAGCGTGTGATGGGACATTCGGGATCACTTTGAGGCTTAAGGTGAAAAAGGATATATGTTCCAAACGAACCTTGAGAGAAGGTTTCCGATGAACTGCTTTGTGACGTGTGCATTCCACTCACGGTGTTATACCTCTCTTCTCATACAGCGTCAGGGAAACCCTCTTTGAGAAACAGGTACCAAATGATATTCGGGAGCATGTTGATGCCGCTCATGAAAAGGGAAATAGCCTCCGACAAAACCTGGAAAAAAGCTTTCTTTTAAACTACTCTGTGATATGTGTAATCATCTCACAGAGATAAACGTTTCTTTACATTACACAACTTTAAAACTGTCATGTACGGATCCACGAAGGGACTTTCCGGAGCACACTCAGGA
>NW_016814216.1:0-1570 GCF_001698545.2 Rhinopithecus bieti
ATCCTGAAAAGAAATAACCTCGGAGAGTAAGCAGAAGGAAGCTTTCTGTGAAACTGGTCTGTGTCACGTGAATTCTGCTCACACAGTTAGGCTTCTCTTTTTATTGAGCTGTTTTCTTTTAGGCTGTGAATTGATATTCAGGAGTGCTTTGAGGCTTATGGTGAGAAAGGAAACGTCTTCAGATCGAAACTGGAGAGAAGGTTTCTGAGAAGCTGCTTTGTGACATGTGCATTCCACTCACAGAAATATACCTTTCTTCTCATAGAGAATTCCGGAATCCCTTTTGGAGGAAAAGCTACCAGGAGATATTCGGGAGTATAGGGAGGGCTATGGTGAAAAAGGATATATCCTCAGGGAAAAACTGGATAGAAGATTTATGTGAAACTGCTTTGTGTTAGATATATTTATTCATCTCGCATAGTTTAAACATTTCTTATATTACGCAGTTTGGAAATTCTGTCATGCACCGATCCGCGAAGGGACATTCAGGAGCACATTCAGGCCGATGTTGAAAGAGGAGATATCTTCAGATAAAACCTATATAGAAGCTTTCTGTGACATTACTTTGTGACGTATGCATTTCACTCAGGGGTTTATGCCTCTTTTCTCACAAGGTAGTGTTTGAACACTGTATCTATGAAACGAAAAAGTGATATTTTGCTTCACATTGAGGACTATGGCGAATACTGAAATATACTGAAATAAAATCAAGGAGGGAGCATTCCAAGAATCTGCTCTCTGATATGTGCATTCATTTCCTAGTGTTAATGCTTACTCTATGTTGTCCAGTTTCGAAACTCTGTCTTTGAAGAATCTGTGAAAGGATATTTAGTGAGGCCCAGAAGCTTGTGGTGAGCAAGGTAACGTCTTCCGATGAACCATGCCGAGAAACTTTCTGAGCAACTGCTTTACAATGTGTGTATTCGTCTCAAAGAGATAAACCATTCTTTGTATTGAGCAGCTTGAATTCACTGTTTTTGTGGCATTTCAGGAAGGACATTTGGGAACGATCCTTAGAATATGGAGAAAGAAATATCCTCAGGAAAAATCCAGTAGAATCTTTCTGTGAAACTCCCCTGTGTCGTCTTAATTCCTCTCCCTCAGTTAAGCCTCTCTTTTCCTTGAGCAGTTTTCTAACCCTGTGTGTGTTTAGCGTGTGATGAGATAGTCGGGAGCACTTTGAGGCTTACGGTGAAAAAGGAAATATATTCAGACCGAAACTGCAGAGAAGCTGTCCTAGGAACTGCTTTGTGACATGTGCATTCCAGTCACAGTGTTATAACTCTCTTCTCATACAGCGTCGGGGAAACTCTTTTGGAGAAACAGGTTCCAAGTGATATTCAGAGCATGTTGATGCCGATGGTGAAAAGGGAAATAGCCTCAGACAAAAACTGGAGAGAAGCTTTCTAGGAAACTACTCTGTGATATGTGTAATCATCTCACATAGTAAAGCTTTCTTTACATTCTGCACCTTGGAAACTGTCATGGACAGATCCATGACCGGACCTTTGGGAGCACATTCAGGACTATGGTGAAAAAGCAAATATCTTCAGATAAAAAGTGGAAAGAA
>NW_016814216.1:2000-7022 GCF_001698545.2 Rhinopithecus bieti
CATTGAAGACTGGCAAAAAGTGAAATGTTGTCCAATAAAAAAGAGAAAGAAGCACTGGAAGAAACTGCTCTCTGACATGTCCATTCTTTTCACAGGGTTAAAGCTTCCTCTACATTTCCCAGTTTGAAAGTCAGTCTTTCAGGCTTCTGCAAAGGGATAGTAAGTGGCAACCGGAGGCCTGTGTCGAGCAAGGAAATGTCTTCCATCGAAAATTAGAGTGAAGCTTTCTGCGCAACTCTTTTGTGATGTTTCTATTCATCTCATAGAGTTAAATCATTCTTTGGATTGAGCAGTTTCAAATCACAGTTTCTGTACTGAGAAAGGACATTTGGAAATGCTCCTTAGAATATCCTGAAAAAGAAATAACCTCAGATAGAAACCAGAAGGAAGCTTTCTGTGAAACTCCACTCTGTCACGTGAATTCCGCTCACACAGTTGAGCTACTCGTTTCATTGAGTAGTATTATAGCACTGTTTTTGTTTTGTCTACGAAGGGATATTCAGGAGGGCTTTGAGGCTTACGGTGAGAAAGGAAACGTCTTCAGATAGAAACTGGAGAGAAGCTTTCTGAGGAGCTGCTTTGTGACGTTTGCATTCCACTCACAGTAATATACCTTTGTTCTCCTAGAGGATTCAAGGATCCCTTTTGGAGAAAGAGCTACCAAAAGACATTCGGGAGTATAGGGAGGGATATGGGGAAAAAGGAAATATCCTCAGACAAAAATTGGAAAGAAGACTTCCGTGAAACTGCTTTGTGTTAGATATATTTATTCCTATTGCATAGTTAAAACTTTTCCTTTATTATGCAGTTTGGAAACTCCGTCATGCATGGATTTGGGAAGGGATATTAGAGAGGATATTGAGGCCGATGGTGAAAGAGGATAAATCTTCAGATAAAATTGCATAGAAGCTTTCTGGGAAACTACTTTGTGATGTATGCATTCCACTCAGGGAGTTATACCTCTTTTCTCACAAGACAGCGTTTGAACTCTGTTCCTGAAAAACCGAAAATGTGATATTTTGGAACGCATTGAGGACTATGGCGAATAGTAAAATATACTGAAATAAAATCGAGGAAGAAGCGTTTCAACAATCTGCTCTCTGATATGTGCATTCACTTCACAGAATTTATGCTTGCTCTATGTTTCCCAGGTTCAAAACTCTGTCTTTGAAGAATCTGGTAAGGGATATTTCGTGACGCCTGGAGGCTTGTGGTGAGCGAGGAAACGTCTTCTGATGAAATCTGCAGAGAACCTTTCTGAGCAACTGCTTTGTGATCTGTGTATTTGTCTCATACAATTAAACTGTTCTGTTGATTGAGCAGCTTGAAATCACTGTTGTTGTGGAATCTGAGGAAGTATATTTGGGAACGATCCTTAGAATATGGAGAAAGAAATATCCTGAGGAAAATCCAGTAGGAAGCATTCTGTGAAACTGTTCTGTGCTATCTTAATTCCTCTCACTCAGTTAAGCCTCTCATTTCATTGAGCAGTTTTCTAACCCTGTGTATGTTTAGCGTGTGATGAGATATTCGGGAGCACTTTGAGGCTTACGGTGAAAAGGGAAATATGTTCAGACCAAAACTGGAGAGAAGCTTTCCGAGGAACCACTTTTTGACGTGTGCATTCCACTCACAATGTTATACCTCTCTTCTTATACAGCGTCGGGGAAACCCTTTTGGAGAAACAGGTGCCAAGTGATATTCAGGAGCATGTTGATGCCGATGGTGAAAAGGGAAATAGCCTCAGACAAAAACTGGAAAAATTCTTTCTAGGAAACTACTCTGTGATATCTGTAATCATTTCACATAATTAAAGCTTTCTTTGCATTACGCAGCGTGGAAACTGTCATGGACGGATCAATGAAGAGACCTTCGGGAGCACATCCAGGACTAGGGTGAAAAAGGAAATATCTTCAGATAAAATTTAAGGAAGCTTTCTGTGATTCTGCTTTTTGCTTTGTTTATTCATCTCATATAGATGAAGCTTTCTTTATATTACACAGCTTAAAACTCCCTCGTGGATCGATCTGCGAAGGAATATTTGGGATCACATTCGGGCCTATGGGAAAATTGCAAATACAGTCAGATAAAAACTGGAGAGAAGCTTTCTGAGAAACTGCTTGGTGATGTGAGCATTCTACTCAGGAAGTTATAACTTTCTTCTCATAAGGTAGAGTTTGAACACTGTTATTGTAAAATCAAAAGAGTGATATTCGGAGCACATTGAAGACTATGGCAAAAAGTGAATGTCGTCCAATAAAAAACAGAAAGAAGCACTCGAAGAAACTGCTCTCTGACATGCCCATTCTTTTCACAGGGTTAAAGCTTACTCCATATTTCCCAGTTTGAAAATCGGTCTTTGAGGTTTCTGCAAAGGGATAGTAAGTGGCGACCAGAGGCCTGTCTGAGGCAAGGAAATGTCTTCTGTGGAAAATCGGAGAGATGCTTTCTGCGCAACTCTTTTTGATGTTTGTATTCATCTCATAGTGATAAATCATTCTTTGGATGGAGCAGTTTGAAATCACTGGATCTGTGGAATCTGACAAAGGACATTTGGAAATGCTTTTTGGAAAATCCTGAAAAAGAAATAATCGCAGAGAGAAACCAGAAGGAAGCTTTCTGTGAAACTGCTCTGTGTCACGTGAGTTTTGCTCACACAGTTAAGCTTCTCTTTTCATTGAGCTGTATCATAACACTGTTTTTGCTTAGTCTGCGAAGGGATACTCTGGAGGTCTTTGAGGCTTATGGTGAGAAAGGAAACGTCCTCAGATAGAAACTGGAGAGAAGCTTTCTGAGGAGCTGCTTTGTGACTTGTGCTATCCACTCACAGAAGTACACCTTTTTTCTCCTAGAGGATTCCGGAATCCCTTTTGGAGAAAAAGCTACCAAGAGATATTCCGGAGTCGACTAAGGTGAAAAATTAAATATCCTCAGACAAAAACTGGAAAGAAGATTTCTGTGAAACTGCTTTGTGTTAGATATATGTATTCATCTTGCATACTTAAAACTTTAATGTGATCCCGAATGTGATCCCAAATATCCCTACGCGGATCCATCCAGGAAGGAGTTTCCAAGCTATGTAATGTAAAGAAAGCTTCATCTATGTAAGATGAATAAACATAGCAAAAAGCAGATTCACAGAAAGGTTCTTACCAGTTTTTATCTGAAGATATTTCCTTTTTCATCCTAGTCTTGAATGTGCTCCTGAAGGTCCCTTCGTGGATCTGTCCATGACTGTTTCCAGGCTGCATAATTTAAATAAAGCTTTATCTATGTGAGATGATTACACATACCACTGAGCAATGTATGGATGAATGGAGGCAAGATGGCGCATTTCCAGGTTATTCATCACCAACTCTTCCCATGTGTGCGAAAATGCAGCTGGCCCCCGGGAAGGTGCAGACCAACCAGGCATGCACCAGGTGATGTCAATCCGAAGAGACCAAGATTTACCTCGTGGCACCTGTGGAGTCTTCCCCCCACGACACGCCCATGCCCCGCCTATTGCCCTTCCACTCCTAGAAAAGACGCTCCCAGCAGGCGTGCCGTGTGGGCTTCCTCAGCCCCTGCTCTTGTAGGGACTGCATTAGGAACTCCGCCTTGGTGACTCTCTAGGCCTCCTTTGCCGGAGGCCGACAGACTTCACCTTATACACCTTTTCTCCTGGAGCTAGAAGACCAAAGAATAAATTTGCAGTTTTGCTTTTAGCCTTGCCTACTCGCTGGTTCTTTTGTGCTTGCTCTGGTGGTTCTTAGAAAAACAAATCAAGTAGTTTCCTAGAAAGCTTCTTTCCAGTTTTTGTCTGAGGCTATTTCCCTTTTCACCATCGGCATCAACATGCTCCCGAATATCACCTGGTACCTGTTTCTCGAAAGGGTTTCCCTGACAGTGTATGAGAAGAGGGGTATAACACTGTGACTGAAATGCACACGTCACAAAGCTGTTCCTCGGAAAGCTTCTCTCCAGTTTAGGTCTGAACATATTTCCTTTTTCACCGATAGCCTCAAAGTGCTCCCTTATATTCCAACACACGCTAAACTTACACAGGGCTAGGAAACTGCTCAATGAAAAGAGAGGCTTATCTGAGTGAGAAGAATTAAGACGACACAGAGTAGTTTCACAGAAAGCTTCCTTCTGCATTTTACCTGAGGATATTTCTTTCTCCATATTCTAAGAATCATTCCCAAATGTCCTTCCTCCGATTCCACAAAAACAGTGATTTCAAGCTGCTCAATCCAAAGAATGGTTTAGCTCTATGAGATGAATACACACATCACAAAGCAGTTTCTCAGAACTTTTCCCTGCAGGTTTCATTGGAAAGCATTTCCTTGCTAACCACCAGCCTCTGGTCATCACTAAATATCCCTTCACAGATTCTTCAAAGATAGAGTTTCGAAACTGGGCAACATAGACTAAGCATTAACTCTGTGAAATGAATGCACATATCACAGAGCAGATTCTTGGAACGCTTCTTCCTCGATTTTATTTCAGTGTACTTCATTATTTGCCATAGTAATCAATGCATTCTGAAATATCACTTTTTCGGTTTCACAGGAACAGTGTTGAAACACAGCCTTGTGAGAAAAGAGGTATACCTCCTTGAGTGGAATGCATACATCACAAAGTAGTTTCTAGGAAAGCTTCTATCCAGTTTTTATCTAAAGGTATCTCCTATTTCACCATAGGCCTGAATGTGCTCCCGAATGTCCCTTCGGGGATCTGTGCATGACCGAGTTTCCAAACTGTGTAATATAATTAAAGTTTTAACTATGCGAGATGAATAAATATATCTAACACAAAGCAGTTTCACAGAAATATTCTTTCCACGTTTGTGTGAGGATACTTCCTTTTTCACCGTAGTCGTCGCTATACTCCCCAATATCTCTTGGTAGCTTTTTCTCCAAAACGGATTCTGGAATCCTCTAGAAGAAGAAAGGTATATTTCTGTGAGTGGAATGCACACATCACAAAACATCTCCTCAGAGGGCTTCTCTCCAGTTTCTATCTGAAGACGTTTCCTCT
>NW_016814217.1:0-1515 GCF_001698545.2 Rhinopithecus bieti
AATCCTCCCACCTTAGCCTCCCAAGTAGCTGAGATTACAAGTGCCTACCACCATACCTAGCTAACTTTTGAATTTTTTTTTTTTTGTAGAGACGGAGTCTCACCATGTTGCCCAGGCTGGTCTCAAACTCCTGGACTCAAGTGATCCTCCCGCCTTGGCCTCCAAAAGTGCTGGGATTATAGATGTGAGCCACCATGCTCGGCCTTTTGCTTTTTTTAAAAAAATCACTTTTTATGGTTTCCACTCCATACAGATTGTGCTTGTCTTTTATTTCTTTACACATGGTAATAGTTATTGTCTGTAAACTTTGTGAATTCTTCTGTTGTTTTTGTTTGTGAAGTATAGTTTTAGTATTTGGAAATTTATTCATAGGAATACTTTGAGGTGTACTGTGAAGGTTCCTCCGGAGAGGATTTGAGTTTGCTTTTGCGAGGTGCCTGGCCATTTGATTCAGGTACCGCCTTAAAACAAGTTCAAGGCTTGGGATTCCCTGATATCCTACATTATTTGAGCAGGAAGGTCTCTCGTCAGATATCCCACTTTGTGTGCCTGACTTTGTATATTAACTTTCTGTGCTGTAGAGATGTTTTTAAAATTTTATCAGTGTTTTGTTTTGTTTTCTCTAGGAGGTTGACCTGAGTAATATAGCCTGTTTTACTGAAACAGCAAGTTCTACTGCAGTTTATTTAACTAGATACATGTTGGACATTTAGTTTTTTTTTCTTTATTATTATAAATAACACTGTAATGAAGAAAAGTTTTTATTTGTGTGCTTGTCCTGTTATTTACTTGTGATTAATCTGGAAATAAAATAGTTACAATCTGCATTTTTAAAGGCTATTTGATATATATTATCATAGTATGGTACACAAAGATTGTCCTAACACTGTATATTCTAAATCTTGTTAATTCTTACTATTTTCATAGATGGAACATATTACACATTATTTTAATTTAGCATTTATTATTTTTACGTATATAACTATTGGCTGTTCATGTTTTACTACTTTTGGGTTACAAAAGCTTACATACTGCCAACTAGGGGCTTACCGAGGCTAACTCACATGTCAGATGATGTAAATATTTCCTTCAGTTTATCACTTATATTTCATCTTCATTTACAAAAATATATATATATTTTGGTCTTGAAGTTTAACACTTTTACTTATCAGATCTATCAATTTTTTATAGAGCCATAATCAGTCTGAGATAATAAATTTGTAGTTTTTCCTAGAAAAACTAGTGTTTTAAGTTTGGAATTGCCTTATGTGGCTAGAAAATTAAGAAATAGTCAAACCACTCTAACCTCAATTAGGATAGATTAATAAATTAACGTAACTCTAATTAGGATAATGCTCACTTTTAGTCTATATTAACCTGAGTTTTATTATAAATTTTTTCCTTTTTCTCATTAAAATATTTTCTCTTTGTCTGCTACTGTTCTTTTGATGTATACCTTCAGAAACTGGCAAGGTTAAAATTTGAAAGAATATTCAATTTAGATTTTTTTCTGTA
>NW_016814218.1:0-28260 GCF_001698545.2 Rhinopithecus bieti
GAATGGCAAATGTTGCTGCCTAATTGTTCCTCTGGAAGCTTTGCCTCAGAGGGGCACCCGGCCGTATGAGGTGTCAGTCGGCCCCTACTGGGAGGTACCTCCCAGTTAGGCTACTCGGGGGTCAGGGACTCACTTGAAGAGGCAGTCTGTCCGTTCTCAGATCTCAAACTCCATGCTGGGATAACCACTACTCTCTTCAAAGCTGTCAGATAGGTACGTTTAAGTCTGCAGAAGTTTCTGCTGCCTTTTGTTCAGCTATGCCCCCTGGCCATTTTCATGATACTGATTCTTCCTATCTATGAGCATGGATTTTTTTTTTCCGTTTGTTTGTGCCCTCTCTTATTTCCTTGAGCAGTGGTTTGTAGTTCTCCTTGAAGAGGTCCTTCATGTCCCTTGTAAGTTGTATTCCTAGGTATTTTATTTTCTTTTTAGCAATTGTGAATGAGAGTTCACTCATGATTTGGTTTTCCACTTGTCTATTTTTGGTGTACAGGAATGCTTGTGGTTTTTGTACATTGATTTTGCATCCTGAGACTTTGCTGAAATTGTTTACCACCTTAAGGAGTTTTTGGACTGAGATGATGAGGTTTTCTAAATGTGCAGTAATATCATCTGCACACAGAGACATTTTGACTTCCTCTTTTCCTATTTGAATACCCTTTATTTCTTTCTCTTGCCTGATTGCTCTGGCCAGAACTTCCAGTATTGTGTTGAATAGGAGTGGTAAGAGAGGGCATCCTTGTCTTGTGCCGGTTTTCAGAGGGAATGCTTCCATCTTTTGACCATTCAGTATGATACTGGCTATGGATTTGTCATAAATAGCTCTTACTATTTTGAGATATGTTCCATCAATACTTACTTTGTTGAGACTTTTTAGTATGAAGTGGTGTTGAATTTTATTGAAGGCCTTTTCTGCATCTATTGAGATAATCATGTGGCTTTTGTCATTGGTTCTGTTTAAGTGATGGATTATGTTTATTGATTTGCATGTGTTGAACCAGCCTTGCATCCCAGGGATGAAGCCAACTGCATCATGGTGGATAAGCTTTTGATTTGCTGCTGGATTTGGTTTGCCAGTATTTTATGAGGATTTTTGCATTGATGTTCATCAGGGATATTGGCCTGAATTGTGTGTGTGTGTGTGTGTGTGTGTGTGTGTGTGTGTGTGCGTGCGTGTGTATCTCCACCAGGTTTTGGTATCAGGATGATGCTGGCCTCATAAAATGAATTAGGGAGGTTTCCCTCATTTTCAATCGTTTGGAATAGTTTCAGAAGGAATGGTGCCAGCTCCTCTTTATACCTTTGGTAGAACTCGGCTGTGAATCCATCTGGTCCTGGGCTTTTTTGGTTGGTAGGCTATTAATTACTGCCTCAATTTCAAAACTTGTTATTGGTCTTATCAGGGATTTGACTTCTTCCTGGTTTAGTCTTGGGAGGATATAAGCATCCAGGAATTCATCCATTTCTTCTAGATTTTCTAGTTTATTTGTGTAGAGGTGTTTATAGTATCCTCTGATGGTAGTTTGTATTTTTGTGGGATCAGTGGCGATATCCCCTTTATCATTTTTTATTGTATCTATTTGATTGTTCTCTCTTTTCTTCTTTATTAGTCTGGCTAACTGTCTATCTATTTTGTTAATCTTTTCAAAAACCAGTTCCTTGAGGCCATGATTTCGAGACCAGCTTGGCCAACATGGTGAAACCCTGTCTCTACTAAAAATATAAAAATTAGCCCATGTGGTTGTGCATGCATATAGTCCCAGCTACTTGGGACACTGAGGCATGAGAATCACTTGAACCCAGGAGGTGGAGGTTGCAGTGAGCAGAGATCATGCCACTGCACCCCAGCCTAGGCAACAGGGTGAGACTCTGTCTCAACAACAACAAAAGACTATATAGAGCACACTCTCACTCTCAGAAGTCCCCCAGAATGTACAATACATTATACAGTGACTATGCCTGTTCTTGTTAGGTTAGTAGAAGCAGAACAATCTGTCACTGCTCAAAATAAACGAAAATGTCAAAACAATTTGAAGAAATTATTAGCATCATAAGTGTCAGGCTGTTCTCGATTTGTGAGAAACAGAAATGTACTATGTTTTGAAGGTAAACATGAGATATTCAGGCTTTGAAACTTGCAAACATTTCAAAGGACAGAGGACCTACTTCTCCATTTGGCAAAAATTATTCTTTTTAATCTCAGCAAAGCAAGATAAACTCCTGAAATCTTACATGTTCTGGAATATTACCTAGATGCTAGTCTGTTTTCAACTGAACTAGTTTGGCTTTTTATAGTTAGGACTTGAAGGATGAATATTTATCAATCTATGTGACTGAAAATTCTTTGCAGCCAGCTGTGAACCCAAAGGCAGGTGCCAGGATCAATGAATGAATCCAGATTAAAGAATTTGCCCAGTTTATATCACTTCAGAAATCAAATTATTATCTAAGTTTTGTTTAGAGTAAATGTTTAATGTTTTAAATATATATATACACACACATACATATATATATACTTCATAAGCTATTACTGTCATACAAATATAGCAGATGTAATACTTTAATAGAGATCTGTGCTACCTACTTACTGAGCTTTTCTTTATATTTTCCCCATCTTTGCTTTCTCATTTTCTCTCTCTCTTTTTTCCTGGACAAATTGAAAGTAAGTTGCAGATATCATGACACTTTCATCCTTAAATATTTCAGTCTAAATTTCCTAAGAACCCAGGACATTCTCCTATATAGCCATTATATTCTCATTATACCCAGCAAATATTCAATCATATTATCTAATGTACAGTCCACATTCAGAAAAAAAATGCCCTTTACCATAGTTTTTGTTTTGCTTTTGGTTTTGATCAAAGATTCCATCAAAAATGGCTCACGCCTGTAATCCCAGCACTTTGGGAGGCCGAGGTGGGTGGATCACCTGAGTTCAGGAGTTCGAGACCAGCCTGACCAACATGGAGAAACCCCGTCTCTACTAAAAATACAAAAAATTAGCCAGGTGTGGTGACAGGTGCCTGTAGTCCCAGCTACTCAGGGGGCTGAGGCAGGAGAATGGCATGAACCCGGGAGGTGGAGCTTGCAGTGAGCCGAGATTGCACCTGTACACTCCAGCCTGGGCAACAGAGCAAGACTCTGTCTCAAAAAAAAAAAAAAAATTACACAGAGCAATTGGTTGTCATGTTTCTTTCATCTCTTTTATGAGCTCTCTTGTCTCCCTGTCTTTTTTGTGTTTTCTTATTTTGTGTTTTATGATGTTAACATGTTTTAAAAGTCAAAGACAGTTGTCTGGTAAAATGTCCTATAGTCTAGATTCATCTAACTGTTGGTGTCCTCATAATTAGATTCAAATTAAACATTGCTAGCAAGTGTACATTGCTGCTCTTCAAAAGGTGTATGATATTAGCTAGGTTAAGTTTAATCACTTGGCTAAGTTGGTGTTGGCCAGACCTCTCCATTGTAAAGGTGCCCAATCCTCTTGATGACTAAGAAGGCACCTGCGGGGTCATCTTAGAGACTATGTGCATGTTTTTTCCCTGGCAGTGATTCATTCAATAGTTTTAACATCTATTTTTGATCCTTATATGAATCAGTTATTAAATTGATGGTTGAAATATGGTACTAACTTGATTTCTAAAGTCATTTTAATGAAGAAAAGTTCTCCTTTCCATCCCCATGCCCTGCTTGAGGAAAATCTTGGCCCCAAAGATGCATGACAGAAGGATCGATGAAAGTGAAACTTGAAAACAACTATCCAAACACACACGAACTATGAAGATGTTTGAAGGGTTTTCTTTTCCTTTCTGAGTGGGTTTGTGGGAAACCTCTACCCTAGGGTGAGAGCTCTTTCTTTTAGAGATTTGTACTTAAATTAATCTTTATTGATGCAGATGAGGGAAAACTAAATAAATTGCCATTCTGATTTTCTTTTGGACTGAGAGAATTCAGTAGTAATGAGATGAATTTTCTTTCAATGCCACAATCTGAAAAGCTATGGTGTATACCATACCATTTGAAAATGTCTTAGAAGTAGTTCCTTATAAAGCATGTTATATTGAAATCAAATGGTCATTAAAACCATGGAATTCCTTTGAAAGGTGGGATAAAGCAGAAATTGTTTTGTCTTGGTACTTCTTGATCTAGGCTAATAATCCTTTGGGGAATTTATCCTGAGGCTTTTACTCATTCTGCTCATGACTGGCTCACTTAGTGAGTGTTATCTGATGAAGATCTTATTTCACTTCTGAAAGCGCAGCGTTGTTTTATTTGTTTGAGGTATTAGTAGGTAGTAGGAAAAGATTGACTCCAGGCATTGCAATATAAAACCCACCTGTCCATCTTGAAATTGGAGATTGTCCTGTATGCTATATAAGTTCTCCCACTTGCAATTTATAATGAGGAGATATGTTTTTGAAGCAATTAACTGTTCCTTTTAAGTCAACAAAATTGTTCTTTATTATTGGAGTAAGGACTTTAGCACTCTCTAGGAAATCGTTTATAATTTGCTTTATTTTTCTTTTGTTTCGTAAGAGGATTTTAGACACTGTTCTTATAGACAGTTAGACTTGCACCCATGCATACTCTTGAGCCGTGAATTTGCTAGTCTCAATCTCCTGGGCTCAAGTGATCCTTGAACCTTGGCCTCCCAAAGTGCTGAGATTATAGGCATGAACCACTGTGCCTGGCTGATAACATATTTGAAACTATAATGAAGAGATACTGAGATATTTCCTATTTTAAAATACTTTGCTCTGCTTTCTAATATATAGCATGCCAGTCAACCTCAAAGGGTATGGAAAGCTTACTTTATTGTAAAGGCTTGCAAAGCACATTGCTTAAATTTTAGGGACAGGTTCATACCTGCCAAGCAGGTTTATAAAACACTGATGAATAAACACAAGTTTGTCAGAAATCTTACTAAATAACAGTGCGTCTTATTCTGTGTAGACAGTCTTCTAAAGTATTTTGGTGGAGTTTTTCTTAGAGCTTAATTACTAGAGTAAGAATTAAAATAATAAAACTGATTGCAAGTCTCTTGAGGGTAAGAGATGTCATCTTTCTTTCAGGCCTATCATAGTGTCTAGTCTAAAGCAACAATAAGGCTCCAGGCATATTTGTTGAATTAAAGTTTCAATTTAGTTTCTGATTTCCTTTAGTCTTAATAGATTTCTCAATTGATAGGTCGCCGTCTCACTTGACTTCTACTTGATGGCCATGTTCTCTTCTTGTCTGCCTCCCTTTTCATTCCTATTTCTGACCCTACTACTGACCAGTCACTTTTGACTTAAAGAATAGCAACTCTTTAAGCTGTTGTATTTGACTTTTTAAAAATTATGTAGACAGGATGTATTAAGAACATATAAAGAATTACATAAAGTCAGAGAGCTAGATTACTCATTACTAAACACCGTGTTAGGACTTTGTTTTTTTATTGTTGTTTTTTTTGAGACAGAGTCTCGCTCTGTCGCCCAGGCTGGAGTGCAATGGTGCTATATCAGCTCACTGCAGCCTCTGCCTCCTGGGTACAAATGATCCTCCTGCCTCAGCCTCCCAGGTGTCTGGGATTACAGGTACCGGCCACCACACATGGCTAATTTTTGTATTTTTCGTAGAGACAACATTTCACCATGTTGCCCAGACTGGTCTCAAACTCCTGACCTCAAGTGATCTACCCAACTTGGCCTCTCAAAGTGCTGGGATTACAGGCATGAGCCACTGCACCTGGCACACTATGTTAGGATTTGCAATAAAAAGGAACTAAGACCTGGTACTTGTCCTTGAGAGCTCACAGTCTACAGGTAAAATAGATCTATAAAGAGGACTGAAAAGTACAGGTCATGGCAAGAAAGTGGCAGGGCAGGGACTAGGGGGCAGCTAAAGGAGGGTCATGATCCTTTTCCTGAGGGATCAATATTGTCCCATAGTAACTCTAGAGCAGGATCGTTAAGGATGATTTTCCCAGGCAGTCAGGGAATGCAGAGGGATATCCCTATGGTTTTGTGTGTTGGCTGCAGTGAGGAGCAAGGGGGTCCCCTTGGGGAACTTGGTAAGTATAGATTTTAAGATTTGGGAGAAGAGAAGGGCAAGGTGTGGCAGATGTTACTAGAGGTGGTAGACATGCCACGTTTGGGAAGGAGGTGTATGGGTTGGATCTAGACGGAAGTGGATGGAAGTCGGGGAACGGGTGTGGTGATAGGACTCCAAATCTTGGTGAAGTCAGAGCAGGCAAAGGCGGAGGAGTGTGTTCAAGTGAGTTGTGGGTTAGGCAGGTGTTCTCAGGGAGGTGGAAGAAGTGAGAGGTCTCAGGGTGTGACCTTGAGCGTATATTCCTAAAAGGGCCCTATTATTTTTTAATCTCCTCCCTCCTACTGTACTGCCTTTCCTGGGCCATATTCACCACACCGTCTTTCACATGCATTATTAACCAGTCAAGATCTCATACCTCCATTCCACACTAATTAAAGTCAGTTAAAGTCCTCCACCTTGGCCGGGCGCGGTGGCTCAAGCCTGTAATCCCAGCACTTTGGGAGGCCGAGACGGGCGGATCACGAGGTCAGGAGATCGAAACCATCCTGGCTAACACGGTGAAACCCCGTCTCTACTGAAAAATACAAAAAAACTAGCCGGGCGAGGTGGCGGGCGTCTGTAGTCCCAGCTACTCCGGAGGCTGAGGCAGGAGAATGGCATAAACCCTGGAGGCGGAGCTTGCAGTGAGCTGAGATCTGGCCACTGCACTCCAGCCTGGGTGACAGAGCCAGACTCCATCTCAAAAAAAAAAAAAAAAAAAAAAAAAAAAGTCCTCATTTATAACTCAAAGAATCTCATATAGGAAACCTTTTACAACCAACCTCTCCATGCTGAATGGGTTATTTTTTTTCATTAGAACTCAGTGTTTACTCACTACAGAGTCTTATCACTCATACCCTTTATAATCATATGTTTGCCTGACTTTATGTCTTAAACAAGTTGCTTGAGCCTAAAGAGTGAGGGGTTGTTTCTTTTTTTTTTTTTTTTTTTTTTTTTTTTTTTTTGCAAGCTATTGCAAAGCTAGGAAAGTAATTCTGGCACTCCCTATTTGGTAAATATTGTTGAAGAAGGAAGAAGAGAGGAAGGAGATGGGACTAGGGAAATTGAAATTGAGGAAGGAAGAATTGAAACTGAGAGTCCATATGCTTTTGCCACATAACTCTGAAGGTCACATCAGGATGGTAGTGTCAGCAAGAAGAAGGAGGACGTTGAGTGAACCTGTGGTTGAATGAGGAGGATGGTAGAGATACTGGAGAGGTAAGAGTCAGGACAAGAAGGCTGAGGGCAGGCTTCCTCAAAGAAGTTGACTTTTAGTGGAATGTTCAATGACAATTGCAAATGAGTTTCAGAGGGCAGAATGGAATGGGTTGGAAGAGGATTTGGTTAAGATTTGCTGAAAACTCTGAACTTTTGGTAAATACTGCTCTGTGTGGGAAATGTTTCAATGAGAATTGACTCTTAATTAACTTTCACTCTTAGATATCCCTTGAACAAGTTCTCCGGAGAGTTCCTTAGGAGAATGTCTACTTGCAACAACAGTAATATTATTTATCAAGTGCTTGTGTTACCTCATAAACTCTCACACTAACCCTGTGAGGTATGTATTATTATCTTCCACATCTTTTGAATGAGAACATCTAGACCTAGAGTGGTGAAGTAGTGTTCACAGTCCTCACATTGCTCCTAAGTGGGCCACTTCTACAGCCAGGCAACACATGCTAGAACCCGTCAGGTCTCTGGGGAGTATCAGAACTGCTGTCCGAGCTCCTGAAATGAAAATTAATTTCCTCAGTGACTCAATACCCACTGCCACTCGCTCAAGCCCTGCAAATTCAACCCAAATCATCCTGCCACTGTGGAAATCTGATGGGTCATGCTGCTGCCTACTGAAAATTGGGATTTGGGTTAATGATAAAATAGGTTAAAACACATAAAATAGATGAACTAGGGTAAAATATAGTAAGAATGGGCGAGAGGAGAGAAAAACAATACTTCAGTTTAGGAAGCATAATACTACTTAAAATTTCCGGAGAATAAATTTGTCTTCTAGACAACAGATATACTTTCTTTTCTTTTTTAAAAATTTTCTTTAATTTTAATTTTTTATTTTATTTATTTATTTTTTTGAGACAGAGTTTCGCTCTTTTGCCTAGGCTGGAGTGAAGTGGCGTGATCTCGGCTCAGTGCAACCTCTGCCCCCAGGTTAAAGTGATTCTCCTGCCTCAGCCTCCTGCGTAGCTGGGATTATAGGCGCCCACCACGCCAAGCTAATTTTTGTATTTTTAGTAGAGATGGGGTTTTGCCATGTTGGCCCAGCTGGTCTCAAACTCCCGACCTCAGGTGATCCACCTGCCTCACTCCCTTGCAGGCGTGAGCCACCACACCTGGCCCACATATGCTTGAAACGTGAGTCAAGATGGTGTGCTAAGAGGAAGACATGGGGTAACAAGAGCATTTATTTTGTTTATTGAGGAAAAAATAAACCGATGGGGATTATTAATGGAATCCCCATTATGGATTATCTTAAACTTTCCAAAAAGTTCAAAAATCTGTCTCTATGGGATGTCCTAATTCGAGGGTTTCTTGAGGTTGAATTCTCTTGCCTCTGTGAAAGAGTCTTTTCCTTGGTGCTGGCCGATGGGGACTCTTGGTGGCCTTCACAGGGTGATCTCTCCTCAGCAGAGGGGAGAGGATACGCTGACTCAGCCAGCTGAAGGCCCACCCCAAGTTCAGGCAGCACTGGGCCTGTGTGTGGGAAGGAGTGTCATCCTTCTCTGGCTGCTCTGACAGGATTGAGGCGATCTCTGGAGTGCTTGTCCTTTCGCTGGCAGTTGCCTGGCTTATCATCTGCCACGAAAATGAGGGACGTGTTAGGTAGGCATAACCATGACAGCAGCCAAGTCAACATTTACTCATTTGTGGAACTCACATCATTTTACCAAAAATAGCCCAAGTGTCAATGCAAAGTTTCAATGCTCATTAATACTAAACATATACGTTTTTGGTGGGGAGGGAGATATAGTTGCTAGCCCTTCTCCTTGCTTGCTACCCTCTTGTTTCCCTAAGCATTCCTCAGTCTTTTCCCTACAACTTCACCCTGACTCCTTTCCTTGTTATCTGTCTCCCACTGGTATCATGTCAGACTCCCTGGGACCTGCCTCCTCCCAGTGGTCGTAAGATTCTGTGGTTCAACCCAGGCCTATCTCTTGCTGTCCTGTGAGGCATCTCTGCTCTCCTCAGCCAGCTCATGTTCCTTAAGCCTTAGAGGAGTCTGTGGAGACTATATAACATCTTTATTTTCTGGTGGTTTGCACTTGGGCAGGTCTTGACACGCATCATGTTCTTGATGACTGACCTGAACCATTTCCGGAGGGGAGCCGCCGGACAGCTGGAAATCTTTCTGAGTCATTTCAGGAAACACGGCATCATCATCTTCATTATCTTTCAGATTTTCTAGAAATGTCTGAAACTCTTGCACAAGATTATTCAGCTTGCTGACAGACAGTTTTTTTCTCTCTTTTGGTAACTCATCTATCCACTGGTTGTCTCCATTTAGATGCCTATTAGCTATTGTGTCTGTGTTATCGGAACTGACGTCCACGTCCCAGGCCAGGAAGATGCTTAGTTTGCAAAACTGCTCTGGTTCATCCTGAATTTGGTCTTGTCTCTTCATGCATCTCCTTATCCTTTCAGTCCCCCATGCCCCTTGGATGGGAGGGAGAAAGTGGATGGAAGAATCCTTGTAAGTTGCATCTTCACAGGAGGTTGTGTCCTCACAGGGGGTGTCCTCACAGGGGAAATAGCCCACAGAGAGGCTCAGGTTGGAATTGGATTTGGAGCTGTAGTCCTCTGTGTCGCTGTTAGAGGATGAATATGCCATGGAGTTCAAAGGCACAAATCTCTCTCAACTCGAGAAGCTTCAAAAAAGAAAAAAAGAAAAAAGAAAAAAATAGATGGGACTGGGGAGAAGAGAATCATAGTACTTAAACAAAAATATTATCCATTCCCTTTTCTTTTTTCTTTTTGTTCTGAGATGGAATCTCACTCTGTCTCCCAGGCTGGAATGCAGTGGTGTGATCTTGGCTCACTGCAACCTCAGCCTCCCGAGTAGCTGGGACTACAAGCACCCACCGCCACACCTGGCTAATTTTTGTATTTTTAGTAGAGATGGGGTTTCACCATGTTGACCAGGCTGGTCTCAAACTCCTGACCTCAGGTGATCCACTCACCTTGGCCTCCCAAAGTGCTGAGATTGTAGGTATGAGCCACCACACCCGGCCCTATTCCCTTTTCTATTCAGTACTACCCCATTTAGATAGAAGTATTATCCAATCTTCTTTTTTTTTGAGACAGAGCCTCACTCTGTTGTCCAGGCTGGAGTGCAGTGGTGTGGTGTCAGCTCACTGCAACCTCCGTCTCCTGGGTTCAAGAGATTCTCTTGCTTCAGCCTCCCAGGTAGCTAGGACTACAGGCGTGTGCCGCCATGCCCGGCTAATTTTTTGTATTTTTAGTAGAGAAGGAGTTTCACTGTGTTAGCCAGGATGGTCTCAATCTGACCTTGTGATCCACCCACCTCAGCCTCCCAAAGTGCTGGGATTACTGGCATGAACCACCGGGCCTGGCCAGTATTATCCAATTTTTACAATCTTTCAGTGAAGGGCAGAAGAGGCAGCCTTCTCCCTTTCAAAACTTATTTATTTGTGTTATAATCCTCTCTACTAAGCATCTCCACTTCTCATCATTTGTCCTACTATGGTTGTAAGATCTTGCGTCATAAAAGAAAAGGATGATCATTGTATAAAATTGGAAAAATATAGAAAAGTATGAAGATGAAAGTAAATATGCTATAGTCCTACCTTCTAAAGATAATGGTAACTATCAAAACATTTTGATGGACTTCCTTATCTTTTCTGTTTATATAAACACACATATACATATCTGTACATTTATATAATATGTCCACATATACATATATGTAAGTGTGGATATGACATCAGTTGAAACTGAAATTATTTTATCCCATAGCCTACAACAAACATATATATGGTTACTCTGCAATTTTTAACCACTTCTTATTAATGACAATTAGGTGGTAGTTACTGCCTTTACTAAATAAATCTCTAGTAAACCCACTTTTCCATAAATCTTTGAGTATGTCTCTTATTTTTCTATATGTAGGATTAATGGACCAAACCCCACAAATATATTAAAGTCTCGTGGTAGTTGATACCAAATTACTTTCCAGAAAGGTTTTGGTATTTAGATGCCCATCCTCCCACCATCTGATGGCACTGTTTAGTCCAGCTTTTTCTGTGAAACCCCAAAGTAGGGCTGGAAGAATGTGCACGTGCGCGTGCACACACTCACACACACACACACACACACAGTCACACCCTGCCCTGGTGGCTGCCCACGTGGACGAAGTGCTGCTAACTCCTGAGGCAAAAAGGGGAGACATGAGAAATCTTTCATATCCCGAGTCTCCGTGGCTAAAAGTCCAGCTGTCAGAAGTCTGTGTTCTGAGACTGTTGGTTACCATGGCAACAGAAAGAACCAAGTTAGAGCCAGGAATGTGGAAAGAGAAAAGGAAAAAAGGGGATAGAAAGCCACAGAATCTATCCCTTTGTTTCCAAAATAATCTATATCTATACCATCCTGGGCTGAAGAGGATCCCTCTTGAGGGTAGAAGGACGAATGCATGGAGGTTACTTCTCTCTTGTCAGGTGGCAGATGGTTCCCGTCCTTAGGAGATTTAGAGCTCTAAATAAGGGCCATGGGTATAAACATACACATACATACACACACATACACACACACACACACAGACACACACACACACACACACACACACACACACAGATATGCTTACAAATGGAAAGCAGAAAACCAAGAAACGCTGATCTGACCTGCCTATTGGATTCATCAATTTTCTTAAGATCTTTTCCCAATATTTGTCTATCTCCATTTCCGTCTTACAAGATTACAGTTAAAGTTTGCCATGACTCACTCTCAGGTTTTTCACTGTAGAACTGGCTTAAATTTGTATATTCTGTTAAATAAGATGTTTAAGGAATTCTGATGACATGATAGAATAGGCAGAGTTACAGTTAGAAAGAAGCAGCTTCTACTACCCAACAGATGCAGACTGACAGGTGCCCACAGACTGCCCACAGCTCCCCTGGGTGATTGTGGACCTGGATTAATCCTGGAAGGTATTTAAGTCAGAAGCCACATGTTCCCTAGCATTTATTTATTTATTTATTTATTTATTTATTTGAGATGGTGTCTTGCTTTTCACCAGGCCGGAGTGTAGTGGCACGGTCTTAGCTCACTGCAACCTCTGTCTCCTGGGTTCAAGCAATTATCCTGCCTCAGCTTCTTGAGTAGCTGGGGTTACAGGCATGGGCCATGACACCTGGCTAACTTTTTGTATTTTTAGTAGAGACGAGGTTTCTCCATGTTGGTCAGGCTGTTCTCAAACTCCTGACCTCAAGTGATCTGCCCTCCTTGGCCTCCCAAAGTATTGGTATTACAGACGTGAGCCACCCACCATGCCCGGCCCCCTAGCATTTATTTTATTTTATTTATTTATTTTTAGAGATGGGGTCTCACTCTGTTGCCCAGGCTGGAGTGCAGTGATGCCGTCATAGCTCACTGCAGCCTCAAACTCCTTGGCCTCAAGCAAACTTCCTCAGCCTCCCAGGTAGCTAAGACTACAGGTGTATACCACCATGCCTGGCTAATTTTCCCTAGCACTTATTTAACACTTATTATATGCCAGGTCTTGTACTAAGCACTTTACCTGTGTCATTTTTTAATCCTCACAGCAACTCAATCAGTTAAGTATCATCATTTGCCCCATTCAATAGAAGGAGGAACCAAGGCATGAATGGTTGTATAACTCTCTCATATTCCCCGATCATAAACCCAAAACCTGGATTCAAACATAGGTAATCTGGCTTCAGAGCCCATATCCTGACCTCTATACACTCTTGTCTCAGGAGGCTGACCACCCACCTCCTCCCTGGAAGATTCCTGGAGGAGCTGATCCAGGCCAAAATAAACCCATGTTCTGGTTCCTTGGAAGAAAATCCTTTGAGGGGAACAGCTTGTTCTCAGAGACTTGCAAAAGGTACATATGGTATACAGGACTGGCCTAACAATGGTGTCCACATTTGGGGCAGGCTAAAATGAAATTTAAAATAAGTATTCAGCTTCCTCTTTGGCATAATGGGATCTGGAGTCCTTGTTCTGGCTTTTCATGAAAACTCAGTGACTGCCTTCCAGAACTCTGGGGTCCTAGAAAAGAATTCATAAGTAGTTTCCTCTCCATGCAGCTAGAGTGGAGGTGGTAGGGGTGGAAACTATGTTTTGTCATTACTCATGGAAATGGAGCACTTTGAACTGAATATAAACATTTAAAGAAGAAATGATTTTCCAGCCTAAACCAGCAAAGTTTAGAGTGATCCTGAGGACAGAAGAGCTTCAAAGGGAGGCACCCTCAGAGAAAACTTGAAATTTTACTTATTTATACCATTTCTCTACAGTATATTAGTAGATATATTGTATTAGTCTGTTCTCACACTGCTAATAAAGTTATACCCAAGACTGAGTTGTTTATAAGGAAAAAGAGATTTAATGGACTCACAGTTCCATGTGGCTGGGGAGGCCTCACAATCATGGCAGAAGGCAAAGGAGGAACAAAGTCATGTCTTACGTGGCGGCAGTCAAGAGAGAGAGCATGTACAGGGGAACTCCCTTTTATAAAACTATCAGATCTCGTGAGACTTATTCACTATCACAAGAACAGCACAGGAAAGACCCACCACCATGTTTCAAATACCTCCCACCAGGTCTCTCCCACAACACTTGGGAATTACTGGAGCCACAATTTGAGATTTTGGTGGGGACACAGCAAAACCATATCAGATATATTCTCTACAATCTGTGTGTGTGTACACAACTTTTTGTATATACAACTCAGGTCATGAAAGTGCCTGAAACACACTCTTTTTTTGCCATAGAAAAATACATAATCATTTAGGTTTTTCTTTCTAAAGCATCATAGAAATAGCAATGACAGACATCATTCTTAGGATGGTATGCTGAGGAATGTAGTCAATTCTAAATGATAACTTCACTTTCGCTTCCAAAATAAGATCAGGGGATTTGGGGGGTCCTCATTAACAATACACCTCATGTTAATTTATTTCTTAGGGCCTTAATTTGACTTGCAGGTCTAGCTTCTCTTGGATTACAATTATTACATTATCTAAGTAGTATAGACTGCCTTTTCTCTTGAAGCAAGATCAACTATAATAAAGATTCTCTAAGTTTTAGAAATGGTAGTATGTAGTGACTTTATAATGTTTTAGGCCTGAAGCCAATAATAATTAAGAATTGGAACATTTCCTGAGATCCATTTGACTTGATGGGATTTGGAACCTAAATATATGTAGTAGGAAGTTTCTAATTTAGAAGTTAAGCTGTTACAATGCATAATTTTATGTGTCATCCTGGCTTGGCCATGTGGTGCTTAAGTATTTGTTCAACATTATTCTGGGGGTGTCCATGAGGGTATTTCTGTATGGACTAGTATTTGAATCAGTAGATCCAGTAAAGCAGATTGCCCTCCCCAATGTGGGTGGACATCATCCTATCCACTGAGGCCTGAGTGAAAAAAAACACTGAGTAAAGGAGATTTTGCACAGTCCTTCTCTGCTCCTGGAATCAGACTGGCACTTACACTATTAGCCCTCCTGCTTCTCAAGCCTTCAGACTCAGATTGGAATTATACCATTGGGTTTTCTGGGTCTCCAGTTTGCAGTTGGCAGATCTTGAGACTTCTCAGCCTACATAATTTCACGAGCCAATTCCTTAAAATCTCCCTCCTTTCTATTTCTATTTCTCTTTCCCTTCCTCCTTCCCTCCCTCCCTCCCAGCCTCCCTCTCTTCCTTCCTTCTTTCCTTCCTTCCTTCCTTCCTTCCTTCCTTCCTTCCTTCCTTTTTTTTCTTTCTCCTTCCTTCCTCTCATCCGTCCACCTCCTATTGATTTTGTACCTCTACAGAACCCAGAGTAATACAGCTATTTATTTATTTTTTATGTATTGAAATTATGAAATATTTTAAGCATACAGAAAAGAGGCATCCTGAACCTGTCATGGAAGGCACTGATGGCAGAGCATAGTTTCCTTGGTATTCTTGTCAACAATGTATAATCTCAACCTAATCATTAGAAAGTATCTGACAAACTCCAATTGTGGGACATTTGACAAAGTAACTGACAAGTGTCAAGTCAAGAAAGGCAAGGAAAGACTGAAGTACTGTCACAGACTGCAAGAGATTAAGGAGAAGTAACCGCCAAATGCAATGTGTGATTCTAGATAGGATTATAGAATAAAAAAGGACACTAGTGGAAAAACGGGACATTCCAATACCATCTTTGTTTTAGTTAATCATGTTGTATTCAAGTTAATATCCTGGTCTGATCATTGTACTATGGTTGTGTAAGATGTTAACATTAGGGGTGTAAGCTGAGAAGTATATGGATACTCTGTACTGTGTTTGCAACTTCTCTGCAAGTCTAAAATTAGGTCACAATAAAAAGTTAAAGGAAGGGCTGGGCACGGTGGCTCAAGCCTGTAATCCCAGCACTTTGGGAGGCTGAGGTGGGTGGATCACCTGAGGTCAGGAGTTCAAGATTAGCCTGGCCAACATGGTGAAACCCCTTCTCTACTAAAAATACAGAAAATTAGCCAGGCATGGTGGCAGATGCCTGTAATCCCAGCTACTCAGGAGGCTGAGGCAGGAGAATCATTTGAACCCAGGAGGTGGAGGTTGCAGTGAGCTGAGATCACNTATTATTATTAACTGTCATCACCTTGCTGTGCAATAGAGCACCAGACTTATTCCTCTTGTCTAACTGAAACTTTGTACCTGTTGACAAACATCTTCCCTTTCCCTCTTTTCTCCCCAAAATGGTAAATTTTATATGTATTTTACCAGTAAAAACAATTAAGGGGAAAAAAAGAACCAAGTAAATGGGCTTCAAGTGATGCTCTTCAGAAACAAGGACGTTGCCTTATTTCAGTTGCTTATTTTGCTTTATGAGAATTATTGTGACAAGGACTTCCTTCTTCCAAACCATATTCTTAGCTGAAATATTTATAATGTTTGTTTTCGGGGGCAGGGAGAGGATGGGTATGATTTGCTATGCTCTGTTTGTATGTTCATTCCCAGACACAACCTTATCAAGGCTCATGTACTTAATTAAAGTGGGGGACAGATGGTGAAAATAGAGTGTGTTGGTGTACGCAAGGTTAAACCGCATCATACCACTGCCAAAGGCTACACACTCTGCTTGGTGCTTTCCCGTGGTTGGTAGTTTAGTTTTGTGACAGCCTCTGAGTTGTGTATTTTCATTCTAATATTAAGTTGTGCAATTCAGAGGACCTAGATTCGCCTCCAGAGTCCAGAGACTCCCTGCAGTTATGCTGCCGCTTTTTGAGAACTGACCTCCGCTGAGTTGTTCATGCATCATGAGTTGACACAGTCCACTGGGCTAATAGAGGGGAGCTACAGGTTCCCTCTCCCACAGCTTTACCATCTAGCTTGGCCATGAATGCAACTTACAGACTGAATTCTGCTGTACATATAACATTTAATGGCCAGCAGGCACAAAAACATCACAGAACCTTGTTCTGTAAGCTCCAAAACTGTGCTGTCCAACAGGGTGGCCACTAGCCACATGCGGCTACTAAAATTTAAATGGAATTAAACAAAAATTGGTTCTTCAGTCACATTAGCCACATTTCAAGTGGTTGGTGACCACCTGTACTAGTGGCTACCTTATTAGTCAGGTGAACAAAACATTTATGTCATCTCAGAAAGTCCTGATGGACAGAGCTGCTCTAGACAGTCCCTGTGGTCTGTCCTTTGGTGAATCTGGAGAACACTGAACAAAAAGTTTCATTAGCAGCAGATGGGACAATATTCTAGCATCAGGATTGGGCTAACTTTCTTGACAGCATCAGGTGACCAAATTTCCTCCAAAGCATTTAGAAACAGGACTATCAGATTCCAAGCCCTGCATCTGCCACTTCTAGCAGCAGCAGGTTCATTTTTAAGCTGGCTTTGCTGCATCTATAAAATAGAGATGATAATGTTCTCTTAATTTTCCTTAAGAGGATATCAAGTACTAGTGTCTTTAAATGTTGATAGGCTGTTACATATGTCATACCAATTCAGAATTTAATAACATATACACTGCATATTCAAATTTTCAGTCTTTCATAGCATAAGAAATTTATTAGGAAAATAGGACTACCACGACCACAGATGCTACAGACTGCATGCCGTTCTGACAGGGAGAGCCATGACCAAAGAGCAGTATTTTTTAGCAAACAGTTCTACTGAAAACCAACATGAGAACAGAAGTAATCAAAAATGTTTGAGACATTAAATGCAGGACTGTGACTCCATATTGCCATTTACTGTACTTTGTGTTATAGTATATGAAAGCTAATCTCCTATCTATAGAATGTTAAGCTGACACTCAAGACAGTCAAAGCCTGCCATAATTCAATATCCCACACTATTTTCACAACCAGTGAATGATTTCACCTGTTAAATAAAAGCGTTTACCCTTAAAAAATGTGATGTGATGAGGTAGGATTCTCTCTTTCTTAAAAGTATTTCTAGAACTACTAAAAAACTTCCATTTACAAAATAGTGGGTAAAAATATTCCTCTGGATTGTACAAGAAGGGAGACAGGGACACTGATAAGACATAGTATGTGATATCGGTCAGACTTGCTGTCTTTCTCTGTGGCTTCACCCAAGGCTGGACGCTCCTTGCTTTTAGTGTCTCAATTTTCTGCAGATAAATCTTTAGTTTCTTGATCAGCCAGTTCAGCCTGTTTTTTCCTTTTTCCCCTTTCGTTTGCTTTTTTTTTTTGTCTGAAGATTTATCCTTTCCTGCTGCCTTTTTGGGCTTTGTTTCACTTTGTTGGAGCAGGTTTAGTGGACCACCTTGCACATCTCTTCATGGGGTCTCCCTTCACCGACGCTTCAGCTGGGCTGACCTTCCTCTTGGACATCTTGGCGGCATGGAGGGTGTGGGCTGGAGCCTTCCCGAAACTGGGCTGCCTGGCCACAGCTGCTGCTGTTCCCATCTGAGAACTACAATCTTATATTCAGCATGCAGCCAAGTACTTCTAAACTCTGATCAGGACGCATCTCAGATTTTTATTTTAAAAACCATAGGTATGGAAATATCTAATTTTATATGAAGACATTCTAAATCTTGCTTGCTTTAGAAGGTCTCAACTCTAAAACATGTATCGATGATGTTAATCCCCACACTTGCTTCCTCCTCCAATGTTCTTTAGGAAACAGCACCGTCATCCTGCCCGGTCTTCTCGAAGTACCACAGGGCTGGGCCTCATTCCTGGCGACATCATTCCTTCTCTCACACACTTTCATTCCTGCATCCAGTCACTCAGGAAAGTCCCATCGTCCTCATTCCCTGACATTGTTACATCTGTCTACTTTCTTGTTGCCTTCACTGCCTCCACCTTGTTCCAGTTACCAACTCTCAACTGGCTCTTTCCCACTTTTCTTGGGCTCCCTTCTGTTATTATTTATAGGAGGTAGATTTTTTTTTTTTTTTTTTTTAGAAACACAATTCATTATTATGCTGCTTAAGACCCTTCAATTGGCATCCACTGTTTTAGATAATCTTTAAATTCTCAAACATGGGTCCCATGGGCCCTGCATGACATGGCCTCAACCCACATTTTCAGCCTTCATTTGCAGCCATCCCGTTGTTTCTCTTACACTCCAGTCCATCTGACTGTTTCACTTCCTTCGAAACTAAAGGTGTTAAAGCCACTGCTCTTCACTGAGATTTACTCCTAGGCGAATATCCCAGGGGACTCCCCACAGAGAGCAGGGTGAATGTGACACTTGCCGATGACCATTTTGATTAAGATTAAAACTGACCAAATGGCCCCAAGTCTATTGCCTTTTGAAACGAGGGTCTTGGGAAAGAAACCACTACTTGCCCCTTGGAGAGCCTGGGCGAGGTTAGAAAAATGGTTTGCCCTCCAGAGGAATGCGGTCCTCGTGCGCCATGGATTGGATTTCAGCGTCTACGCACCCAGGGTGAAGCACTCTGTGAAGGGCGTGACCTGCACAGCCAGGAATGGTGACCTCCTCTGGGAGATCTCAGTCGGGTTTGCTTCCAAATTAAAACAAATTTGGAAGCAAAATTTGGCTAGGATTGACATTGATTATTTACCTTTCCAAGCCAGCATGTTCTTGTCTGTGCTGGCTAGCTCTGTAGCTGTTTTCAGAGTTGAAGCCAGGTGTTGATTTTACAACCTAGAATGTCTCTACTGGCTGGCATCTTAAGTTTGGGCACTGAGCACTTAAGCGCCCCAGACTGTGGTGTTTTACATGTGGAGGAGAAAGGCCCTCGGTTGGAGAAGGCACAACATTTTTTCATCTGACATGTTTGCTCTTGTGGGAAAATGGCTTTGAAGATTTGAGCCTGGCAGCAGGAAAACGTTGGGAGGAGGAACTTAATTCTTGCTGAGCAATGAAATTCATCCTTATACAAATTAAAAGTGATCACTTTTAAAGCAGTTTCATTGCTGGTATAAACTATTCATCAGTCTTTAGGATTGCTTTGATGTGTACTATTCATATTATCTGTGTGTCTCTGCCAGGATCCAGCATTTGAAACCCTCTCCGGAACAAAACACTGATAAAAAATATTGCTTATGATTTGGCTATTACTATTACTTGTCTTTGACTTAGAGACAGTTTTGTTTCTTGTTTTTAACTCTGTGTTGAATATGAGTTCTGTTATTTTTCTGTTTTTTATATTTATGGAAGTGCCTGAATTTTCCTAGGGGTGAGGTGGGGAATATAGGAAAGTATGAAAACAACCACACACACACAATTCCTTTGTAATTTCAAACGCTAATGGACGCTCTCTGGAGGTCATTGTCAGATCTCTCAGTAGGAACAGAATTAGAATCTGGGAGCAAGTAATCCCTCTGTAAATGTTTGTTATGATACTGGAATTGCCAAATATGCTGTATCTAATTGAATTTTATTACTGGGGCATGAAAGGCAGTTGGTTGAATGTTGTCACTGAAAAGAATATACTGTGGCCAGCAGATTGTTGCCTATATAGTGCTTATATAAAGACCCTATATCCAAATAAGGTCACATTCTGAGGTCCTGGGGCTTAGGATTTCAACATACAAGTTTTGGAAGGAAATAATTAAACCCATCTCACCATAGTTGAACCTCAACACAAATTAGCCTCAGGAATCAAGCTGTATTTATTTTGTGTTTTTCAGCTATACTTATTTTGGAATTGTCTATAAACTGAACCAGTTTCCATAAAGTAGTTGAATTTTATTCCTTTTTTCCAGACCCAACAGAGCTCATGGTATTGGTTCTGCAGTCAGCATTGTGCTCGCTTTCTTGCTCTCTCATGCTCTCTGACTCTCTCACTTTCTCTCTCTCTTGCTCACTCTCCCTCTCTCTCATATGTTTCATGAATCATTAGGCCAAAAAGTGTTAGGTAAATGAAAGCAAATATGACAGCAGCACCTTGAACAAGGGGACCATTTCTTTCCCCCTCAAGTCCATGACCTGTAACATGTCTAACATTCCAGTTCTGAGGATTTTAAATGTAATTAGTTGATCTGTAGTGTGTTTTCACTTGACACCTTGCTTTATTTACACCATTCTTGCATATCCCTCATTTTCCACCTTAGCCTTGTTTAGTTGTGCAGTTTTGACATTCACAGCTCTCCAGTGCTTTGGGCTGAATGTTTATTCCAAGAACTTGCAGCTGACTTTTCTAGCAGGTCATTCTGATGTTGTCCAGGGATGCCGTCAGAGGTGCAGGTTCTTGAAGCACCTTTTCTACTATCTCCCTTTTCTACTCTGGGCCTTTCCCAGTTTCTGGGAGGTCAAGGCATCTGCCAAGCCTCTCTCTCTGCAGCCCACTGGCATCAGTCATACTTGTATGCGCCATCTGTACTTTATTGTTTTTTGTTTGTTTATTTTGAGACAGGGTTTCACTCTGTCACCCAGGCTGAAGTGCAGTGGTGCAATCACAGCTCACTGCAGCCTCAACCTCCCAGACTCAAGTGATCCTCCCACCTCAACCTCCTGAGTAGCTGGGACTACAGATGTGTGCCACCACACCCAGCTAGTTTTTGTTTGTTTTAATAGAGACAAGGTCTCACTATGTTGCCTGGCTGGTCTTGAACTCCTGGGCTTAAGCGATCCTCCTGCCTCTGCCTCCGAAAGTGCTGGGACTACAGGTGTGAGCCATGGTGCCCGGCTCCATCTGTACTTCAAAACTCACTCCACTCCCTGTTCCCACAGCACATCATGTGCTAATGTGACTGGTATGTACCCTCTTAGCTTCTGGGCCCTGAAATACAACCCATATTTTTTCCCCCTATCCTTAGAGATCAGGTGGAATTGAAGATTTTCTTCCTTTTTATTAATGAGTCAAATTTTTTCTCTCCTCAAGTATATTCCAAAATATCAGTAACCTGTTAATAAAATGGCTTATCCCTTCAGAAAACAGAATTTAGGGTTGGTTAGATAATACACATTATCAATCATCATCATCATCATCATCATCATCATCATCATCATCATCATCATCATCATCCATACCTCTCTAAGGCTGTAGCAGGGTGGAATAGCATGAGCTATTGATTGTACCTGAGCAGAGGAAGGTCTGGGACCCCATCTCTCTGAAGAAATTAGGTGGCTTGAGAGGCCATCTTAGATCTGAACAATTTCAGTGCCAAAGACCAAAACCCCTTCATAAGCTGCAATTAGACTCTCCCTGATTGCCATGCCTGGCTTTCTGTTGGAGAAAATCCTAGAGGAAAACAAAAACTCCCAAGGAGCTGGGTAGCCAAGACAGGAACCCAGACCTTCCATCTTCCATCTGGTGACCTGATGGTTCTGGCATTTGACCTCTCTGAAGATAAGAAACCCTGGGTATTACACATGAATTCCAATATCTGAATTGACAAAAGTACTCTCTCCAGGGTAGATATGCTATCAGAGCTTAGATGTAAGGCTGTTTTAAAAATTTCATTCAGAGACCTGAAGTGTCAGGGCCAGCAATATGTATTTGGCCCTTGACGTCAGTCCTGTGAGCTAGCTCTCCAGCACTAGGGACTATTCTTGTGTTTAGATCCTCTCTTCTTGGGGTAGGTCACAATCAAATAGCTACCAGTTCCTTCCTTTGGGAAGACAATGACCTTGCCTTCCCCACACACATCCATAAATCACTACTCCTCGGACTCCACACCCCAGGTCCAGAATAGTCAGGGTGGCTACTCTAGGACTAATCTCTCTTCCTATCTCCTGGTAAAATGGTTTTAGCAGACATTTGTCCCTGGCAGCTGTTAGTTTCCCCTGTCATCACTATATTAAGACATCCTTGGCCAAGCATGGTGGCTCATGCCTGTAATCCTAGCACTTTGGGAGGCTGAGATGGGAGGATCACTTGAGCCCACAAGTTTAAGAGCAGCCTGGGCCACACAGGGAGACCTTGTCTCTACTCAAAATAAAAATATTAGCCGAGTGTGCTGGTAAGCACCTGTGATTCCAGCTACTTGGGAAGCTGAGGCAGGAAGATCACTTAAGCCCAGGAGGTTGAGGCTGCAGTGAGCCGTCATTAGGCCACCGCACCCCAGCCTGTGTGACAGAGCGAGACTGTATTTTTTTAAAAAAGGAAAGAATAAAAGACCTGCTAATCCAAGAATTCTTTAACTTTTTGCTTACACATTGGGGCCTTCCTTATTTTCATAAGGAAAATAAATTTTAACACTCTATTACTCTTTAATAGAGGGCAGGAATTGAAGCATCCTGAGGTGAAGATAATTCAAAGACATCCAATACAGATGGCATAAATAGCAAAAATTTGAAGAGTATATTGTTCCCCAGCCTTATTTTTAGGCTCAAATAAACACCCCATTAAGTAGAATGTATACCCTGATCACTTAGAATACTCAAGTTTCGGGGTACCACTTAAAAATAAGGCAGATGCTGTACTTTACTAGGGAAAAAGTATGTTTCTGGCCGGAGGGATCCCTTCACCAGGTCCATGAGATGGACTTGATTGGAAGCAAATACAGAATTGGAGACGGTCAATTGAATGGAAGCTCCTCAGTTCCTAGATCAGTTTCTTGTACACGGTAAATGGGTAAATGGTAGGTAAATGAGAAATACTCTTTGAATAAAGAGTAGGTAAAGGAGAAACACTCTTTGGTAGGTAAATGAGAAATACTCTGTGAATAAAGTACAGTTGTCCCTTGGTATCCATGGAAGATTGGTTCTAGATTCTCCTGAGGATCGCAAAATCCATAGAGGCTCAAGTTCCTTATATAAAATTATGTAGTATTGGCATATAACCTACATACATCCTCCTATATACATTAAATTATCTCTAGATTACTTGGAATACCTACCACAATGCACATGCTATGTAAATAGTTGCTATACTGTATTTTAAAATGTGTATTTGTTTTTCTCTGAATGCTTTAAATCTGTGGTTGGTTGAATTCATGGACATGAAATCCATGGATATGGAGGGCTGACTATATATATCTGTATGTATATGAGTAAATGTATGAACTTATTCGTGTCACTTTGGAGCACTAGTCATATGAGACATAGTAAAATGTGGAAAATCCTGACTATATTGGTCTTTTGGTAGCCCTGCCCACGTCACTTAACATGTAGCTGTGGTAAAAGCAAGTTTTCAAGTTCCTGTCAAGACAGTTCAACACATTTACTCTCTTCTGCTTCTCTGACTCCTCCATTTCCTCTCTTTGGAAAGTCATGGGTTGTCAGAACATTTATGGAAATGAAAACAAAATCTAAGTTGATATTCTAAGACATGAAAGAGTCAGAGTCAAACAAGTCCGTTAATATTTCATTCTTTCCTATGCAGTGCTCCAAAGCATGTTTGGTAATGACAAAGGAATAGTTTTGTTTTGATGGATACAAATAGTTATTTATTATTTATTTCATTATCACCATGGTAAGTGTAAACCAAAAATAAAATTCCAGCCACCTGAATGGACCCTTCCTCTCGGCCAAGGGCATTCCAAAGTTAACCCAAAAAATTAGTTTAGATCATGATGGGAAAGGGGAGCCAGACATGACTCATTATTCCCCCCTCCTTTTTGGAATTACTGATAGAACAGAGTCTTTTAAAGTCTGATAAGAAACATTAACAATCTGTTCTCTGAAGCTTCCTACCTGGAGGCTTCATCTGCGTGATAAAACCTTGGTCTCCACAACCCCTCATCTTAACCCAGACATTCCTTTCTACTGATTCTAAGTCTTTAGATAATAACAACTTTTTCAACCAATTGCCAATCAGAAATTCATTGAATCTACCTATGATCTGGAACTAACCACCCCAGTCGTGCCGCATTTCTGGACTGAACCAATGTAGATCTTACGTGTATTGATAGATGCCTTATGTCTCCCTAAAATGTATAAAAGCACGTTGTACCCTGACCACCTTGGGCACATGTTCTCAGGATCTCCTGAGGGCTGTGTCACAGGCTGTTGGTCCCTCATATTTGGCTCAGAATACATCTTTTCAAGATATTTTACTGAGTTTCACCCTTTTCATTGCCATAGACCTGGTATAGAAATTTTAAGAGTGGGTCCTTAGTCCTTAAAAAGCTTGATTTAGTACAGCTAACACTCCAAGGACCTGGTTAAGCGAGGCTGCTTGCCAGAGACGTACTTTTTCCTTAGCCAAGTATAACATCTATTAGAGATAAGCAATGGTTCCATATGGTACTTGGTAACAGAGGCTGAGAAAGAATGGGTGTGGGAGAGACAACAAGTGCTATAGGAGTACTTGATGATGTGGTGATCTTCCTTGAGGATTCTGCCATGACATTCAGTTTTTATGTACAAGATCCAGGCACAGTCGTCACTGGGTATCCACGGGGAGTTGGTTCCAGGACCTCCCACAGATACCAAAATCCAGAGATGCACAAGTCCCTGGTATAAAATGGCATCGCATTTGCCTATAACCTAGGAATCTCCTCCTGTATACTTTATATCATAACTAGATTACTTATAACACCTAATACAATATAAATGCTATGTAAATCTTTGTTGTATTGTTTAGGGAATAATGACAAGAAGAAGTCTGTACATGTTTAGTCACAGACACAATTTTTTTCAAATATTTTTCTATTCATGGTTGTTTGAATCCACAGATGGGGCATCCACAGATATGGAGGGCCGACTGTATTTCATCAAGTTTCAGTGTAAAAGATGGCAGGGTAATGACTCACCCAGATGATACTTTTATAGTTCCTCCTGGTTCCTTCCTTTGGTGGATGAAGGAAATGCTGTCATACTCACAAGATGACAGTGGGCAGTTAGTTGCCTCAGTAAATGGCCACTCCATCTTCCTATGGCTTATGCCATAGTCTTGAGTTTGTCTTTTCTCCCAAATGCTCTATCAAGTTCTATTAGCATTTAAAACAAAAATATACACAGGACAATAGAAATGTTGCTATTTTGTTAGGGATATGTTACATAGGTGTATGCATTTGTCAGAACACATCAAACTGTGCAGTAAAAATCTGTGCATTTTACTCTCTAAATTATAACTTAATTCATATGTGTAATACATCCTAATATCACACCCTGACCCAAGCCACCAACAGAACACCTCTCATCTGAATTGTTGCAGTCATTTTCTGACTGTTCTTGCTTCTATCTTTGCCACCTCTGCAGTGTGTTCTTAGGAATGATTCTTCTTTTTTTTTTTTTTTTTTTGAGATGGAGTCTTGCTCTGTCACCCAGGCTGCAGTGCAGTGGTGCGATCTCAGCTCACTGCAAGCTCCGCCTCCCGGGTTCACGCCATTCTCCTGCCTCAGCCTCTGGAGTAGTTGGGACTACAGGCGCCCGCGACCACGCCCAGCTAGTTTTTTTTTTTTGTATTTTTAGTAGAGATGGGGTTTCACTGTGTTAGCCAGGATGGTCTCGATCTCCTGACCTCGTGATCCGCCCACCTCTGCCTACCAAAGTGCTGGGATTACAGGCGTGAGCCACTGTGCCCGGCCAGGAATGATTCTTCTGAAAACAGAAATCACATCGTGTCATTCCTTGGCTCAGAACCCTCCAGTGGCCTTCCATCTCCATGTTTAATTGAAGTCAAAGCCTGGCTGCCATGGCTTGTGAGGCCCCAGATCCCACTACCCCACCACTCCCACCACACCTTCTGTGCCTCTGGGACCACATTCCCTACTACCTCTCTGGCTCACCACCTTCTGGCCCACTGACCTCAAACATCAACTACATGAAGCTCTCCCTCCTCAGGGCCTTTGTACTTACTGTTGTTTCTCCCTGGAAGCTCTTCCCAGATATTCCTGTGACTTTCTCCCCTCACCTCCTTCAAGGTTTTAATCCATGTCACTTTACCAATGGGGCCTTCCCTGATTATCAGATCAAAACTTCTAAGTCCCTGCCATTCCCTTTCTGCACAAAGAGCTGGCACAGTATATAATTACGAGGATGTGCTCTGCTGCCAGACTGTCTGGCTTCACATCATTTTCTAGCTATGTGACTTGGTGCCTCAGTTTGATCACCAATAAAGTGGGGATAAGTATTGTGTCATTAGGGTTGTTGTAAGGATTCATTGAATTGATATATGAAAAGCACTTAAAACAGTACTTGGTACATAGTAAGCTAATGTTAATGTTATTGCTCTTGCTTGCTTCATTTTTTTTTTTCCCATAGCACTTATCAATCACCTTCTCATCTGCTATGTATTTAAACTTTTTTTGTGGTTTCTTGCCATTAGAATGTATGCACCATCAGAGCAACAACTTTTTACTTTTTTTCCTTTTCTATTTTCTTTCTTTTATTTTTCTTCATTACTTTTCAAATTCAATTTAAAAGAAAATTGAGTTACCAGCTTCATCATTTAGAATAGTGCCTGATATACAGTAGGTACTCAATGAATATTGTGTAATCAATGGGCGAATGAGAGAAGTGTCTGTGCACTTTCAGGAGGTTGTAGGATAAAGTAGGTTAGGGAAGGGGCTGGAAACATTTTCCGCAAAGAGCCAGATAGTAAATATTTTAGGCTTCGTGAGTTATAACTACTCAACTTTGCTGTTGTGGCATGAAAGCTACCATACGTAAACAAATGAATGTGACTGTGTTCCAAAGAAACTTTATAAAAACAGGCAGTGGACCAGATTTGACCATAGGTCATAGTTGGCCAACTCATGGGTTGAGGAATAATTTTTGGCCTTACTTTCCTCCTTCTCATTACTCCTCCCTTCAGCCCGCAATTAGTGCTACTCACTCAGAACTGAAATATAAATAACTTGAAAAGCATTACATTACCCCTTACCATTTGGCTCGGTATTCACTAATTGTACAAATTTTCCATATGTCTCTTAATATTGTAATTGGAAATAAGATTAAGATTATATTTTGAACTTTCCAGCTGTACAGTTTCAGGGCTCTGGTTTTCATTTCTCTTCTCCAGCAGCCGAAAACTGGTGATTCTGGCCAGAAGCACGTATGCTATAAAGGAACAAGTAGCGTTGGCATTCCTCTTACTGTATGGCCGAGAGTGTAACTGACACCCGGTTGGAATAGAAACCAACAGAAATTACCTGCAAGACAAACTGTTTAATTTATAAGATTATTTATAAAAACTTATTCCTCCACAAAACTGTTTCCTAGCCCACAGTTTTTACCAGTCTTCCCAATCAATTTTATATGCTCACAAGTTTCTTCCAGCTTTTTAATACAGTGAATTTTGACCATGTGACAAACTGAAACTTTGACACAAAATATGTAGCTTTTATTGGTATAATTAAAGCAGATCAGGAATTATACTCATTTTGCTGATAAGATGCATTATAATTAGATGAATAAGCCATCCAACTATGTGACTGCAACTGATGTAAATTTTATGCAAACATAAATGATTTCTGTGTCACCTCTTCTGAATGTAGCAGTACACCCTTATTGTCAGTGCTAACAGTTTTCCACTTGCCGTTTAATTATCTTCATCATTTTATATGTGTGGAAAGAGAACAAACCTGGACCATACTCCCCATTTGTTGGAGTTTTCTTGCTCCCTGTGTTGCTCCTTTTTTTTTTTTTTTTTTT
>NW_016814218.1:29468-37893 GCF_001698545.2 Rhinopithecus bieti
GTGATGGAGTCTCGCTCTGTCGCCTGGGCTGGAGTGCAGTGGCCGGATCTCAGCTCACTGCAAGCTCCACCTCCTGGGTTTACGCCATTCTCCTGCCTCAGCCTCCCGAGTAGCTGAGACTACAGGCGCCTGCCACCTCGCCCAGCTAGTTTTTTTTTGTATTTTTTTTTAGTAGAGACGGGGTTTCACTGTGTTAGCCAGGATGGTCTCGATCTCCTGACCTCGTGATCCGCCTGTCTCGGCCTCCCAAAGTGCTGGGATTACAGGCTTGAGCCACCGCGCCCGGCCAATATAGTTTTTTTTTTTCTTGCTCTGTTACCCAGGCTGGAGTGCAGTGGCACTATCTTGGCTCACTGCAATCTCTGCCTTCCGGGTTCAAGTGATTCTCCTGCTTCAGCGTCCTAAGTAGCTGGGACTACAGGTGCATGCAACCAAGCCTGGCTAACTTTTGTTTTTTTTGCAGAGATGAGGTTTCACTATATTGACCAGGCTGATCTTGAACTCCTGACCTCAAGTGATCCGCCTGCCTTGGCCTCCCAAAGTGCTGAGATTGCAGGGGTAAGCCACTGTGCCTGGCCGTATTTTACAGTTTGAAGCCTCCTGAGGAGGCTGAGTTGGGAGGATCACTTGAGCCCACGAGTCTGAGGCTAGCCTGGGCAATACAGCCAAACCCCAATAAAAAAAAAATGTGTGTTGTAACATTAGATATCACCCCTGCTGCCAACACCCCTGACCTTTTCCGGTTTCATCACTTCCCCTGCCCTTGTTTTGCCCTTTCCAAGTGATTCTGAATAATTTTCTAGGGATGTTAGAGCAGATTGATGATGAGAAGGGTTTGGGCTAATGGAGTGGGGAGGAAAAAAATACACGATGACAGATACGTAGCAGGGAACCAGAAAACAAGGAGGGCTGTGTTTAAGAATCTCTAAAATGTTGCAGACATACGGACCTTTAGTGGTTGAGGTTTAAAGGGAGAGATTTTTTTGAATTAAAACCCGAATGGCTTCTTCAGAGCTGTTATTTTTGGATCAAAAGTAAGAAACTGAGGCATGGGGAGAGGAATTCTGGCCTTATTTTTTACTTTGGTAGCCAATTTCCACCTCATCTGGGCAGGGCTTGTTGTCCCGAGGAGGAAAGGCCTCAGTGTGTGTGTCTAGTGATTGAGTGCGCCTTGGAGCCAGTGGGAGGGCTTGGAAAAACACTGATTGCTGGGCCTGCCCCTGAAGTTTCTGATTCAGCAGACCTAGGGTGGGGTCCAGAGATTTGCATTTCTTTCTCTCTTTTTGTTTTTTGAGTTGGAGTCTGGCAATGTCTCTCAGGCTGGAGTGCAGTGGTGAGTGGTGCAATCTCAGCTCACTGCAACCTCCACCTCCCAGGTTCAAGCAATTCTCCTGCCTCAACCTCCCAAGTAGCTGGGACTACAGGTGCACATCACCACACCTGGCTAATTTTTGTATTTTTAGTAAAGACAAGATTTCGCCACTTTGGCCAGGATTGTGTCAAACTCCTGACCTCAAGTGATCCACCCATCTCAGCCTCCCAGAGTGCTGTGCTTACAGGCGTGAGCCACCATGCCTGGCGGGATTTGCATTTCTTACTAGCTCACAGGTGATGCTGCTGTTCCAAAACGCAGACCTACTAGTACCTGCTTCTCCCTTTTGATCTGTTTTGTTTTTTATTTTAAATTAAATTTTTATGAGTACATAGTAGGTGTGTGTCTTTATGGGGCACATGAAATATTTTGATACAAGTATACATCACATAATAATCACATCAGGGTAAATGGCATATCTGTCACCTCAAGCATCTATCATTTCTTTGTGTTATGGACATTCCAATTATATTATTTTCGCTATTTATAAATGTACAGTAAGTTATTGTTGACAGTTTTCACCCTGTTGTGCTACCAAATATGATCTGTTTTTAAGAGAGTTTCTCTTTGCCAAGATTGTATTGCTACACACATTGGCAATCATTGTGTAATTGATTAACCTTCTGCAGCAGCTTCTTGCTGGAAAAAAAATTAAAAACTAAACTGTTGAGAAAGGTATGAGTAATTTGTGTGAAAACATATTCTATTTTCATAATGACCACAGAATACTGTGGCATTCTACCAGCCTACTCGAATGTATGTGAACATTCTCCCTTTCTCTGAAGATTTCTTCTTTTAAGTGTCTTAGTTTCAGTGAATTGTCTCTATCTTGGGTAAGAAGTTCAGGGTTCTCTTTCAAACCCAAGCATTTTACCTAAAGAAAGCTGAGAAAGCTAGGACAGATGTAATTCTCACAAAAGTTTGAAAGAAACTTGCGAATTTTCTTATGGCCTTTCTTTTCTTCACAGAAATTCTGGGTAGTCAGCCTGACCTAAGACATCAGTTAGTCAGCAACCCTGCAAAAATTACAGTGTCCTGCCAACGCTTTAGCCACCACACCCATCACACCTATGCTGGAACTTTCCTTGATATTTCACCCCATTCAAATCTGCTCTAAATGGTTCCTGACCAAACCTGAAATACACCCTGAACGTACTAACAAACTTCTTTTGGGTCTTTTTTTTTTTTTTTTTTTTTTTTTGGTCTTTTACTGTAATATTTGAATCTTATCTCCAAGAGCTTGCTTATCTAAAACTTTCCTAAATTTATTTTTATTAAGCCATTGGAATAGGAAACCACTAGCCTGAGAACTCCTGCAAACAGAGCTCATTTCACTGTTTACATCACCCAACAAATAAGAGGCTTCTCCAGTTTGAACTCTGACTTTGAACCCCCGCTTCACTCCTTTGTTGTGGTAGTGATTAATGTTTTCCTGGTACCTTTTTCTTTAGCAAGTCATTCAAAGAAGCATATATTAGCCACTTAGAATCCGGAAATAAATTTACTACTTTGTGAGAATTACTGGATGGTGAAATTTTTTGTTCTTTGGGATTTTTTTTTTCTTTTTATTGAGACAGGGTCTTTATCACCCAGGCTGGAGTGCAGTGGCACAATCACGGCTCACTGCAGCCTTGAGTTCCTGGGCTCAAGTGATCCACCCACTTCAGCCTCCTCAGCAGCTGGGACTACAGACACATGCCACCACACCCAGCTTAGTTTGTATTATTTTTTGTAGATACAGGGTCTCACTATGTGGGCTAGGCTATTCTCAAACTCCTGGGCTCTAGTGACCCTCCTGCCTTGGCCTCCCACAGTAGCAGGATTATAGATGTGAGCCACTTTGCCTGGCTTGGATGGCAAAGTTGTAATTTTCTAAGTGGTTTGTCCACCCAAAGGACTCAATTATAGCTAGCAGGTTTCTGGGTAAGCAAAGAATGAATGAGAAGAAATGGAGCTGGATATTCTGAGCCTTTTATTTTGAACCATAGGTTCATATAATTGGATTATTCATGATCCTTGATTTGTGACATATTGTCATCATAGTCTTAGATGCAGAGGTCCATGAATGTCCTACCTCATTCATTATTTATTTGGTTCATTTTAAAATGGGATTTCTATTTCTAATTTCTAACCATCAGCTTCTCTTTCCTAATGTTTCAAATACAAAAGTTTTATTTGGAAAGTAATCCTAGGAAAGACTTAGAGAAATAAAGAAGAGAACTGATAAATGATGCATTATCAAACAAGTTACCACTCTGAGTAGATCTTAATTGTCTGGATAATTCTGGGAACCAACATAAATTACATGAATCAGAATTTTCTCTTTCTAGGGGAAAGTGTGCTGGAATATTTAAAGCTGATAACTTTAAAATTTAAAGGGACATTAATTATCTGGCACTTTCAGACCACCACATGCAATGGCAGAGAGCTCCTTGAAATCTGGGACCGTTAAAAGTTGGGCTGGCATGCATGGAATTAGAGGGCACCAATTACATCTGCCTTAGTTAGAAGCTAAACAGTATTATTAATGCATATATTTCTAAGGAATTCCTGATTAAATATGTTACAAATGAATTTTATGCTTTCAATATTTAGGCAACAATGAATGGTTCTTTCCTAGTTAAAGTAAAGAACTTAAATGGGATTGACATTGGGATTCTTAACGCCTGACAAGCTTTAAAGACCATTGCATAGCTTGATGAGTTTTAGCAAATGTATAAACTTGTGTAACCTATATCTCAATCAAGATATTGACCAGAAATTCCACTGGTGTCTCCTTTCAGTCACTCACCATTTTCTGTAAGTAATTATTGCTCTACCTTCTGTCATAGGTTGCCTGTTCTTCACTTTCATATAAAAGTATCATACAGTACATGGTCCTTTCTGTCTGGCTTCTTTTGCTCAACATAGTGTTGCATGTATTATTTGCTCCATCTCTTTACTGCAGAGTAATATTCCATTGTATTAGAATTAATATGTCATTTATTAATTATATGAGGAAGCCCAGGTTGGATCTTCTCTCAGAAATGTTTTTGAGGATTTAAGAAAGCTTTTTAGAGACCAGGGAATTAAAAGCTTTTTATTTAGGCCTTTCATTTTAAAAAATACGTTTCCTGGCCCTAAAATTAACATAGCTTTATCAACACAGATGCCTGCCAAAAAATAGGCTGCCTCTAAACAGCTCCAGTCATGGGCCAAGGCAGTTTTAATAAATATGAATGCTCTTATTCCTTAGTATTTCACACTTCAAGTTGTGTGTTTCTTATTCTTCTGTGTAGTTCTTTAAAACCCATTTGAAATTTATTGAAACTATTCTGTGGCCTTTGCATTATATGGGCCTTATCCTGGGTGGAAATATAACGTGGTAGACTTGAATGTAATTCTGCATTTGGTGTTTTGTTCTATAAAATTGAATTAGGTCAAGATGGTTGATTAACATTGCTCAATCTTGTGTGTTACTGAGTTTTTTTCCTACCGTATCTATCAATTCAAAAGAAGTTGAAAAAGAACAAATGATAGATGGGAAAACAGAAAAGAAATAGCAGGACGATAGCTTAAATCCAACCTTATCAGTAGACTTTCACCAACCAGTCAACCATATTTATATTACGTTAAATAAGTGGATTAAATTTGTCTAATTCTCCCTTAATATATCATTTTTTGCTTCATGTATTTGGAAGGCTCTGTTATTAGTTGCAAATATTTGTGCTTGTTCATGACTTCCTGAAGAAGTTAACTCTTATCATTGTAAAATATCTTTCTTTCTAGTCATGCTTCCTGATTTGTGTTTTTTTAATTTACCTGCTCCTGCTTCCTATGCTTGCATGGTATGTTATCTTCTATTTTTCATCCTTTTACTATATATTCTTTATATTTAAAGTCTCTATTAATTGCATGTAATTAGGACTTAAAAGCTTAATCTGATGGTCTCTGGTCTCTTATCGTGTTTATTGCTTTTATAATGTAATTTTTAAATGTCATTAAAAATGTTTTCTTGCCATTCTAACGGTGTGAGATTGGTTATCTCATTGTGGTTTTGATTTGCATCTCTCTTGGATGCCAGTGAGATGAGCTTTTTTCATGTTCTGTTGGCTGTATGAATGTCCTCTTTTGAGAAATGTCTGTTCATATCCTTTGCCCACTTTTTGATGGGGTTGTTTTTTTTTTCTGTAATTTGTTTGGTTTTGTAGATTCTGGATATTAGCCCTTTTGTCAGATGAGTAGATGCAAAAATTTCTCCCATTCTGTAGGTTGCCTTTCACCTGTATGGTAGTTCTTTGCTGTGTAGAAAGCTCTTTAGTTTTAATTAGATTCCATTTGTCAATTTTGGCTTTTGCTGCGTTGCTTTTTGGTGTTTTATAACATGAAGTCCTTGCCCATGCCTATGTCCTGAATGGACTCCTAGTTTCTTCTAGGTTTTATGTGTATTAGGTCTAACATTTAAGTCTCTAATCCATCTTGAATTAATTTTCGTATAAAATGGTAAGGAAAGGATCCAGTTTCAGCTTTCTGCTTATGGCTAGCCAATTTTCCCAGCACCTTATTAAATAGGGAAATCCTTTCCCCATTCTTTGTTTCTCTCAGGTTTGTCAAAGATCAGATGGCTGTAGATGTGTGGTATTATTTCTGAGGGACTCTGTTCTGTTCCATTGTCTATATCTCTGTTTCGGTACCAGTACCATGCTGTTTTGGTTAACTTAGCCTTGTAGTATAGTTGAAGTCAGGAAAACAACAGGTGCTGGAGAGGATGTGGAGAATTAGGAACACTTTTACACTGTTGTGGGATTTTGGGATTGTAAACTAGTTCAACCATTATGGAAAACCAGCTATGGCGATTCTCAAGGATCTAGAACTAGATGTACCATATGACCAGCCATCCCATCGTGTGTATATTACCCAAAGGTTATAAATCATGCTGCTATAAAAGTACACATGCACACGTATGTTTATTGCGGCACTATCACAGTAGCAAAGACTTGGAATCAAACCCAAATGTCCATCTGTGACAGACTGGGTTAAGAAAATGTGGCACATATACACCATGGAATATTATGCAGCCATAAAAAAGGATGAGTTTGTGTCCTTTGTAGGGACATGGATGCAGCTGGATACCATCATTCTTAGCAAACGTATCACAAGAAGAGAAACCAAACACCGGCATGTTCTCACTCATAGGTGGGAATGAACAAATGAGATCACTTGGACTTCGGGAAGTGGAACATCAAACCCACTGGGCCCTGTCATGGGAGGGGGCAGGGGGGAGGATTACATTGGGATTATAACTGATATAATGACGAATTGTGGGTGCTGACAAGTTGATGGGTGCAGCACACCAACATGGCACAAGTATACATATGTAACAAACTTGCACGTTATGCACATGTACCCTAGAACTTAAAGTATAAAAAAAAAAAAATTGTTTTCTTTCAGTAGCCGTAGGGGTACAAGTGGCTTCGGTTACATGGATGAATTGTATAGTGGTGAAGTCTGGGATTTTAGTGCTCCTGTCACCTGAATAGTGTACATTGTATCTAATAGGTAGTTTTCCATCCTTACCTCCCTTTCACTCTCCCTGCTTCTGAGTCTCCACTGTCCACTCTGTATGTCTTTGCATACTCTCTCTTAGCTCCAACTTATACAATACTTAATCTGATTATTTATATGCTTCAGTTTGAGTCTACCACCTTGGCTATTGATTTTTCTTCCTCTTATGTGTCTATTGTTCCTTCATTACTGCCTTTGGATTTAATAAAATCAAGGCTGAGGCTGCAAGGTTTTATGAGCCCAGGAATTCAAGACCAGCCAACTGGCAACATAGTGAGAGCTTGTCTCAAAAAACAAATAAAAGTAAAGATTCTGTGAATTCATATTCTCCACAACACTTGGCTATGTCAATATTTTTTTCACTAATTGGGTATAAAACATTATCACATTCCTTTAGATTCCTCATTTATTAATGATATTAAGTACCTCTTCATATTTTTATTGGTTGAAAACATTTCTTCTGCCAAATGATTGTTCACATCCTCATGCCTCCCATTTTTTCATTGATTTCTAGGAATTCTACACTTCGAATACCACTGAACTGGACCACTTATATTTGACTACTTTTAACTTATTAGAGAAATCTTTGGCCTTTGAGTCTATTGCCGGTTCCTGACTACCTGTTTAATTTGCAAAACCTTCCAAATTGGGCCCCCTTATCCTACTCTGTTTTTCCCCTTAGCACCTACCACCTTCGCCATGTTACATACATGTTTATTACTTGTATGTACTGTCTTTCCCTTACTAGTGCATGTAGGCTGCTACATGATAAATACAGAGATTAAGAGTTAGCATTTTGAACTTTCAAAGCAATTTAAACATTGTCATAATATTTTTATTAAATGAAGGGATTGGTCTCCAATGAATTGGAAACATTTTTAAAAACTAGTTCTTCACTACTTTGAAAAGCATGGTCTAGATTATCTCATACCTTCACATAATAGCATTTGAAAGGCTCATTGAACAGAAGAGATAGCTCAGTAGCTATTATACCTATCGAACTTGAAAAAGTGTTTATGTTCTACACAAAATATAATTGCTAACAAAGACGAATATATTTTTCTGATTTAGTGAGAAGGTATGTTTTTCTAACTAACATGGGCATTACTTTGTGTTATTGGTATTCCCATGTTTATAGCTGAGCCTGGTATGTGTCTCTTTGTTTTATGTATATGTATATATAAATATATCTATACAAAATACTTTTTAAAAATTATACTTTAAATTCTAGGGTACATGTGCACAATGGGCAGGTTTGTTACATAGGTATACATGTGCCACGTTGGTTTGCTGCACCCATCAACTCGTCATTTACATTAAATATTTGTCCTAATGCTCTCCCTCCCCACCCCAACCCCGACAGGTCCGGGTGTGTGATGTTCCCCACCCTGTATCCAAGTGTTCTCATTGTTCATTTCCCACTTATGAGTGAGAACATGCAGTGTTTGGTTTTCTGTCCTTGTGATAATTTGCTGAGAATGATGGTTTTCAGCTTCATCCATGACCTGC